>NC_091285.1:526114816-526463566 GCF_032444005.1 Ranitomeya imitator
AAATTGTTCCCTCCAAATTCAGGTGACAGAGTCTTTTTAAATGACAGACAAATTGTTAGTCCTTTCCCCTAGAAAAGGTTGGATTACTTATGATATGCTAACCAATTAGGAATATTACATGACTATGATTTAGTTACAATTAGCAGATTCTTGAAAACTAGTAATCTATATTTGCTGAAACTGGGGAATAACTTTGCACAGCAAATGGAGGTTAGTTTAGCTGTTCATCCTATGTCATGTGGAAAGGCTACTACCAACAGGTGGTACAGGAGTCCCTGCTCTCCTCCTTTGTGAAGAGGCCATTTGCCTGTTCACACATGTGAAATCAGTTGTCTGCTCGTTGTTCAGCTGAGCTCTAGTTACTTACCACTTCATAAATGACCAGGGACATTCAGCACCATGGACAAGACTACTGATCACTAAGGATCTTATTAATTTTTGTATTTCTGTCTTTTTGTCTCAAGTTTTTGGTGTTTTCTGTCTTTTTTTGTTTATACCTAATTCATCTTTCTATCTGTGCCAATTTTGAAGTTTATTTAATGTATTAGCTTCTTTTTCTTTGTTTCACCACTGTCGACAGAGTTTGGGGTTTTCAGATAATTTCACCTGATCCCATATTGGCAACTTTTCAAATGGTTGCAAAATTTGCAATATTTTGCAAAATATTTGACTTTTTGCATCAAAAAGTTGCATCAACAGTTAAAGACAGATAACAGATAATTTTGACTTTGCAAAATATTCATGAATGACATAAGTCATTTTAATTGATGTGCTGCCAAAAAAAAGATCAGAGAATACCACAACACAAAAAAGGTAAAAAATGCAAGCGATGAATCAGGCCTCACACGTTTGTTTTATTCTTTCCTTGCTGATTCATTAAAGTGACTATTCAGCCACCATAACTCATTTGCAGATAGCAGTAGCACATCTTATATCTCTAGTAAGATTTTTGACTTTTTATGTCAAAATTTCTAGATAAATATTACAAATACTTTTAAAGTATTTTAGATTTTTAAAAATATGAAAAAGTAAAAAAAAATCAAATTACTTTTCCAACCCCCATTTAAAATAAGAATAAACATATCTGGTATTGCCATATTTGTAAAATTCCAATTTTTAAAATATAGAATTAATTACCTGTTCAATTAAAAAAAAAACACCAAATATCAGTATTGTGTTTTTTGGTCACCATACCTCCCTGAGAAAATCTATAATATAACGCTGGGAGCGTCACTCTGTCCGAAGCCTTTATAGACTGCACAGGCGCGACGCTCCTAGCGTTACATTATAGTGTCAGGAAAAAAAATGGCGCCGGAAGGCGCGGACTGCCGGGAGCAGGGCGTCGGGAGCAGGGGGACACCGTGCACATATTTGCGCCCTGATTATGCTGTGGCACTTCATGCCACAGCAATTTGTTACTTACACCATTCCTTTCCGCCCCGCCCATTTTCTTCGTCCTCCTGCTGCCGGAATCGGCGCCTGCGCAGTCCGTGCTTTCCGGCGCCATTTTCTTGAAGACACACTGCAGGTGTGTCTTCAAGAAAATGGCGCCGGAAAGCGCAGACTGCGCAGGCGGCGATTCCGGCAGCAGGAGGACGAAGAAAATGGGTGGAAAGGAATGGCGTAAGTAACAAATTGCTGTGGCTTGAAGCTGTGGCACTTCATGCCACAGCAATTTGTTACTTAGGCCGCCTGATTCCTTTGTCCTGCTGCCGGAATCGGCGCCTGCGCCCTGCAGTGTGTCTTCAAGAAAATGACGCCGGAAAGCGCGGACTGCGCAGGCGCCGATTCCTGCTGCCAGAATCGGCGCCTGCGCAGTCCGCACTTTCCGGCGCCATTTTCTTGAAGACACACAGCAGGTATGTCTTCAAGAAAATGGCGCCGGAAAGCGCGGACTGCGCAGGTGCCGATTCCGGCAGCAGGAGGACGAAGAAAATGGGCGGAAAGGAATGGCGTAAGTAACAAATTGCTGTGGCATGAAGCTGTGGCACTTCATGCCACAGCAATTTGTTACTTACGCCGCCTGATTCCTTTGTCCTGCTGCCGGAATCGGCGCCTGCGCCCTGCAGTGTGTCTTCAAGAAAATGGCGCCGGAAAGCGCGGACTGCGCAGGCGCCGATTCCGGCAGCAGGAGGACGAAGAAAATGGGCGGAAAGTAATGGCGTAAGTAACAAATTGCTGTGGCATGAAGCTGTGGCACTTCATGCCACAGCAATTTGTTACTTTCGCCACCTGATTCCTTTCCGCCGCCATTTTCTTGGTCCTGCTGCCGGAATCGGCGCCTGCGCAGTCCGCGCTTTCCGGCGCCATTTTCTTGAAGTCACACTGCAGTGTGTCTTCAAGAATATGGCGCTGGAAAGCGCGGACTGCGCAGGCGCCGATTCCGCCAGCAGGAGGACCAAGAAAATGGCGGCGGAAAGGAATCAGGTGGCGCAAGTAACAAATTGCTGTGGCATGAGGCTGTGGCACTTCATGCCACAGCTATTTGTTACTTACGCCACCTGATACGGGGCATATATTATGGAGCAGCGTATGGGGCATATGGATGGGAGCAGCAAATTAAAGAACGGTGGCGCAGGATGGGAGCAGCACATGACAGAACGGGGGCGCAGGATGGGAGCAGCACACGACAGAATAGGGCAGCACATGACAGAACGGGGGTGCAGGATGGCAGCAGCACATGACAGAACGGGGGTGCAAGATGGAAGCAGCACATGACAGAACGGAGGCGCAGGATGGGAGCAGCACATGACAGAATGGGGGCGCAGGATGGGAGCAGCACATGACAGAACCGGGGTGCAGGATGGGAACAGCACATGACAGAATGGGGGCGCAGGATGGGAACAGCACATGACAGAATGGGGGCGCAGGATGGAGCAGCACATGACAGAATGGGGGTGCATGATGGCAGCAGCACATGAAAGAACGGGGGTGCAAGATGGAAGCAGCACATGACAGAACGGGGGCGCAGGATGGGAGCAGCACATGACAGAACGGTGGTGCAGGATGGGAGCAGCACATGACAGAACTGGGGCGCAGGATGGGAGCAGCACATGACAGGATGGGGGCGCAGGATGGGAGCAGCACATGACAGGACGGGGGCGCAGGATGGGAGCAGCAAATGACAGAATGGAGGCGCAGGATGGGAGCAGCACATGACAGAATGGGGGCGCAGGATGGAGCAGCACATGTCAGAATGGGGGCGCAGGATGGCAGCAGCACATGACAGAATGGGGGCGCAGGATGGGAGCAGCACATGACAGGATGGGGACGCAGGATGGAGCAGCACATACCAGGATGGAGACCATATACCAATATAAATCCTCGCCACCCGGGCGTAGAATGGGTTCAATAGCTAGTGTAATAATAAGCAAACAAAGTGTCAGAACTAGAGATGAGCGAGTATACTCATTGCTCAGGTTTTCCTGAGCACGCTCGGATGACCTCCAAGTATTTGTTAGTGTTCGGAGATTAAGTTTTCATCACCGCAGCTGAATGATTTACAGCAACTAGCCTGCTTGATTACATGTGGGGATTCCCTAGCAACCAGGCAACCCTCACATGTACTCAGGCTGGCTAATAGCTGTAAATCATTCAGCTGAGGCGATGAAATCTTAATCTCCGAACACTAACAAATACTCGGAGATCACCTGAGCGTGCTCGGGAAAACCCGAGCAATGAGTACACTTGCTCATCACTAGTGAGATCTCGAACCCAGCAGCGCTTTTGCACCAGGCAGCAGCTCTTCCCTCTGAGCTATTAAGCTCGCTGGACAGTTCTGTGCTAACCCAGATTCTTGTACCTGTGTTGTTCCTGATTGTCTACATCCTTAGATCCTGATTGGCTCCACCCTGAGTTCCTGATTAGCTCCATCCTGATTGAACACCCTATTTAAACTTGGAATTGCACTCCCTTCCTTGCGAGATTATTGAGCTACCAGCCTCAAGTCAAGCTTCCTTTCACCTGCTTTCCTTTCATCTCAGCATCAGTGGAAACCGTTGAAGTGTTCCAGAGTTAGTACATCATAAAATGACACTGGTCAGGATTGGCCTGGTCATTAACGTGCAAACAACCTTGGGGCATAAAGGGGTTAATAGTCTCCTTAGGAGACTTGATCATCCGATCATCTGTGCTATACATAGTATTGCACTGCTAAGCACTTCTATGTATAGCTGAAATCATGATCTTCTATGAGCACCGGCCATTAACCAGTGTTCACAGGAAGATTGTAATGACAAGCATGGGGGCCTTCTGCAGTCATGACAACCTATTGGCACCCCACAATTACGTGATCCTGTTGGATTTTGGGAATATGTTCTCGGAGCAGGGATGCCAAGAACTCCCTCCCCTAAAATTTCCTGGTAGATGCTGCGCTGGCTCCTTTTGCATCAATTACTGCATCAATGTGGTGTGGCATGGAGGTGATCAGCCTGTGGAACTCCTGAGGTGTTATGGAAGCCCAGATTGCTTTGATAGCAGCCTTCAGCTCATCTGTATTGTTGGATCTGGTGTCTCTCATCTTCCTCTTGACAATACCACATGGATTCAGGCGAGTTTGCCCAGTGATACTGTTGTTTTTAAACCAGGTATTGGTACTTTTGGCAGTGTGGACAGGTGTCAAGTCCTGCCGGAGAATGACATTTCCATCTCCAAAAAGCTTGTCAGCAAAGGGAATCAAAAAGTGCTCTAAAATCTTCTGGTAGACGGCTGCGCTGACCTTGGTCTTGATATAACACAGTGGACCTACACCAGCAGATGACCTGGTTCCTCAAACCATCACTGATTTAGGAAACTTCACAGTACTGTAGACCTCAAACAGCATGGATTATGTGCCTCTCCACTTTTCTTACAGACTCTGGGACCTCGGTTTCCAAATGAAATGTAAAATTTACTTTTATCTGAAAGCAACACCTTGGACCACTGAGCAACAGTCCAGTTCTTTTTCTCCTTGGCCCAAGTAAGACACTTCTGGCATTGTCGATTGGTCATGAGTGGCAAGACACAAGGAATGTGACACTTGTAGCCCATGTCCTGGATACTTCTGTGTGTGGTGGCTCTTGAAGCAATCACTCCAGCAGCAGTCCACTCCTTGTGAATGTACCCCAAATTTTGAATGGCCTTTTCTTAACAATCCTTTCAAGGCTGCAGTTATCCCGGTTGCTTGTGCAGCTTTTGCTACCACACTTTTTCCTTCCACAGAACTTTACATTAATATGCTTGGATACAACACTCTGTGAACAGCCAGCTTCTTTAGCAATGACCTTTTGTGGCTTACCCTCCTTGTGGAGTGTGTCAATGACTGCCTTCTGGACATCTGTCAAGTCGGCAGTCTTCCCATGATTGTGGAGCCTACTGAAACAAACTAAGGGATCTTTTTAAACACTTAGGAAGCCTTTGCTGGTGTTTTTGTTACTTATTCTAATTTACTGAGATAATGACTTTGGAGTTTTCATTAGCTGAAAGCCATAATCATCAACATTAACAGAAATAAACACTTGAAATAAATCACTCTATTTGGGATGACTCTGCGCTGAGATGTCAGTTCAGGAGAGGACTGTTGGATCACCTGAAGGATGCTCTGGCTCTCCATCCACCACCGAGCTCATTGGAGGAGGCTATGACTCAGGCTATCCATATGGATCGGAGAGAGGTGTTACACAGCGAGAGGTTCCATTACTCCCTGCTAATCCTGTTGTTTTGCCACCGTCTGAACCCATCGAGGTGGGGGCCACCAACCTCAAGGAGAAAGGAGAGCAGATGGCATGTTTGTAATGACTCTATATAATATATGAGTTTCACTTTTTGTATTGAAGAACTGAAATAAATTAACTTTTTGATGATATTCTAATTTTGTGAGAAGCACCTGTATACATATAGTCGCTTGCGAAAGTATTTACCCCCTTGTCTATTTACTTATTTTATTACATTGCAACCTGTGTTTAAATATTTTTGTGATCCGATTGATGTGTGATGCATCAGCACTAGGGATGAGCGAGTATACTCGTTGCTCTGGTTTTCCCGAGCACGCTCGGGTGGTCTCCGAGTATTTATGACTGCTCGGAGATTTAGTTTTCATCACCTCAGCTGAATGATTTACAGCTACTAGCCAGCTTGATTACATGTGGGGATGCCCTAGCAACCAGGCAACCCCCACATGTTCTTAAGCTGGCTGGTAGCTGTAAATCATTCAGCTGAGGTGATGAAAACTAAATCTCCGAGCAGTCATAAATAGTGTTGAGCATTCCGATACCGCAAGTATCGGGTATCGGCCGATACTTGCGGTATCGGAATTCCGATACCGAGATCCGATATTTTTGTGATATCGGGTATCGGTATCGGAAGTGTAAAATAAAGAATTAAAATAAAAAATATTGTTATATTCACCTCTCCGGCGGCCCCTGGACATCAGCGGGAGGATCCGGCGTCCGGCACGGCTTCTTTCTTCAAAATGCGCGCCTTCAGGACCTGTGGAATGACGTCCCGGCTTCTGATTGGTCGCGTGCCGCCCATGTGACCGCCACGCGACCAATCAGAAGCCGCGACGTCATTCCTCAGCTAAAGTCCTAGAATGAGCGCCTTCTAGGACCTGAGGAATGACGTCGCGGCTTCTGATTGGTCGCGTGGCGGTCACATGGGCGGCACGCGACCAATCAGAAGCCGGGACGTCATTCCACAGGTCCTGAAGGCGCGCATTTTGAAGAAAGAAGCCGTGCCGGACGCCGGATCCTCCCGCTGATGTCCAGGGGCCGCCGGAGAGGTGAATATAACAATATTTTTTATTTTAATTCTTTATTTTACACTTTAATATGGATCCCAGGGCCTGAAGGAGAGTTTCCTCTCCTTCAGACCCTGGGATCCATGAGGATACATTCCGATACTTGATGTCCCATTGACTTGTATTGGTATCGGATATCGGTATCGGCGATATCCGATATTTTTCGGGTATCGGCCGATACTATCCGATACCGATACTTTCAAGTATCGGACGGTATCGCTCAACACTAGTCATAAATACTCGGAGACCACCCGAGCGTTCTCGGGAAAACTCGAGCAACGAGTATACTCGTTCATCACTAATCAGCACTAAATAGTCGAAATTGGTGGAGTGAAGTGAGAAAAATATAGGCATAAATTAAAATTATGGGATCAAATAACTAAAAATTGGTTAAGTATGTGCATATGTACTCACCCCTTTTTTGATGAAGCTCCAAACATTTCCAAACAGTTATCTTCATAAGTCACATGCTTAGTGAAAGGAAGCACACCGATGTGCAAACTAAGTGTCACATGGTCTGTCAGTATATGCACACATCTGAGAGGCAACAGAGATTGCAACACCAATAAAGAGAATCTGTCAGGTCCCCCGTGCCCCCTGAACCACCAGCGGTTGTGTATGCATATGTAAATACCCTGCCTAAGAGTCCCTTCATTACACACAATATTATTTTTGCAGTGTTATTATTATTCAATCCTATAGAACGTTATTAATGGTATTATTAGAAATATTGGTCCTCCAGTAAATGTTGATTTCTTCCAGACAGGGTAATATTAGTAATAGATATCACCATCTGGAGCTCGGAGACAGCATGAGCCCGTGTGCTTTCAAATTCGAGGGCTGAATTTCAGTCCCAGTCCGTCCCTGGTCTTACATAGTAGGTATTTAATCATATCTTCTGGCTATGGCACATATCTAAAGTGGGAAAACCCCAATAACTAAGATTTACAAGAAAATTAGGTTTAATTTAGTTACTTGACCTACAAGAATTCATGAATAAACCCTTGGTAATAATGCTTTATGAATACTGATGTTGGCTGCATTAGGCCCTATTTGCATCATATTTTGACCCTATGGTAGAAGGTGTGTACACCGGTCGGGCGAAAAGAACCCAGTATATAGGTGAATTGATCCATAGATCTCCATTCACTTGAAGGAGGCCAAATTGCCAATATAGTTTGATAAATCTTTTTTTATGCTGTGTGAGTAATGGCATACACTACATATAGACTTTCAGGGTAAAATAAAGCCAATACCACACAGTATACGTATAACACGTTATGATATTACTCCTAAGAACTGCCTGATTTACACCTCTAATAGAGCCATACCTTACTCTAGACTTCAGTGCTAAAAATCCTATATCAGATAGTATGTTTATATGTGATGCCTCTGTACAGTTAACTAGGTATATTGTACTTTTCTATGCATAAGCACTACACATACACATAATACATATACTGTGTGGTATAGGTTTTTTTTACCCTGGAAGTCTATGGGTAATGTGTGCCATTACTCATACAGCATAAAAAAAGATTTATCAAACTATACTGGAAATTTGGCCTCCTTCAAGTGAATGGAGATCTATGGATCAATTCACCTATATGGATCTGTCTGTGGAACAGAGGGCCTTGGCCTCGTCTCATAACCACCTGCAAAGGGAACTTTCTGACAGAGTAAAATCTTTGCAGGGATTTTCTTCTCAGTCTGTCTGTGATCACCCGAACACTGTTGATGTCTCATTGCACTCTCCTGAACCTACGGTCAGGCTCCCAGATACCTTCTCTGGGGAAAAGGAGAGATTCCGTACATTTAAGGAGAGTTGCAAGCTATTGTTTTCTCTTAGACCACGATCTTCTGGAGATGAGAGTCAGCGGGTGGGGATAATCATTTCCTTACTACGGGAGGGACCTCAGTCGTGGGCTTTCTCTTTAACGGCTTCTGCCCCTGATTGTGTGACTGTGGACAGATTCTTTGAGGCCTTATGACTTATTTTTGACGAGCCTGACCGAGTCAGAGTGGCAGAGGACACAATAATGAGTCTCTTTCAGGGGAAGCTCTCGGCTGAATGGTATTGCTCTCAGTTCCATCGATGGTCCACTGAGGTGTCCTGGGATGACTCTGCGCTGAGATTTCAGTTCAGGAGAGGACTGTTGGATCACCTGAAGGATGCTCTGGCTCTCCATCCACCACCGAGCTCATTGGAGGAGGCTATGACTCAGGCTATCCATATGGATCGGAGAGAGGTGTTACACAGCGAGAGGTTCCATTACTCCCTGCTAATCCTGTTGTTTTGCCACCGTCTGAACCCATCGAGGTGGGGGCCACCAACCTCAAGGAGAAGGAGAGCAGATGCCAATGTGAAGGAGAGCTGTGTTTTTACTGCAGAGACCCCGGACATTGGATAAAGGACTGCCCCTCCTGCCAACCGACTAACAAATGGCTGAGTCTGGGTGATTGTCGTGGAGGTCACCAGACTCTCAGGTACCTTTTTCTTCATTTTCAAAAGTACTGTTGGAAGTGGAACTTAGTTGTGGGAGTTGCTGCATGCCCACTTCTACTTTTGTGGACTGTGGGTCATCCATGAACTTTATTGACTATATCTTGGTGGCCAAGTGTAAGTTAGTGACAGTTAGGCTGGAGACTCCTATAAATATTGCAGCTATTGTCAAAACACCACTGACTAAGAATGTCATCAAATTTGTCTCAGAGGAGTTTCTCCTTAAAGTGGGTTCCTTGCACCAGGAACGTATTTCATGTTTTGTTCTGAACAATCTGCCTGTGGGGTTGGTGTTGGGGTTCTCCTGGATCCAGTTACATAATCCTGTGATAGACTGGGAACCTCGGGATATTGTTAAATGGGATCCGAATTGTAGTACAAGTTACCCTTCTACTGTATCTGTGTCATCCGTCAGTCTGGAGGGTATTCCGAGTACCTGAAGGACTTTGAGGATGTGTTCTACCACCACACCACCCATTTGATTGTGCTGTTGATCTTGTTCCTGGTGCCAAATTGCCCAAGGCCTGTCTGTACAATCTCTCCGGCCCTGAGTGTGCTGCCATGAAGGAGTATATCTCTGATAGCTTTCGTAAATAGCACATTGGCCATCCGTTTCCCCCGTGGTGGCGGGGTTCTTTTTTTGTTAAGAAAAAGGATTGTGGTTTACACCATGCCTCGATTTTCGAGAATTGAATAAAATCACTGTAAGAAACACTTATCCCCTCCCACTTTTACCTGATTTGTACAATCAATTGTCAGGAGCTAGGTGGTTCTCTAAGTTGGACCTCAGGGGAGCATATAATCTTATCCGTATGCAGGAGGGGAATGGGTGGAAAACTGCATTTCTCACCTCTGAGGGTTTGCTTGAGAATTTGGTTATGCCGTTTGGCGGAGCAGTGTTCCAGAATTTCATAATCATGTTTTCTCAGATTTTATTGGGCGCTTCATGGTAGTTTATCTGGATGATATCCTTATACATTCTTCTAGTAAACAAAGTCACATGGGTCACCTCCGTGTGGTTCTCCAGAGGCTCAGGGAGAACTCACTCTTTGCTAAACTGGAGAAGTGTTCATTTTTTGCTCAAGAATTGTCCTTTCTAGGGGTCATTTTTTCTGCTGAGGGGTTCCGTATGGACCCTAGAAAGGTACAAGCTATTGTGGATTGGGTGCAACCTAGAGATCTCAAGGATCTTCAGTGTTTTCTGGGTTTTGCTAATTAATATAGAAAATTCATCAAGGTGTTTTCTCAGGTGGTCAAACCCCTCACTGATCTAATTCAGAAGGGGGCTGATCTCGAAAACTGGTCAGACCCATCTTTGGCGGCATTTTCTCCTTTAAAAAACTGTTTCATGCTCTACCCCATACTGATTCAACCTAATTTGTCTAAACTCTTTACTGTGGAGGTGGACGCCTCGGAGGTGGGAGTAGGTGCGGTGTTGTCCCAGGGGCCCACCACATTAACTAACTTGAAACCCTGTGCCTTCCTTACAAAAAAATTTTCCTCTACCGAAACTAATTATGATGTGGGTAACCGGGAGTTATTGGCCATTAAATTGGTGTTTGAAGAAAGGAGGCATTTTTTGGAGGGGTCTGTCCATTGTATCACTGTCATTATGGATCACAAGAACCTGTCTTACATCGAGTCCGCCAAACCTTTAACCCCAAGACAGGCGAGGTGCTCACTTTTTTTTTCTATTTCAGTTTTCTATCACTTTCAGGTCGAGGTCCAAGAATGTGATGGATGATGCCTGGATCCAAAATCACCTCCTGAACCTCCTTCCTCCATTCTTCAGTGCGGAGTGGTGGTGGCTGCAGTTTCTTGGGCATTGGAGTGGGAGAATCGTGAGGCCCAATCTCTTGCTCCTCAGTCCATACCTAATAATAAATTCTTTGTGCCTGTCCAGTATCAGTTAAGGGTGCTTCGGGAGTTCCATGACTTGGCTCTGAGTGGGCATCCAGGAATCTCGGCCACGTGTAAAGCCATCTCTAGGCTGTTTTGGTGGCCCTCATTGGCTTCTGACGTCACTGGGTTTGTGTCCTGCTATGAAATTTGTGCCCGCGCAAAAACCTCCCATAACCGGCCGGCCATGGAATTGTTGCCACTGCCAATTCCAGATAGGCAGTGGACTTATTTGTCCATGGATTTTATTACCGATCTTCCCCCTCTAATGGCAAAATCATGATCTGGAGTTGTTGATAGATCCAGTAAACAGGCGCATTTTGTACCATTGCCGGGTCTTCCTAATGCTGAGACTCTATCAAAGCTATTAATTGAGCATGCCGTCCGATTGCACAGTCATGGTCAGTGTAGAGTCTGATAGAGGGGTGCAATTTGTGTCGAAATTCTGGAGGGTTTTTGTAAAAGCCTGGGTATCAGTCCAACCTTTTCGTCAGCCTATCATCCCAAGACCAATGGTCAGACTGAAAGGACCAATCAGTCTTTGTAGTAGATATTGCAGTGTCTTGCCACGTCTAGGCAGGATGATTGGTGCTCTTCAGTACCCATGGCAGAATTCACTTTCAATAATCTTGTCAATCAATCCACTGGTACTTTCCCGTTCTTTTGCAACTATGGGTTTCACCCTCAGTTTAGTGAGTTTTTCCAGCTGGATTCTGGGTGTCCAGGGGCTCATTCAGCCTTTCAGTGGTTGGGGGAGGTCTGGAGGGAGGTTCAGAGAAACATGGGGGAGGCTCAGGTCAAGTTCAATTTTTTTGCGGATAAATGATGTTCAGTGGGGCCGGCTTTCCAGGTGGGGGATATGGTATGGTTATCCACTAAGAATATAAGGTTGAGAATACCTTCTGCTAAGTAGAGTCCCAAGTTTATTGGTCCTTATGATATTTTAGAGGTGGTTAATCCTGTGGCCTTTCACCTTCACCTGCCTTTGTCATTGCGGATCCCCAATGGGTTCCATAAGGTGCTTCTGAAGCCGTCAGTGTCTTCCTTGGGTGAGTCCCCCTTGCACCCGCCACCTGTCGTGGCAGATAGCCATACCAAGTATGAGGTAGAATGAGTTGTAGATTCCCGTATGCTCCGCTGTTCTCTTCAGTATTTGGTCCATTTGGAAGGGTTACGGTCCTGAGGACCGGTCGTGGGTGCCAGCGCGTTTGGTCCATGCGGATTGGTTGGTCCAGGCATTTCATGCTCGTTATCCAGGTAAACCAGGGGGTTCAGTGACCCCCCAATGAGAGAGGGGTATTGTCATGATCCAGGCTGGGGTATGTTTCTTGTTATTCTCTCCCCGGTCTGGTCATGCGGGGTTAACCCTCTCTGCCTCATTTTGGGTTCTGTGTGGCTATTTCAGTTTGCTGTGGCTGGCAAACCAATGTCAGTGATAGTTCATGCTTCCAGGCTAGAGCAGCTGACCCCCTTGATACCGTGACTGTCCTCTGCCCGTTTACTCTGTTCCCGTGACCTCCCTTTCCTGCCCCCCCGCTTGTCTTAGTTTTTGCTCCCTGTTCTTGGACCTTTTGGTATGTGACCCAGATTGTCTTTTGACCTGTTTTACTGTCACTCATCTCAGTTATATCTGCTCCTGTCAGGCACTGACTTCTGGCTTATATTTAACCACGTGCATTGCTGTGACCTCTGGTACTTCTTGTCCTGACAGTTTCTGACTCGGCTCGTCTGGCAACTCTTTCGACATCAGGTGGCGCTTGTGCTGCTGCTCGATGGTGTTACGCTCTGGGTCAGATCGGGAGACCTTGGTGGCCATTCAACTGGCCCACGACAACCAATCCACTTTCCAAGAAACTGTTCATGTAGGAACTTTTATATTTGCGCTTGTGTTGCTGGTCAGTGGTGTTACCCTGTGTGTGCAACCTCTCTTCCCTCACCAGCATCCCCTGGTGGAGGTTGCACTATACTGCACTGCAACATCATTACAGGAACCAATAAAAACGTCAACTCGTTCTGCAAAAAGCAAGCCCTTACATGACTGTGTGCCAAATATGGAAAAATTATAGCTCTCAAAATATAGTGATGCAAAAAATATTTTTTTAAATAATAAATGTATTTTAGTGTGTTACAGCTGGCAAACATAAAAACCTGATACAAATCTGGTATCATTGTAATCACACCGAACGGCATAAAATATAAATAAAACCAGTTGTTCATTTTTTCATTCTGCCTCCCAAAGATTGCAGTAAGGCTCGGCACACATTTATCCTGCACTCTGCATTGAGAGCTTACACCGAGTTTTCCTTGTTAATCTCTGAAATACATGATTCAGAAGGAACTTCAGGCAAAAAAATTCCCTAAAATGAGACAGATGGAGGCACTGTGGACACCATCTGAACTGTGATCCGGCGATGTCCATCTTTTTAGGATTGCATAAAATTGCTGTCGGCCACAGTTTTATGCACTTCTGAAAAGAAAGACACAGCTGAACACAGGCAAGATGGAGTCCAGAATAACTCTGTTGCCTCATTATAGTGAATGGAGCCTTCAGGGGTTTCATCTGAATCACGTCACTCAGAGATTTAGATGGAAACCCCAAAGTAAGTGCTCAGCGTAGAGCGCCGGATAAATGTGTTCCTAAATGTTATGTACAATGTTCACAATAAAAGTTTCAACTCAATCCACAAAAAAGCAAGCCCTCACTCAGGTTTGTCATTTGTTAATGGAAATATAGGGGGCTTCCACATTACTGGCAGTACAAAGGCTTTGGAAAAGCAAAATTGCTCCATAACCCTCGAAAAGAAATTCAGCACATTCTGCGCTCCCAAATCTAAATTCCTTCTCCCGTCTGAGTACCACAGTGTACCTAAACCATATACAGTGGGGCAAAAAAGTATTTTGTCAGTCAGCAATAGTGCAAGTTCCACCACTTAAAAAGATGAGAGGCGTCTGTAATTTACATCATAGGTAGACCTCAACTATGGGAGACAAACTGAGAAAAAAAAATCCAGAAAATCACATTGTCTGTTTTTTTAACAATTTATTTGCATATTATGGTGGAAAATAAGTATTTGGTCAGAAACAAAATTTCATCTCAATACTTTGTAATATATCCTTTGTTGGCAATGACAGAGGTCAAACGTTTTCTGTAAGTCTTCACAAGGTTGCCACACACTGTTGTTCGTATGTTGGCCCATTCCTCCATGCAGATCTCCTCTAGAGCAGTGATGTTTTTGGCTTTTCGCTTGGCAACACGGACTTTCAACTCCCTCCAAAGGTTTTCTATAGGGTTGAGATCTGGAGACTGGCTAGGCCACTCCAGGACCTTGAAATGCTTCTTACGAAGCCACTTCTTCGTTGCCCTGGTGGTGTGCTTTGGATCATTGTCATGTTGAAAGACCCAGCCACGTTTCATCTTCAATGCCCTTGCTGATGGAAGGAGGTTTGCACTCAAAATCTCACGATACATGGCCCCATTCATTCTTTTATGTACCCGGATCAGTCGTCCTGGCCCCTTTGCAGAGAAACAGCCCCAAAGCATGATGTTTCCACCACCATGCTTTACAGTAGGTATGGTGTTTGATGGATGCAACTCAGTATTCTTTTTCCTCCAAACACGTCAAGTTGTGTTTCTACCAAACAGTTCCAGTTTGGTTTCATCAGACCATAGGACATTCTCCCAAAACTCCTCTGGATCATCCAAATGCTCTCTAGCAAACTTCAGACGGGCCCGGACATGTACTGGCTTAAGCAGTGGGACACGTCTGGCACTGCAGGATCTGAGTCCATGGTGTCGTAGTGTGTTATTTATGGTAGGCCTTGTTACATTGGTCCCAGCTCTGTGCAGTTCATTCACTAGGTCCCCCCGCGTGGTTCTGGGATTTTTGCTCACCGTTCTTGTGATCATTCTGACCCCACGGGGTGGGATTTTGCGTGGAGCCCCAGATCGAGGGAGATTATCAGTGGTCTTGTATGTCTTCCATTTTCTAATTATTGCTCCCACTGTTGATTTTTTCACTCCAAGCTGGTTGGCTATTGCAGATTCAGTCTTCCCAGCCTGGTGCAGGGCTACAATTTTGTTTCTGGTGTCCTTTGACAGCTCTTTGGTCTTCACCATAGTGGAGTTTGGAGTCAGACTGTTTGAGGGTGTGCACAGGTGTCTTTTTATACTGATAACAAGTTTAAACAGGTGCCATTACTACAGGTAATGAGTGGAGGAAAGAGCAGACTCTTAAAGAAGAAGTTACAGGTCTGTGAGAGCCAGAAATCTTGATTGTTTGTTTCTGACCAAATACTTATTTTCCACCATAATATGCAAAAAAAATGATAAAAAAAACAGACAATGTGATTTTCTGGATTTTTTTTCTCAGTTTGTCTCCCATAGTTGAGGTCTACCTATGATGTAAATTACAGACGCCTCTCATCTTTTTAAGTGGTGGAACTTGCACTATTGCTGACTGACTAAATACTTTTTTGCCCCACTGTATAGTGTCCACATGTTTGGCATTTCTGAAGTGATGAGAGCCCAACTACCTTACGGGTGTATGCCTCCAGAAGCACAGGCTGGGCATAATGTACTGGTGACTGCAATGTACCGGTCACTACAGCGTACCATCACTATAACAGCAGTTTGCAATTTTCACTAGGCAACAATCATTGCTGCTTGTTTCTGGAAAATACCAATGGAGTCCAAATCACAACTGTACATAAATTCCCAAAGTGGTATAATTTCCCAAATGTGGTCAATTGAGTGGGGATTCTGCTCTTCTAGCAACTAGGGGCTCTGTATATGGAGTCCGCAAACTGTTCTAGGAAAATCTGCGGTCCAGGAAGCAGATGGCGCCCCATTCCTCCCGAGTCTCTTTGCATGGCTAAGTAGTATTGTACAGCCACATATAGGGTATTGCCGCGTTCAGTAGAAATTGAGGACCAAATTTTGGTGCCATTTTTACCCACTTCTTGTGTGAAAATGTTAAATTTGGGGCTAAAACTAAATTTTGATGCTAAAAATTTAGTTATTTTTTCTTCACTGCTCAATGGTATAAAATTGTGTGACACACCCGTGGTGTCAATATGATCACTGCACCCCTAGAATTCATTGAGAGGTGTAGTTTGTAAAATGGGGTCACTTATTGGGTGTTCTCCTGTTCTAGCACCTCATGGGCTCTCCCAGTGGGTCATGACACCTGCAAACCATAACAGTAAAATCTGGCGCTCCTTGCCTTCTGAGCTTTGCACTGTGCCAGAAAAATATTTCCCGATTACATGTAGGGCATTGGTGCACTCAGGAAAAAATGGACCTCAGTGTATTGTAAAAAAAAAAAAAATTCTATTAGCCCTTAAAAAAATTCAAACTTGTGGCTAAAACAACATTTTTGTGAGGAAAATGCGATTTTATTATTTTCACGGCTCAACGTTATAAACTTCTGTGAAGCACCTGAGGGTTCAACGTGCTTACCATGTACCTAAAACCATTCCTTGAGGGGTCTAGTTGCCAAAATAGGGTCACTTTGTGGGGGGTTTCCACTGTTTAGGCACATCAGGGCCTCTCCAAATGTGACATGACATCTGCTAATGATTCCAGGCAATTTTACATTCGAAAAAGTCAAATGACGCTGCTTTCCTTCCGAGCCTTGCCGTGGTAGTTTTCTCCTTCATAAGGGGAATTTTGTACTCAAGAGTATATATATATATATATATTTGTGGGGAAAATACGATTTTTTTATTTTTGTTGGAAAAATGAAAAATTATTGTTCAACTTTTAAATCTTATAGCTTTCTGACTAAAAAAATGTTGTTCCAAAATTGTGCTGATGTAAAGTAGACATGTGGGAAATGTTATCTATAAACTATTTTGTGTGACATATCTCTGTGATTTAAGGGCATGAAAATTCAAATTTGGAAAATTGTGAAATTTTCCAAATTTTTTCAAAATTTCCGTTTTTTTTTACAAATAAATGCAAATCATACTGAAGATATTTTACCACTATCATGAAATACAAAACGTCATGAAAAAAGAATCTCAGAATCCCTGGGATCCATTGAAGCGTTCTAGAGTTAATACCTCATAGAGAAAAAAACTAGGAGGAAAAACACAGCGCAATAGGGTTTTATCCCAGGGAGGTAGAGCTGTTTAAATAAGGTTATACTAACCTGATTTAGTTGTGTATACACAACAATTCAATCACTTATACATCCAGCTGCTGCAGGTCCAACGGGTCCTCAGACCAGGAAAATACAGATAAGAAGGGGTTGTGTATAATCTGTGCTGCTGGTATCCCATAAATCCAAATCCAGACAGAAAACACATGCGGTTATTCTTTATTTAGTCTACACTCTTTGAAGTACTACAGACTTCTTCGTCAGGACAAGAAAAGCATCTTTACATAACACGGTAATTGCAATCTATCTGTACCCTACACTTGTACTACACTCTTGACTGTAAACTTGCATATCTGTTCTTGTAAATATATACTTTTCGGCGATTAAATATAAAATTGGGCTGCTCCTTTATCTTGATTCACGAATCCCCACGTCCGCAGCTCGGTTGGTTATTATATGCTAACCGTGGTTGGTTTCTGACCCGATATAAGCCTGTTGTCAGATGGGGCTTATATCGAATGAGGAACTGGTGGCAGTATACCGTTTTATGTTAGTGCGGACCCGTGACAGTGACAGCTGGGAGGTTTATATATATCCCCAGCCTGGACAGGAGATGTATATCACCCCTCACTGGGTGCGCCTCAATAACTTGTACCTATAAGGGAAGCCTCTCTGGTGACTATTTGCCCTCGGTGCAGTTCAATGACTGACCTGAGGTGAGTGGTGGCATCAGAGAATTGATCCCTGCTGGGTCATTCTCTCCCCTCCCCGGATGTGAGTGAAGTCGACACACCCCTTCCCCTGTGCGATCCTTCACAGTGCTAAAAGTGGTTGTGGGCAACAAAGACAGTTTTTCTTTCTAAGGCTTTAATAGTCCACCCCATTATCCCCACATCACAAATTTGCCATGAATTTTTGCTGTGAATTTCAATCTTTGCAATGGAAAAGGTAAAATCTGTAGCAAATATGCAGAATTTGATTTTCGGAACTTATCCAATGTTTAGACCCTGAGCAATAACACACATTGCACAGTTGGTGTTGTTACTTTAGCTTACTAACTGCAATTTTCTACATAAATAATGAAGAATGAATGAAAGGTAATGGAGCATGGCAATACAAATGTGTAGGGGGTACATATGATGGATGATGGATGATATTTACTCATATTCCCTATTTCACTCGTACAGTAGATTAAAATAAAACTAGGCAATGCCTCTTATTAGTAATTGGTTGAATATAAAAAGCTCTTTGCAAATACACTTTTTTTTAGCAGTTTGTAAGTAGAAAACCGTCCCTTTTCAGGTTTTTAGGCTGTATTAAATCCAACTTTTTTTCTTGATATTGGCAAAGATATTTTCAATTATATTTAAAACAACTTGTCTTACGGTTATTACAGCATTATGTGCATAAATAGTTGTGGGCAGGAACTGAAAAAGAACCTGTCTTGTCAAAAAACACTATTAACTTGCAGATACAGTGGCTTGCAAAAGTATTCCCCCCTTGGAATTTTTTATGTTTTGCTACCTCACAATCTGGAATTTCACTTGTTTTTTTTTATAAAGGGTTTGCATCAGTTCTTGTAAAGAACATGCCCACAACTGTGAACATTTGTTTGTTTTTTTACTGTGAAGAAAACAACCGATAGGACAAAACTGAAAACTTCAGTGTGCATAAATATTGACCCCTTAACATCAGTACTTTGTAGAGCCTCCTTTCACAGCAATAACAGCAACAAGTCGCTATGCATACGATTCTACGAGCTTTCCACATCTTGCCACTAGGATTTTTGCCCATTCCTCAATGCAAAACTGCTCTTGCTCCTTCAAGTTACTGGTTTCCTCTGTTGAACAGCAATATTCAAGTCTGACCACAGATTCCCAATTGGATTAAGGTCTGTGCTTTGCCTAGTCTACTCCAGAACATTTACTCGTTTCCCCTTAAACCACTCAAGTGTTGCTTTATCAGTATTTTTTGGGTCATTGTCTTGTTGGAAGGTAAACCTCCGATCCAGTCTCAAATCACCGACAGACTGAAACAGTTTTTGCTCTGTATTTCGCACCATCCATCTTCCTCTTAACTCAAACCATCATTTTTCCTGTCCCTGCTGTCGGAAAACATCCCCACAGCATGATGCTACCAACATTGTGTTTCACTATGGGGATGGTGTTCTTGGGATAATGAGCTGTGTTGGTTTGGTGCCAGACATACTGTTGACCCTGGTGGCCAAAAAGTTAAATTTTGGTTTCATCTGACCACAGAACCTTCCTCCATACATTTGGGAAGTCTCCCACATGTCTTTTGGTAACCAAAAAACGAGCCATACAAATTTTGTGTGTAAGTAAAGGCTTTTTTTCTGCCCATTCTTTCATAGAGGCCACCCCTATGGAGTGAACGGCTTATTGTGATCATATGGACAAATACTACAGTCTCTGCTTGGGAACTCTGCAGCTCATTCAGGGTTACATTTGGTCTCTGTGGTGTCTCTCCGATTGACGCCCTCCATGCACAGGCTGAGAGTTTTGGTGGGTAGACCTCTTGGCAGGTTTGTTGTGGTACCATGCACTTTCCATTTGATGATAATGGATTTGATGGTGCTACAGCGGATCATCAGAGGTTGGGATATTTTTTTTTATAACCCAACCTGGACTTCTACTTCTCAACAACTTTGTCCCTGACTTATTTGGAGATATTTTTGGTCTTCATGGTATACAGTACACTAGGGGTCCCCAACTCCCGGCCTCGAGGGCCGCCAACAGTGCAGGTTTTCAGGATTTCTTTAGTATTGCATCGGTGGTAATGTGATCATCTGCACAGGTGATGATTCCAACCCCTGTGCAATACTAAGGAAATCCTGAAAACCTGCACTGTTGGCGGCCCTTGAGGCCTGGAGTTGGGGACCACTGCAGTATACTGTGTATATACTGACAGACCATGTAACACTTCGATTGCACACAGGGGGACTTCCTTTCACTAAGCATGTGACTTATGAAGGTAATTGCTTGCACCAGAAATATTAAGGGGCTTCATAGCAAAAGGAGTGAATAAAAATATACACATGCCAATTTTGCACATGCACATGCCCCGGCACTGACTGGCAGCCGGTTCTGTACCATTAGAAGGTTGGAACTCCCATGAAGTGCAATTTGTGCCAATTGCACAATATATTGCAGTACTGCAGTTTTGCAGTGTATTGAAAAGGTGATCCAGTGATCTAAGGAAACTAATAAAAAAGAAAAAAAGATTAAACATTATTTTTAAACATATGAAAAACACTAAAATATATATTTGAACTATCAACCTTTTTGCCAAATATAACTACCAAAATAGCCCCAACTAATACAATCTAAAATAATTTATTCCTTAGTGTAGATGCCAAAATAACAGAATTATCATTTTTCATCAATATATTGCCCTAAAAAATTGCAATAAAAAACTATCAAAACATTGCACCCAAATTGCTATTAATAAGAATTACAGCTCAAAGGGCATAAAATAAGTTCTTACAAGATCCATCAACAAAAGAATAAAATATTTACAAATCTAAGACAATGGCAAAACAAAGCATATTTTTTCTTTTAAAAAGTTCTGAATATTTTTTTAACCACAAAAATATCAAAACCTCTTTTAGGTTTGGTATCTTATCCTAAAAAAAATCACGTTGCCAAACCATTTTTATTGATCAATGAACACTATAAAAGCAATATAACAATTAAAGGGAATATGTCACCACATTTGCACTAGCCCATCTGAGAGCTGCATAATGTAGGTGCAGAGACCCTGCGGCTAACACTGCCTGCTATTAAAGTGAAATGAATATTCACTCCTCTCCACACCCATGGGGGCGTGGGGAAGAGTGAATATTCACTTATCTTTAGCTCTTAGCGACATGCCACTGGCTAGGGGCCCTTGAAGCAGCGGGGGCCCTAGGCAGCTGCTGGCTCTGTATGCCAGCAGGTGTCAGTGCCTGGGCCCTCCGGAGAACAGTCCGACCCTGGATGGGGGACATTGTTACATGAGAGGAGAAACATGTATATCTTCACAGGATCTGGATTCTGAGCCCATACATCTGACAAACAAGCAGGTGCGGGGCCAGGTCCAAAATTCTATCAAACCTTTGTTACGCAACTAACCACTATTATGATTTTTTTATGGTGGTTAAGTCCCCTATATGAATGTATTAATGGTTTAATTTCAGTTTTGGGGTGATAGGAAGTATGTGTTCTATTTCGAAGAAGGGAGATGCTCCAAATATCAGACTATTGCACTCATACCTCATGCCAGCAAAATACTACTGAAGGTCCTACAAAGACGGCTACAGTTACTTTGATAAAGAGCTACCACAGGAACAAGCAGGATTCAGAAAAGGCAGAAGAACAAGAGATGTGATTGCTAAGATTAGATGGATAATGGAAAAGGCCAAAGAATATAACAAGGAGATCTACTGTATTTTTGTTTCTTCGAGTATAGCAAAACCTCCTACTGTGTTGATCACCTGAAACTTTGGACTACCATGAAGGATATGGGTGTGCCAAACCATATGATCAATCTCATTAGGAATCTTTACATTGGCAAAGAAGCAACAGTCCAAACAGAACATGGCGACACAGCATAGTTCAAAGTAGAGCAAGGCATCAGACAAGGCTGCATCCTGTCACCATTTCTCTTGAACGTATGTGCAGTAGCTATTTTCAGGAAGGCAGGACTTGTCGAAAAAGAAGGAGTCATAATTGCTGGACGAATTATCAACAATCTTAAATACAACATTGTTAACAACAAGAATCGATAGAATTTTATTATTATTATTATTATTATTTATTATTATAGCGCCATTTATTCCATGGCGCTTTACATGTGAGGAGGGGTATACATAATAAAACAAGTACAATAATCTTGAAAAATACAAGTCACAACTGGTACAGGAGGAGAGAGGACCCTGCCCGCGAGGGCTCACAATCTACAAGGGATGGGTGAGGATACAGTAGGCGAGGGTAGAGCTGGCCGTGCAGCGGTTTGGTCAATCGGTGGTTACTGCAGGTTGTAGGCTTGTCGGAAGAGGTGGGTCTTCAGGTTCTTTTTGAAGGTTTCGATGGTAGGCGAGAGTCTGATATGTTGTGGTAGAGCATTCCAGAGTAGGGGGGATGCACGAGAGAAATCTTGTATGCGATTGTGGGAAGAGGAGATAATAGGGGAGTAGAGAAGGAGATCTTGTGAGGATCGGAGGTTGCGTGCAGGAAAGTACCGGGAGACGAGGTCACAGATGTATGGAGGAGACAGGTTGTGGATGGCTTTATATGTCATGGTTAGGCTTTTGTACTGGAGTCTCTGGGTGATGGGGAGCCAGTGCAGGGATTGACAGAGGGGAGAGGCCGGGGAATAGCGGGGGGACAGGTGGATTAGTCGGGCAGCAGAGTTTAGAATAGATTGGAGGGGTGCAAGAGTGTTAGAGGGGAGGCCACAGAGCAGGAGGTTACAGTAGTCAAGGCGAGAGATGATGAGGGCATGGACTAGGGTTTTTGCAGATTCTTGGTTTAGGAATGTGCGGATCCGTGAAATATTTTTGAGTTGGAGGCGGCAGGAAGTGGAAAGGGTTTGGATATGTGGTTTAAAGGAGAGATCAGTGTCAAGGATTACCCCAAGACAGCGGGCTTGTGGGACTGGGGAGAGTGGGCAGCCGTTTACTGTAATGGATAGGTTCGTTGGGGAGATCGCGTGAGATGGGGGAAAGATGATGAATTCTGTTTTGTCCATGTTAAGTTTTAGAAATCTAGTGGAGAAGAAGGATGAAATAGCAGACAGACATTGAGGGATTCTGGTTAGTAGGGAGGTGATATCTGGTCCAGAGATGTAGATCTGTGTGTCGTCAGCATAGAGATGATACTGAAAGCCGTGAGATTCTATGAGCTGTCCCAGGCCAAAGGTGTAGATGGAGAAGAGCAGGGGTCCTAGAACTGAACCTTGCGGGACTCCGACAGATAGGGGGCGAGGTGAGGAGGTGGTGTGTGAGTGGGAGACGCTGAATGTACGGTCAGTTAGGTATGATGAGATCCAGGATAGGGCCAATTCTGTGATGCCAAGGGATGAGAGGGTCTGCAGCAGCAGGGAATGGTCCACTGTGTCAAAGGCAGAGGACAGGTCCAATGAATGAATGACTTATTACAGAGTGTCAAGATGAAATGCTCAAACATGGGACTCTTACTTAATACAAGTAAGACAAAGATATAACTACTGCCAAGTATGACTGGGACACATTTGAGATGGACAGCGACGAACTCGGATCAATGATCACTCAACATACATCAGACATCAGAAGTAAATAGGGGAATAGCTATGGGCAAATCAACAATGAAGTCATGGGACAAGGTCTTCAATTGAGGAACATTTCACTGGTGACGAAGAAAAGACTTGTACATAGTCGGGACTTTGCTGTAATAGCATATGGATGCAAAACCTGGAGGATAGAGAAAAAAGACAGAAGACGAATTAACACATTCGAAATGTGGTGCTGGGGAAGGTTGCTATCAATATCATAGATGGCAATAAAAACAAACAAATCAATTTTGGAACAAATCAAGCCAAACATGCCTCTTAAAGCAAACATTACCAAGCTATGACTTGCCTATTTTGGACACATTAGACGAAGAGAGCAATCACTGCAGAAGAACATTATGGTTGGAAGAATAGAAGAAACAAGGCGAAGAGGAAGATCAGCAACCAGATGGCTTGATACAGAGCATTCATCCAACAAGCTGCCAGGGATCGAGATCAAGCTGAAGGACGTTAATAATTAAAATAGAACCTTTCAAGGAGTTAAAATAGCTCGATCATATGCATTTACTGTCATTTAAACAAAGAGTTGTACAGTGTAGTTGTGGATGGTTTTAAAATGTTATATTGTAATAAATACTAAATGATAAAAAAAAATGCATTTAAAATTAATAAATACATTAAAACATAAAAAATGTATGATGTATGTAGCAATTAAACACATTGTTAAAAATAAATTTAGGATATGTATTTTATAATATTGTCAATTTATTACATGAATGAATAAAAACCTTCATAAGAAGTATCACAGCTACACATAGCAGAAACTCTGGAGGCTTTATATAATAACTTGTATTGCTCTGATGTGACACAGCTATGACCTTCTCTACCAGGGAAAATGTTGCCGCAATATCTGAAAGAAGAGCATTCTGACCTAATAGTTCACAGACCCCATTTAACACTGTGTATACTGATTATATCAGTTTGGTTAGAATATACTTGTAAATACACAGTTTATAACTAGAACTTTAGTTTTTTTTATTACAGAAAATTCTTTATTGCCAAATAAATACAGGTCCTTCTCAAAAAATTAGCATATAGTGTTAAATTTCATTATTTACCATAATGTAATGATTACAATTAAACTTTCATATATTATAGATTCATTATCCACCAACTGAAATTTGTCAGGTCTTTTATTGTTTTAATACTGATGATTTTGGCATACAACTCCTGATAACCCAAAAAACCTGTCTCAATAAATTAGCATATTTCACCCATCCAATCAAATAAAAGTGTTTTTTAATAACAAACAAAAAAAAACAACAAATAATAATGTTCAGTTATGCACTCAATACTTGGTCGGGAATCCTTTGGCAGAAATGACTGCTTCAATGCGGCGTGGCATGGAGGCAATCAGCCTGTGACACTGCTGAGATGTTATGGAGGCCCAGGATGCTTCAATAGCGGCCTTAAGCTCATCCAGAGTGTTGGGTCTTGCGTCTCTCAACTCTCTCTTCACAATATCCCACAGATTCTCTATGGGGTTCAGGTCAGGAGAGTTGGCAGGCCAATTGAGCACAGTAATACCATGGTCAGTAAACCATTTACCAGTGGTTTTGGCACTGTGAGCAGGTGCCAGGTCGTGCTGAAAAATGAAATCTTCATCTCCATAAAGCATTTCAGCCGATGGAAGCATGAAGTGCTCCAAAATCTCCTGATAGCTAGCTGCATTGACCCTGCCCTTGATGATACACAGTGGACCAACACCAGCAGCTGACATGGCACCCCACACCATCACTGACTGTGGGTACTTGACACTGGACTTCAGGCATTTTGGCATTTCCTTCTCCCCAGTCTTCCTCCAGACTCTGGCACCTTGATTTCCGAATGACATGCAAAATTTGCTTTCATCAGAAAAAAGTACTTGGGACCACTAAGCAACAGTCCAGTGCTGCTTCTCTGTAGCCCAGGTCAGGCGCCTCTGCCGCTGTTTATGGTTCAAAAGTGGCTTTACCTGGGGAATGCGGCACCTGTAGCCCATTTCCTGCACACGCCTGTGCACGGTGGCTCTGGATGTTTCCACTTCTCCACAATCTTCCTCAGGGTCCGGTCTCCTCTTCTCGTTGTACAGCGTTTTCTGCCACATTGTTTCCTTCCAACAGACTTACCATTGAGGTGCCTTGATACAGCACTCTGGGAACAGCCTATTTGTTGAGAAATTTCTTTCTGGGTCTTACCCTCTTGCTTGAGGGTGTCAATGATGGCCTTCTTGACATCTGTCAGGTCGCTAGTCTTACCCATGATGGGGGTTTTGAGTGGTGAACCAGGCAGGGAGTTTATAAAAGCCTCAGGTATCTTTTGCATGTGTTTAGAGTTAATTAGTTGATTCAGAAGATTAGGGTAATAGGTCGTTTAGAGAACCTTTTCTTGATATGCTAATTTATTGAGACAGGTTTTTTGGGTTATCAGGAGTTGTATGCCAAAATCATCAGTATTAAAACAATAAAAGACCTGACAAATTTCAGTTGGTGGATAATGAATCTATAATATATGAAAGTTTAATTGTAATCATTACATTATGGTAAATAATGAAATTTAACACTATATGCTAATTTTTTGAGAAGGACCTGTATATATATATGGGCTTCAATAGTCCTCTAGAATCAGCTAGAAAATATATAATCCATTAAAGTACAGAGTTTGGGAACTTAGAACTGTTGGTACGGTACATATAAATAGAAACTTTAATTTTATATGTCACAGGACATTTACAGAAATACAAGTTCTAAAGGGATTAATAAACTGAGACACAGAAAGGAAGACATGGACGACTATGTGTGGTAATCTGAATGTCAAGAGATGAATTCAAGTTCATTGGATAATGCCAGCAAGGTTATTAAAATCTACACGGTCTCTGTGTGGCACATCAAAGGCAAAACCTGAAGACATTGTTCTGCTTTCTTAGATTAATTTCTGCCACATGAGAGCTAGAATGTGAGAAATTAATTTATTCATGAGCCCTTGGGTAGACATGATACATCTGGTCCTCCTCCTTTACCCTCTCCTGCTGTGTAGGAACTAGAAAGTGAATCACTGTAGAAACACTGGGTTGTTAGCCTTGTGATATTATCATTATTTGTGTTATAAATTTATTTCCCATGATGTGAAGGTACAAAATACTCTCCTGAGCAGAAATTTCACCAGCAGAACAAATCAGCTGTTGTTGCTCTCAAAAATCGCTTTTTCATTTTTTTTCAAAACGCTAATAATTCACACCTACATTATCTCCAAGATACAATTAAGACTGCAGTCACTCTGCAATGTTTTTTGTCTATATTATGGATAATCCATTGTAAGCCTCATTCACACATTCGTGTTTAAACATGTACGTGAAAAAATGGTACCAATGTCATCAGTGTTTTGTATCAGTGTTTGGTCCGTGTGTCCGTTTTTAGCATCCGTGTCATCAGTGTTTTCCACAGATGGATAAATAAATTACGAAGCTTCTCCTATACCTTGCAATGTTAAACATGGACAGCACACGGATGGCATTCATGAGCTGTGCATGATTTTCATGGACCTATAGACTTGTATTGCTTCTTTTCATCAGTGCTGCCAGAAAAAATGGACACGTCTCGGTGAGTTTTAGACAGACTCACAGACTGTGAAAAAACACAAATATGTGAACAGCTCAATAGACTATAATGGGTTAGAACACGTCTCTGCAACATGGATGTCTGAATGATGTCTTAAAGGGAAGGTGCTGCGATTTTTATTTTTGTATTATTAATTATTGATTAAATAAATAATCAATTATTTTTAATGCAAAATTAAATGTGCCAATTTAATAGTTTTTTTTAATTTATTTTTACTTCAGCCACTGGGGGCTACCATTTGCATTTGGGTGGGGTGGGGGGTGGAAGTGTGTGAGCACGACATTTACACAATTCAAATACGTCAATCACTGGGCATAAGAGACTGCGGTCATTGTCTGACCACATCTCTTGTATTGAGGCTGCTTCTCCTGCCTGTAACTGTGATCTAGGCTGGATGCTGGCTTGAAGGACAATAGTTAAGTATAAAAGGATATATGCCTCTGTAACAGATACCTCCACATACAGAGATACCAAGAGATCAAAACATCCAAAGAACCAGATACTCTTTACAAGACAGCATCCTAGACATCATACTCCATAACACGGGACACATATGTGACTTTCTACAGAATGTCAGCTTTAGAGGACCATGGCCCCCAGCTGAAAGAATACAGATCTGCTCCATTGACCATTACTAAACCATGAATACATTTGGGCTAGTCAGGATTTGGACCCACCAGTCACCTGATCCCCATGGATACATTTGGGAAAGCCAGGAATGAGACCCATTGGTCACCTGGCTCCATGGAGATGTTTGAAGAAGCCAGGTTGTGACCCTCCCATCAACTGGCCTTGTACCTCAGTGGATTGTCAGCTTCCTAAGCTTGTCATTATCTTCTCTCTGTGGAGGTGGCCATGGAAGCTTGGCGGTCACAGCTGTTGTTATCCCCGTGAGTCAGTTTAAGGGTGAGTCTCTGTAAATTTGCACCATCTTGGGTATTTTGCTGTGGCTGTTCTAAGTGTTATTTGTCTGTTTTGTGGTTCAATAAAGAATTGCCACACTGTTTTCCCTTCACTCTGTGTTGTATTACTCCCATGTGAAAGAAGAGTGGTCATTCAGTGGAATGATCCCTGGCCCATACAGTCTCGGTTAGCGGACCAGGACACCTGCTGACCCCCTGTGTCTCCACAGGGGCTAAATACCAGGATGGGGCCATGTACTAGGATGGGGAACATATACCAGGCTGGGGCGGTATGTCAGGATGGGGCCATCATTTGGATTGGGCCATATACTAACATGGGGGACACATACCAGGATGGGGACATATACCAGTATGGGGGAATATATACCAGAATGAGGGACATATACCAGGTTGGGGCAGAGCATATATCAGGATGGGGGACATACACCAGGATGGGGGATATTACACCAGGAAGGGGGACATATACCAGGATGGGGAACATATACCAGGATGCACTATATGGGGCCATTATATTGTGGGGCACTATATGATATCATTATACTGTGGGGCACATTATACTGTGGAACACTCTCTGAGGCACTTTATAGTGTGGTGCACTATATGGGGCTATTATGCTGTGGTGCATGCTAAGGGGCCATTATACTGTGGGGCACATTATACTGTGAATTATTATATGAGGCCATTATACTGTGTGGCACATAATACTGCCCACTGCAGTGGCATGTAAAAGTTTGGGCACCCGTGGTCAAAATTACCGCAATTGTAAACAGTTAAACAAGTTGAAGATGAAATGACCTATAAAAGGCATTAAGGTAAAGATGGCACATTTCCTTTGTATTTCAGGCAAAAAAAAACTATATATATATATATATATATATATATATATATATACTGCTAAAAAAAATAAAGGGAACACTAAAATCCCACATCCTAGATATCACTGAATTAAATATTCCAGTTGCAAATCTTTATTCATTGCATAGTGGAATGCGTTGAGAAAAATAAAACATAAAAATGATCAATGTAAATCTAAATTAATATTCCATGGAGGTCTGGATTTGGAATGATACTCAAAATCAAAGAGGAAAATCAAATTACAGGCTGATCCACATTTAGTGGAAATGCCTCAAGGCAAGGAAATGATGCTCAGTAGTGTGTGTGGCCACCAAATGCCTGTATGACCTCCCTACAATGCCTGGGCATGCTCCTGATTAGGCAGCGGATGGTCTCCTGAGGGATCTCCTCCCAGGCCTGGACTAAAGCATCCGCCAACTCCTGGACAGTCTGTAGTGCAATGTGACGTTGGTGGATGGTGCGTGACATGATGTCCCAGATGTGTTCAATCGGATTCAGGTCTGGGAACGGGAGGGCCAGTCCATAGCTTCAACACCTTCATCTTGCAGGAACTGCTGACACACTCAAGCCACATGAGGTCTGGCATTGTCCTGCATTAGGAGAAACCCAGGGCCAACTGCACCAGCATATGGTCTCACAAGGGGTCTGAGGGTCTCATCTCAGTACCTAATGGCAGTCAGGCTACCTCTGGTGAGCACATGGAGAGCTGTGCACCGGTTTTGGGCACCGGTGCTCAGGAAGGATATAATGGAACTAGAGAGAGTACAAAGGAGGGCAACAAAATTAATAAAGGGGATGGGAGAACTACAATACCCAGATAGATTAGCGAAATTAGGATTATTTAGTCTAGAAAAAAGACGACTGAGGGGCGATCTAATAACCATGTATAAGTATATAAGGGGACAATACAAATATCTCGCTGAGGATCTGTTTATACCAAGGAAGGTGACGGGCACAAGGGGGCATTCTTTGCGTCTGGAGGAGAGAAGGTTTTTCCACCAACATAGAAGAGGATTCTTTACTGTTAGGGCAGTGAGAATCTGGAATTGCTTGCCTGAGGAGGTGGTGATGGCGAACTCAGTCGAGGGGTTCAAGAGAGGCCTGGATGTCTTCCTGGAGCAGAACAATATTGTATCATACAATTATTAGGTTCTGTAGAAGGACGTAGATCTGGGGATTTATTATGATGGAATATAGGCTGAACTGGATGGACAAATGTCTTTTTTCGGCCTTACTAACTATGTTACTATGTTACTATGTTACTATGTGCGGCCCTCCAAAGAAATGCCACCCCACACCATTACTGACCCACTGCCAAACAAGTCATGCTGAAGGATGTTGCAGGCAGCAGATCGCTCTCCATGGCGTCTCCAGACTCTGCCACGTCTGTCACATGTGCTCAGTGTGAACTTGCTTTCATCTATGAAGAGCACAGGGCGCCAGTGGCGAATTTGCCAATCCTGGTGTTCTGTGGCAAATGCCAAGCATCCTGCATGGTGTTGGGCTGTGAGCACAACCCACATCTGTGGACGTCGGGCTCTCAGACCATCCTCATGGAGTTGGTTTCTAACCATTTGTGCAGACACATGCACATTTGTGGCCTGCTGGAGGTCATTTTACAGGGCTCTGGCAGTGCTCCTCCTGTTCCTCCTTGCACAAAGGCTGAGGTAGAGGTACTGCTGCTGGGTTGTTGCCCTCCTACAGCCCTCTCCACATCTCCTGGTGTACTGGCCTGTATCCTGGTAGTGCCTCCAGCTTCTGGACACTACGCTGACAGCCACAGCAAACCTTCTTGCCACAGCTCGAATTGATGTGTCATCCTGGATGAGCTGCAATACCTGAGCCACTTGTGTGGGTTGTAGAGTCTGTCTCATGTTACCACGAGTGTGAAAGCACAACCAACATTCAAAAGTGACCAAAACATCAGCCAGAAAGCATTGATACTGAGATGTGGTCTGTGGTCCCCACCTGCAGAACCACTCCTTTATTGAGTGTGTCTTGATATTTGCCAATAATTTCCATCTGTTATCTATTCCATTTGCACAACAGCATGTGAAATTAATTGTCAAACAGCGTTGCTTACTAAGTGGACAGTTTGATTTCACAGAAGTTTGATTTACTTGGAGTTATATTGTGTTGTTTAAGTGTTCACGTTATTTTTTGAGCAGTGCATATTTAGTTGTTTATATTTTTCATCTTTTACATTTTAAAAATTACAAAAATCAAAATGGGCCGATGCAAAAGTTTGGGCATCTTACTTGGCTAGTGTCTAATAACAACCAGCTTGAAGAGCATAAATCACCAAAATCATGATCTCAGGAGACATCTGAATTAGGCCGGGGTCACACTAGAGAGGAATACGGACGAGTGAGAGGCGCAAAAACAATGCATTGCACAAGGACCAATGTTTCTCTATGTGGCAGCTCCCAACAGCCGTATATTTCTTGACCGTATTTTACGGGCTGAGAAAATCGCAGCATGCTGTGTTTGTCAGTGTATTGCGCAAAAAATCTGCCAATAAAAGTCTATGGGGGCGAGAAAAATATGGATTACACACAGACCATGCGTGTGACTTGCGAGAAATACGCACCGGTATTCTTTAGAAAAGCCGGTAATTCAGTGCGGTGTACAGTAAAATCACACTGACAGGTAAGAATAGAATAGCTAAAATAAATGTGTACACATCGTACAGATATATATACTGTGGAGAAACGCTACCTGAGTGGATTGGGGAACACTCACTTGGCACGGGATTTAAGCACTCAGGCACAGTTTCTCCACGTAAACAGTCTAATCCGGTTTATTAAACATCATAAACCACATGACATACAGTCTATTTCATTACATAGATCAACGGAACATATTTACCATTGACAGTCTGTTCCAATGGCAGATATGTGTCTGCCCATAACCCCTTGTTACCTGGAGTTACCTTTCAGGAGCTCCGGCTCCACACACTGACTCCTGCCAGTGCTTGTTCACAGGGGAAAGCTGCCTCACTGGGATCACCGTCATTGTGACCAGGGCACCTCGGATAGTCCAGACCCACAGTAGGAACTGTAGCTTCCCCAACACAGAAGCAGTCACAGGCTCTGTAGATCCCGACATCTCAAGCAAGATAACACAAACCTTTGTGGCTCCTCTTGCAGTGAAAACATCATTATAGCGGTTACCATGCCGTAGCTAGTACATGGTTGAGCTGGGTTAGTGTAAAGAATCAGATTTTGTTCTTTCACAGTGAGAGGGGCCATGGAAGTTGTGGGATCCCACTCTACATGCCCAGATCCCATAATATGGAAGTCTGGGCCTGACTTTCGTTGACTGTGTGGCCTTTTCGGGAAATATGTAGGAAGCACTTTTGACACAAACTTATTATTAATAAAATCAGCAGTCTGAAGTTGACCATCCTTTTATTACATAATAAGGGCAGCCCCAGGTAGCTGATATATATGAGACAATTCTAAATACGCTTTACAGTTGAGTCATTGTACCATTTTTCATTTCATTCAATCCCCAGAATCCTCAGTGAAGAGAACTTGAGTTACAGATCCAACAGTCTGTAATACAAAGGTGATGGTCAGCGGCATAACCTAATGACTGGTTAAGTGGTAACCTCTATCCCAGTGTAAGGCTCTGAAAGTAGACACCCAGTCTGGCCAGATGTGAGCAGGTCTTGCATGTAATAATAAAAAAGAAAAGCTACCATTAGCGGAGCTATAATTACAAACCTGTGAGCAAGCTGAGCCTTTTTTAGTTAATTGAATGTTTGTGGTTACAAAAGTGCTTAGGCCAGGCTTTCCACTGTGACTCTGCTAGCACATGATATTTTATCATTTTATGGCAGAATACACCTAATAGACAGGCATAGGGTGGAAGGGATGAGGAAACACGGATGAATCCAGTGCTTGCTCTGCTATTTTACTCTGGTAAAAGAAGAAAACGATTACTTGCATCTCAATGTGCTCGGGGACAGTCTGCCGAAATACGTTATGCTTCTCTCAGACCTCATTACCTGTTCTACCGCATGTTCAGTCAGCCCACATAGGTCTCAGAGAAGACTACATATATTTGTAAAAAGGACTTTGGCTGTAATCTTATGATCACAGCAGTAAGAACATAAAGCTTTTTAGCAAATTGGCTTGTTGCAATTATCTTATGCCTGCTTTATTGATTGTGGATGAAACTTGCACTGTATATATACCAGCATTCAAAATACTTCAAGGTGAAATACTGAAAATGTGTTTTTTTTCCTCCCTTAACCCCTTCACCCCCGAAGCTTTTTTCATTTCGTTTTTCGCTCCCCTCCTTCCCAGAGCCATAATTTTTTTTATTTTTCCGTCAATATGGGCATGTGAGGGCTTATTTTTTGCGGGACAAGTTGTACTTTTGAATGACACCATTGGTTTTACCATGTCGTGTACTAGAAAGTGGGAAAAAATTTCCAAGTGAGGTGAAATTGCAAAAAAAGTGCAATCCCACACTTGTTTTTTATTTGGCTTTTTTGCTAGGTTCACTAAATGCTAAAACTGACCTGTCATTATGATTCTCCAGGTCATTATGAGTTCATACAAACCAAACATGTCTAGGTTATTTTTTATCTAAGTGGTGAAAAAAAATTCCAAATTGTGCAATTTTCTGAGGCGGAGAACCCGTAACATCTCCATTTTTCGGGATCTCGGGTCGGGTGAGGGCTTATTTTTTGCGAACCAAGCTGCCGTTTTTAATGATACCATTTTGGTGCAGATATGTTCTTTTTATCACCCGTTATTGCATTTTAATTCAATGTCGGGCGACCAAAAAAAGTAATTCTAACGTTTTTAATTTTTTTTTCTCGCTACGTCGTTTAGCGATCAGGTTAATTCATTTTTTTATTGATAGAGTGGGCAATTCTGAACGTGGCGATACCAAATATGTATAGGTTTGATTTTTTTATTGTTTTATTTTGAATGGGGTGAAAGGGAGGTGATTTCAACTTTTAGATTTTTTTATTTTTTTCATATTTTTTAAAACTTTTTTTTACTTTTGCCATGCTTCAATAGCCTCCATGGGAGGCTAGAAGCCGGCATAGCCTGATCGGCTCTGCTACATAGGAGCGTTGCAAAGATCACTCCTATGTAGTAGAATTACAGCATTGTTATGAGCGCCGACCACAGGGTGACGCTCACAGCAATCTGGCATGAACAACCATAGAGGTCTTGAGGAGACCTCTGGTTGTTATGTCAACACACCGATGACCCCCGATCATGTGACGGGGGTCAGCGGTGTGCACATTTCTGGTCAGATGGCTGGAAGCGCTTGTTAAATGCCGCTGTCAGCGTTTGACAGCAACATTTATCTAGTTAATAGCAACGGGTGGATCACGATTCCACCCGCTGCTATTGCGGGCACATGTCAGCTGTACAAAACAGCTGACATGTCCCGGCTTTGATGCAGGCTCACCGCCGGAGCCCGTATCAAAGCATGGGATCTGCCATCGGACGTACTATTCTGTCCAATGGCAGAAAGGGGTAAAAATATCTTTTGTAGCAATTCTACCTTGCTCTTTCTTGTGGTTGGACAAAATTTGAATGCCATTGCTGATCAGTGCCATAGCTCTCATCTAACTTGTTCTTTGACAATCTACAATCTGGTTTCCACCCTATCACTCCACTGAGACAGCCCTGACCAAAATTAATAACGACCTACTTACAGCCAAAGATAAAGGACAATACTCTATACTACTCCTCCTAGACCTGTCTTCTGCTTTCAACACAGTTGACCACTGCCTCCTACTACAGATCTTCTCCTCCTTTGGCATCAAAGACCGCACCCTATCCTGGATCTCCTCATACCTTTCCAATCACATATTCAGTGTCTCCCACTCCCATGCTATCTCCTCACCCCACTCTCTGTTGGAGTCCCCTAAGGCTCTGTTCTAGGACCTCTACTTATCAATCTATACACTTGGCCTGGGGCAACTCATAACGTCCCATGGATTCCAGTACCACCTTTATGCTGATGACACTTAGATCTACCTCTCTGGCCCAGACGTCACCTCTCTGCTGTCCAGAATCCCGGAGTGTCTATCAGCCATATTCTCCTTCTTCTCCTTTTGCTTCCTGAAACTCAATGTGGACAAATCTGAATTCATCATCTTTCCTCCATCTCATAGATCTTCCTTACCTGACCTATCTATCGCAATTAACATCATGCTTCCCCCATACCGGATGTCTGCTGCCTCGGAGTAACCCTTGACTCTGCCCTGTCCTTCAAACCGCACATCCAAGATCTTTTCACCTCCTGTCGCCTCTCGCTCAAAAATATCTCCAGAATCTGTCCTTTCCTCAACCCTCATTCTATTAAAATGCTTGTACATGCCCTCATCCTACCTCGACTACTATCCTTTTCTGTGGCCTCCATGCTAACACTCTCGCACCTCTCCAGTCCATCCTTAACTCTGCTGCCAGACTAATTCACCTCTCTCCTTACTACTTTTTCGCTTCTCCCCTCTGCAAATCTCTTCACTGGCTCCCCTTCCCTCAGCACATCCAGTTCAAATTACTAATACTGATCTACAAGGCCATCTATAGCCTATCTCCTCAATACGTCTCTGAACTAATCTCCTGATATCTTCCCTCACCTAATCTCCGGTCCTCCCAAGACCTCCTTCTCACCTCCACACTTATTCGCTCCTCACACAACCGCCTCCAAGACTTCTCCTGAATATCCCCCACCCTCTGGAATTCTTTGCCCCAACACGCCCGACTATCAACCACATTTGGATCCTTCAGATGGAACCTGAAAACCCACCTCTTCAGGACAGCTTACAGCATGCATTTACCACTCTGACTCCTCATCACTACCGGAGCTACCGCCTCACCAACACCGGAGCTGCTGCAACCCCCCAACCTACTGTCTCCTTCCCCACCATCCTGTAGAATGTAAGCCCGCAAGTGCAGGGTCCTCTCCCCTCTGTATAAGTCTGTGATTGTTAGTTTGTTTACAGTAAGTTGGTGTGTAATCCACCGCACTCCCTATGTGGAATATCTTTGAACAGAAATGTATTCTTTTTCAAAATTGCTAATTTATTCAGAAGGTGAAATCAATAACATTGGATCAAAACACAAGGCAATTGTTACAAATTGTGTATGCGACTCAGAATGGTAACGTTTCGACCCTCCCGGGTCTTAATCTCAGGTCGCACTAAATCCAGGTTTTTGATAGAAAATAATAGAAAGAGCGATATCCCTGTGGTATCCAGGGGCTTGAAGAAAAATACCAGTAGTGCGGCAGCGTCAGGTTGATAATGTGGCGATGAATACGGTCCACGGGGCAAACCAATTATGGATTTATCCTTAATAATAAATAATGGAGGTGCATCTATTTCTTGGAGATCATAGGACCATAAATATAGCCTACAGAAGGATCCGTATACGGGAATAACCTTGAATGTGAAAGACAGCGGCGCTTCTGCGTCTAGCTGGTGTTTAAATGAAAAGCACGGCCGAATGGGAGATCCGTTGTGGGGTAGAGCCTTAATGGGGAGGAACAGCGGCGCTACTGCGTCTTGCTGGTGCAAAAGGCATGAAACCCTGGGAGGAGAGAGCGGCGCTCCTACGTCCTGTGTGTTGGCCATTCGGCCGTGCTTTTCATTTAAACACCAGCTAGACGCAGAAGCGCCGCTGTCTTTCACATTCAAGGTTATTCCCGTATACGGATCCTTCTGTAGGCTATATTTATGGTCCTATGATCTCCAAGAAATAGATGCACCTCCATTATTTATTATTAAGGATAAATCCATAATTGGTTTGCCCCGTGGACCGTATTCATCGCCACATTATCAACCTGACGCTGCCGCACTACTGGTATTTTTCTTCAAGCCCCTGGATACCACAGGGATATCGCTCTTTCTATTATTTTCTATCAAAAACCTGGATTTAGTGCGACCTGAGATTAAGACCCGGGAGGGTCGAAACGTCACCATTCTGAGTCGCATACACAATTTGTAACAATTGCCTTGTGTTTTGATCCAATGTTATTGATTTCACCTTCTGAATAAATTAGCAATTTTGAAAAAGAATACATTTCTGTTCAAAGATATTCCACATAGGGAGTGCGGTGGATTACACACCATTTTGCTATTTGACCTTTGGGTCTGTCGCACCAGCACCCCGACCTGATTTAGAGTGCAGGCCAATATCTATATATATGTTTACAGTAAGTGATATCTATAATTTGTATGTAACCCCTTCTCATGTACAGCACCATGGAATGAATGGTGCTATATAAATAAGTAATAATAATCAGTGACTGCTGATTGGCTTTGGCACTCACATTATGTCCATGTTGGATATTGATGCCAGGGAACTAGCTGGAAGTGATTATTGTCATTTTTTAATTTTTTTTCACCTCCCTTTGCCCCTTCATAAGGGGAGTCAAATACTGGACAACCCCTTTATGACCCCAATGAACCCAAGAATATGACTGATTGCACATGATCTATCTGGGAGGCAATGGGGAAATTAAAAGTTAAGGAAACCACTGGGACATTTTTTCACTTAAGGTTGGGTTTATCTGAAAAGCATTTTTGTAACACAATTTTATATATAAAAAAAAATGTTGCTTTGTTTGATCTCTGCAGCTTATGTGTTTCTAAGTACATAACTAGAATGCAGAATATCATGCACATTGAGATCTATCAGATGGGTTTTGTGACTAGGTCAAGAGTTCTTATCTCTCCTCTCCTGAAAAATCTTCTCAGCTGCCTAATCAGAAGGTTCAGGAGACCAGAGATAATAGTTGAAAAGCTGGGCCAGTAGATGAGTTCTCAGATGATTAGTTATCCCTAGATTATTATGAGAATTTTTTTTATCACTACACCCATAAAAGTCCAGTCAATCAAAATACAAGATTATTTAAAGCAAATGTTGAACGTCGAAAATAAAAAGGATAAACTCCAGATTTGCGTTTTATCAGTTTTTCAGTAAAATTAAATAAAAAGTTATCAATAAGTCATATGTACTTCAAAATGGATTAAATAAAATTGTCAGTTCAGCATGGAAAACGTAAGCCCACACACAACCGGAAAAAAACAGGGTTTCTGGCCAGTGCCTGTTAAATCTAAGATGGATTTCACTGTGAAAGGCAATTTGCTGGTTGCTGTATACTGTGATATTGTGAATGTACAGAAGCCAGACAGAAATCACCCCAGTTTCTGTGCTCTCCTGTCACATCATTGCTTCTTGTAGAGGAACCAATGCCAGTGTTAAAAGTATATCACCTAAAGCTGCTACTTACAGTGTATCCCCTATGTATGCATAAGCTGGTGATTGCAAATAAACATGTAGCAAATCTGATATCATATATTTAGATTAATTTCACTGTGAAAGGCATTTTTCAGATAGTGAATTGCTCACATAAAGACAAAGCAAACAGCAAACCCTACTGCAAAAATAAATTTCCACCAGCATAAAGGCATTTCAGTAAAAATTACCCCCACAGGTGTAATTTTACCATAGCGGTAACATTTTGTTAAGCTTCTGTGCTCAGCTGTCAGATCAATGCTTACGGCAAAGAACCAATGTCAGCAACGTTTGAACTTCCCTCTTATATTCGTAAGCTCATGACCGTAAAATAACATGCAGCAAGTAGAGATGAGCGAGTGTACTCATTGCTCGGGTGGTCTCCAAGTATTTGTAACTGCTCGGAGATTTAGTTTTCGTTGCCTCAGCTGCATGAATTATGGCTGCTAGCCAGCCTGAGTACATGTGGGGGTTGCCTGGTTGCTAGGGAATCCCCACATGTATTCAAGCTGTCTATCAGCTGTAAATCATACAGCTGAGGCAACGAAAAATAAATGTCCGAGCACTTACAAATACTCGGAGATCACCCGAGTGTGCTCAGGAAAACCCGAGCAACAAGTATACTCGCTCACCACTAATGGCTATCTCTAGATCATGTTTTTAGCCATATAGCTCATCTCGTGGAATTGTATGTTCTTTGTTATGGAGTCATTCACTTTTCCCGTCTTTTCTATCTGGCCCAGAACATCAGCTGTAAGTCACCATCTCGGGTGACCTCCGAGTATTTATGACTGCTCGGAGATTTAGTTTTCATCGCGGCAGCTGAATGATTTACAGCTACTAGCCTGCTTGATTACATGTGGGGATTCCCTAGCAACCAGACAACCCCCACATGTACTCAGCCTGGCTAATAGCTGTAAATCATTCAGCTGCCACAATGAAAACTAAATCTCCGAGCTGTCATAAATACTCGGAGGTCACCCGAACGTGCTCGGGAAAACCCGAGCAACGAGTACACTCGCTCATCACTAATAGCCATTCAAAAAATAAGCTGTGTTTCATTCCTTTTTTGGGAAGTCTGTAGTGAAATATATGAAAGTTGATTTGCATTACTGCTCTAGATAGTAAGAAAAATAAGAAACCAAGCACTCCACCCACCAGCCTGAGGCAGTTTTAATTGCACAAGGAACTACCTACCCATAAATGCAGGCTTCAGCCTAGAAGAGGATTCACATTGGATAGGTTCCCAGCAACCGGAGATTGCCTTGTCGTTGGCCGCATGAATTGGCCAAATTATGTGCTTAGCATCTCCATTTTTCGTTATCTAGAGCAGTAATGTAATTCAAATTTCATATATTTCATGTTTACATGCTATAGCACTACTGAATGCAACTTTTTTTGCTTACTCTCAATAAGGAAACTTGGGGGCGACTTCTGCACAATCATAAGTATAAAATCCTTAAATCAGTGGGTTGTGTACAAAAAGTTCAAAAATAGAATCAATAAAATATAGATACCCTCTGATCGGAAAGAATATGGTAATGAATACTCTAGATTACCATATGCCAATTCACGCTTCCAGTCACAAATATCTGAGATTTGCCATGAAGTATGGGGAAGTGATTCAGCATTACCAATTCCAGTGTCATCAATTTGGTCTTTCCAATGCCCCATGTATTTTCACCAACCTGGTGACAGAAATTATGGCCTTCTTGAGAGAGAAAGAGATAGTCATTGTTCAAATCCTGGATGACTTTCTTCTAATAGCAGAATCACCCCAACAGCTAAAAAATCACTTAGTCTCAACCATCTTGGTTCTGAAAAACCTAGGATGGATTATAAACTGGAAGAAATCGGACCTCATAACAGGAAAACAAAAAGTTTTTCTAGGAGACCTTTTGGATTCAGAATGCCAGTCATGTTTCTTCCTGGGGAAGAAGCGGGAGGAACTCAGAGGAAGAGTCTTCCCCTTCCAAAGGAAAAAACGGATGTTAATCAGATAGGGTATGAAAATGTTGGGCTGATGACCGCTTGAATACCATGCATTCGGTGGAACCAGTTCCACTCAAGGCAGTTATAACAGGAGATCCTAACATTCTGGAACAAACAGGTGTACAGATTAGAAAAAAAGTGTCCATAGCGGTGAAAAAGTAATTAAGTTGGAGGACCTTTGTGAAGAATCCATAGAAAGGAAATATATGGATTCTTTCTGTATTTATGACTGTTACTACAGATGCAAGCAGCAGTGGATAGGGGGGCTCATGTACAAGTCGATATCTGCAGGGCACCTAGCCAGAGCTAGGTTATCTCAGAGCGTTAAGCCACATAGAATTCTGAGCCTTCTGGTAAACATTACAGAGATGCTAGATTACCAATATGTCAGAGTCCTATCTGACAATGTCACTATAGTGGCCTTCCTCGTCATCAAGGGGTCCAAGACAACACATCTCCAAGCTTTAGCCACAAACATCTTTTGTTGGCCAGAGAAAACGGTTCAAAAAGGTTCAGAAGTTCACCTGAAGAGGTCTCAGAATCGGGTTGCACACTTTCTAAGCAGGAAGATTGTCCAGACATCAAAATGGGTACTTAACTGGGAAGAGTTTCATTGAGTAACCCATCGCTGGGGTAATCTGCAGGTAGACCTGTTTGACAAATAGAAAAATACAAAGGTTCAAAAAATTTTCACCTTAAAACTAGGAGACAGCCCAGTGGGAATAGATGCTTTGTCCTAGGTATGGAACAAGAATTTGACAAATGCCTTTCCATCATTTCCCCTAATTCCAGCAGTGCTGATAAAAATTTGAGAGGATCAGGCCATAGTAATTTTTTATAGTACCATTTTGGCCCAATAGAAGCTGGTTTCCCCTGCTGAAACAAATGGCTCTGGACAATCTCATCATCTTACCATGAAGGCAAGATCTTTCCCAGGGGCCAGTTTTCCATTCCAATGAGAAGTTCCTGCAGGTATCAGACTGGATCCTGAAAGGGAAATCTTGACATCTTGAGGGCTTTTAGATCCAGTAATATCCACTATCCAAAAATATCCAATATAAGTTCTTCAATACTTAAAGGCCACAAAAGACTGGTGAATTGACTCTAATCTATTCATTTGGTTTTGGGCAAAGAATAAGAAGAAGGTTTAGAGAGCAACCCTAGCAAGGTGGATTAAATTGGTAATCAGTCTGGCCTATTCCTCAGAAGGAAGAACTTCTCCAGATAACATCAGAGCGTATTCAACCAGAGCGATCTCTACATCACGGGCACAATGGGTAGGGGCCTCAGTGGACCAGATCTACAGGGCAGCGATGTGGTCAAACCCTAATACCTTTTGCAGACATTATAGATTAAAAATTTTGTTAGGTCAAAAGATGGCCTTTGGAAGGAAAATCCTCCAGACAGTGGTCTCACCGTGAATGTTTCTCTTGTATTCTCCTGATGGTGCTGTTAGGAGGGATATCCTGGAAAGGGGAAATTAGTCCTACCGATAATTTTGTTTCCAGAAGTCCATCATGACAGCACCCCATACATTCGCTGCCTTAAATTTCCTTTCTGCTATGTAAAGGTAACGTATTTCAATAAAATATAGCTGCATCCATCCTGGTGTGGTATTTGGAAAATCACTGGTGGGTGGTGGCGGGAGGGGCTTTTTAACCTCTTGTGTGTTCCTGACCCTATCAAGGATATGAAGGACTGCCTCCTGATGGTTCCATCATGATGGACTCCTGGAAACACAATTACCAGTAGGACTAATTCCCCTTTTTATGTCTATTCCTCCATGTAGCTGAAGCTAAGAGTAGAGGCTTCTTCCTAAAATCAGAAATAAATGCAAATATGTGACCATTGTGCATATTTTTGGGTAAAATTTGCATCCGTTCCATGTTTTAAAATATTGGACAGTGGAATGTGTTGTATATATGAATAGCTTCACTTTTTAAAGTGCTATCGTCTGTGATAAAGATATTTAATTATATTCCATAGCCTGTATAATCAGCTAATGTGTCCTAGAATTACAATTTAAATCCATTTTTAATATGGTGACTAGGATTAATGTGGCATCCTATATAGTGTCCTTGTGAGGTTTATCCTTTTCTTCTAATAAATTTCAAATTTTCGAGAAATCGCTCATAATGATATAAGTTTCACCATGGTTGATCCTCCATTATTTATATGCTTAATGTCATTGTGACATAACGTTATAGGAGGTTGTCTAGAAATATTAGGTGACACTGTGCTTTTACATCCTAGAAAATCTGCACTGAAATACTTTAATGTCACTATAATACGATGGCTGGAACAAATATGTCTTTAAAATAGAAAATGCCACCTGTACCGTGAATAAGTACTGGATTAAAGACTTCTTATGCTTTGCTATTTAAGGTCACTGAGTACAAACCCCTGCTGTTTCCTCGTCACAGATTTTAATACAAGGAGACAGGACTTGATTCACTTCTTTCTACAGCCATGTGGCATCACCCACAGTTCCTTGCGATAAGACTCTGCAGTCTGTTCCTGCTTTATCCGTATCCACCACTGTCGAATCCTAAGAGTAGCTTACATATGTGATTGAGATTTGGGAGAAAGTTACAAAGATCATACCAGTGACAAAATCATTTAAAATAAATTGCACTAAAGTAACTTAGTAAAAGAAACAAGGCCATCAAAAAAACTAATGGAAACTTGTTCTGTAACAATACATTACTTATCTCTTCCTCTATGTGGGTAAAGAAGAAAAAAAAAGCAATGAAACTATTAAGGCGACTGGTGCGAGGAAAGTTAACATTAATTGATAAGAATCTCATTACCAGGAAGGTGTAGGTAACAAGGTAATCTAAAGGCAGCCTTCTTGGGTAACCTGGTTGCAAGAAAAAAAAAAGCAATGGGTCGTTAGGATGAAAATGACTAATATCCTTCCTGTCATAAGGGTTTTCCCTTTGTGATATGGCTACTAATAATTAGATGAGCAATCTCATAAAGATAACACCTCTTTAAATTACAGCTGAACTGCAGAATAGGATTTTCCAATCCCTGGTGTTCAGCATGCATCAACAGATAAATTCTTAGCTGACTACACATATACCAATCAGCCATAACAATAAAATCACTGACTAGTTCTTGAAGATGACTTTTTGAGAGAAGGACAAATGGACAACTAAGGACAACTAAGGCTCCGATACCAAATGACTGATAAAATGTCTAAATGAATGAGTCATAGCATCTCCAAAATGGTTCAGCTTGTGGGGTGTCACCAACATGCAATAGTCCAAGGAACGACAACAAATGAACAAGCGTCAATGTCATTGGTGCTCTAGACTCAATGATACACCTTATGGAGAGAATTCAAGAATGCTGACATGACATTTTATGGTCAGTGTTGCCGGCATAGAACCCGACGCCATACAGACAAGATTAAAGGGAATCTGTCACCCCAAAAACCGTATATGAGATAAGGCCACTGGCATCAGGGGCTTATCTACAGCATTCTGTAATGCTGTAGATAAGCCCCCGATGTAACCTGAAAGGTAAGAAAAACAGGTTATATTATACTGACTCAGGTGCAGTCCCAGTGTCGTCCGGTCCGATGGGCGTCGCGGTCCCTTGAAGATGGGAGGTGCAGGACCCGGACAGCGACGCCCATCGGACCGGACCGCAGCAGGACCACCCCTGGGTGAGTATATTATAACCTGTTTTTCTTACCATTCAGGTTACATCGGGGGCTTATCTACAGCATTACAGAATGCTGTAGATAAGCCCTTGATGCCCGTGGCCTTAGCTCATATACGATTTTTGGGGTGACAAATTCCCTTTAAAACTGAATACATCAATAAACATGATGATACCTCCAACCATAGAAAATGAATATGAAGGGGGCACCACGGGCTATAAAGTGGGATCACCCTGACCTACAACCATGTATGTCAGAAAGCAGCAAAAAAGAAAAGCGAAGGTCATGCAAATGGGGATCACCACACTTTGGATTTAGCAAAATAGGACAATTTTTATTATACTGCAATATACATGAAACAAGCAATACAGAAAACAGACAGTTTTAAAAACAATTAAAAAAGGCAACACACTTGTTCCTTAGAAACAGAGCCCATAATAAGGCCTACACCTGTGCTGAAGCAAATCAGGCAATACCCAATAGGAAAAATGCCTATATGGACACCACTGTGCATACACTTATAGTACAATTGAGTAAATCCATAGGTAAGTATTACAGATGAACAAAATAAAATAAAGGACAATCCTATAACACAATAGCACTTGCACGGTTTTCACCACAAGATGCTGCCGTAAATACAGCCATAAATGCTAACCCTCATATAGGCATGTCCCTTGCTTTGGCATACACAGAGGCAAGAAGCCTCACTCATATCACCAAATAATACTGCAGGCGAGTAAGCCAACACAGAGTCCCATGTGCAGCCATGTAATACATTACATGAACGTGTATGACCCAGTCAATAGCGCAGGTGAAGCGGAGACCCGACGCGTGTCGCCCCACAAAGGAGGCTTCGTCAGGGGTGCCTACCGCTGTGACTGTTTACCTTATATGCAAGTTCCATCAGGATTTTCCAGTTGCAGCTGTATGCAGTGGAATACTTCCTGGTATTAGATTCAACTGCGCAGATGTGCGCAGTGACTGCCCCCTAACGAGGTACCATGGTAACCCTATGTACACAGAACACCACTGCGCCTGCGTGTAGAAGCCGTCATCACAAATGTCTCTCTTACTTTGGGCTGCAGTATTAGCGCTAAAGAGGACGGCATCAAATTATATTGCGCGCATACAGGAGGTGCCCATCCTCCCTGGCCGCCCCATATGAACAATGAGTATGTACAGAAGGCGGCGCTTACACAGTGTGCATAAACCAATATTGTTGCAGCCGCCCCATGTGAGCAGTGAGTATGTACAACAACAACATACAATAAGTATGTACAAAAGACGGTGCTTACAAACACTAGGTGTGCATAGATCCGTAGTGTTGCAGACCTCATTAATGTCTGTCTTACATAGGACACCATAGTTGGCGCTGTCTATCTAAGAAGAAAAGGGGTAAGTGTCAGATTCAACTGCGCAGATGCGCACAGTGACTGCCCCCCTCCTGGGGTACCATATAAACAAATCATGCCACGCCTGCGTGTAAAGGCTCTCACCTGACAAGCACTACGCAGGCGTCAAAAGTGCCTTTCTTCCACTTAGGCTGCAATGTTAGTAATAAGAAGCAGACAACGCAAACAAGGGATAGCCGTTCTCCCTATCCGCCCATGTAAGAGACGCATTAATGTATAGAGGGCGGCGCTTACAAACACACACTCAGTGTGTACAGATCAATGGTATTGCAGACCTTAGTAATGTCTGTCTTTCATAGGACAACATCAATGCATAATCTATCTAAGAGAAAGAGGGGTAAATAAATAAAATTAGTTCTATTTTGCTAAATCCAAAGTGTGGTGATCCCCATTTGCATGACCTTCGCTTTTCTTTTTTTGCTGCTTTCTGAGATACCTCCAACCATGGCTTATTTACAGAAGTCTCAAAAAAGCAAATATAAAAATTTGGTCTCTGTCCAACCTTCTTCACAGATTGCCATTAAAGATCAATGCGTATATGGGGTTAAACATGTTACAATTGTGTTTTTGAGATTGATGTAGATAACCATCACTTTGAAGCATCACCATGTGTGCCTGGCTTTATAATTATGGAGCGAATATTAGTTTTCCCTATATTAAAAATTGATAAAAAAGTTACTGCTGACTGTTTTAAAATGTTGTAGAAACCTACAGTGCATAGCGGTGATCACAGACAAGTCAGGGTGCCCATGCTGACCGCTGTCCACAGATGAAAGATCCCACCGTGGGCATATGGATAAACTCTAATATACAAAAGTAGTCAAAGACCATTTTTTGAAAGTATTTTTTGAACAGGGGAGTATTACAGTGAAATGTTCGTTAGATTCTATGTTTTATTCTGTAACGCTGTAGAGTTTCAGACAAATTATACTTTAAAAGCCGGCTGGGAAACAACGTTCTCAGTTGGAAAATCTGTGATGTTTCTCTCTACTTGCAAATTAGTAGAGACATTTCACTCTAGGGAAACAGAGAAAGGGAATTTGAGATTAAAACATGTATGACTCAAATAACACAGCTAGTGTCATGAATGAGCGAGCAGGTTCACTTCAGAACTTGGTCAACACAGAGCTTTTTGATTTTTTCTTCATTTATTATTTTTTTATAACCGTGATGCTTCTGAAAGAAAGTGCATACAGAAAGAAATTATACCTGGTGGGCAAATGAAAATGAAAATGCAGCCTACAAATGTCTACCTTCCCCCCCCCCCCCCAGCCCTAAGCTTTCCTCTTGCTTCTTCCATTATTTCCACATCGTGCTACACTCTTCCATCTCTTTTTCTGGATTTCTGTGCTCTTAATCTCCTTTTATAAAATATTGAAATAATGCTCTAAGTTTGAAACAAATTTTCTATTCCTTGACCTTACCTTCTTCAATACTGCATGCCCTGCTTTCCTTCACACAGGCGTAGAAGTGTTTGAACATAGCATTCAGCTGTAAAGAACATGAGCTTAAAAATAAGAACATGAAACATTGACATCTCAGCTGCAAGTTATATTTTTCCTTACACTAAAGTAAATGCATGTAAATTTAACAAATCTCAACATTTCTCATTTAAGTGTTTGTTCATATTCTCAGCAACCATTAACAGGGATTTGCACTGCAAAGCGTTTGGTATGTGTCATTGAATGTAATATTTGGTAACTAGAGATGATTGAATCTTTTGAAATTCAAATTCACCAGGTTTGACGAATATTCAAAAAAATTCAATTAGTAGCAAATTGATTCACGGAGAATTACAATACTGCAAAGCCTCTAATTGAGTGGAAAAGATGTGAGCAATACTCCGGTCACCTAGAACTGTGTTGAACTACTTTCGAGATCTTTGATGCAAGAGCAACCAACTATATCAACCAATCGTAGATAAACGGATGGTGACCAGTATTAACCAACTGCCTGTTTAATAGCTCACTGCAATTATAGACTTTTTAGGATTTCTAAATAGTAAAAGTGATCCAAAAATTATTCCTCTTTTGGCGAAAGTGCCTGCCTTGCTGATTTTTATACACAGACTATGCAAAAGGATAAAATAGTGGCTTTTCACAAGAGGTGGTGGAAAAATTATCTTTATGTAGGGCATATCAAGAAACTTTTTTCTGCTAAATCAAGAAGTAATAGCTTTTCACAAGCTGTCTAAAAATTATTTAAGGAGCAGAAAGAGGTTTGCAGTTTTTAAATTGAAGAAGCAATGGACTCTCAACTGGAAGTCAACCTAAAAAATGATCCCTTTTTTGGGATCCGCAACAGGTTTGCTATTCTCAAAATGACTAAATGACTACAATGGTAAGTAGAATTGGTGTGCACACAATAGAGGTAGGGAGGTACTGGTGGAACGAAGTGCGAACCCCTGGTAAATGTAAATAGGAATTTCGCAGCACACTCTTATTTTACTCATGCAAAATTTTTATTTTCACGTGTAAGCATTAAGCAGACATGAATTTAGACTATTAAAGTGGCAGGTAAGTAAGTGACATGTTTTACGTTTCAACCTTATCCAGGGTCTTTATTGCAAAGTCATTGTGTTGTAGGTGAAGCCTAAATCATCTATGCCTGACATGCCTTTGTAAGACTGACAGCACCATTTAAATTTATAGAATACTGAGACTTTTCGTTTACCTTAAAAGCAACCCTTTACTAAAAATAATGCGAAAGTGAATATTGCATATGACTTGTCTGTCTCACAGGCCAAGAAGCACACTGTCTCAGACAGGATTTTGGATTCAAGTTTTTTCTTCAGTAGGAAAATTAGGAATGAGGGTATTTAAACTGCCCTTCTTGCTTGTAGTGTGTAACGAATGTAATTCAAGAACTTGACTTTCTTAATATGTAATATGAAAGTATGATACAATGCTTAGCGTAAATTAGTACAATGTTCAGCATAAATGGGTACACCCCAACAGAATTGTCAGAAAACTTTTAGTTTTTTTTCAGATTCAACATTTTCTATAGAATACCATACTACTAGGGTTGAGCGACCTTGACCTTTTTAGAGTCGAGCCGTGTTTCGCGAAACCCGACTATCTCAAAAGTCGAGTCGAATGGAATCGGCCGATTATCGCGAAAAGTCGGGGATCACCCGAAACACAAAACCCAATGCAAGTCAATGGGGGAGCATAGTCGGCAGTGAGTGGAGGCCAGGAAAACACCTACACTGCCCATTTTAATGGCAAAAACATCCATTCTTGTTACACAAGCTTGTCAATCGTAATTTACCTTATAATAATTGGAAGGCATTTGAAATTGGGGGTCATTTGGCTAAAGTTGTGGGGGGTAGGGCTGGTTCAAGTAATTAGTGGGCCCAGGAAATCTGGAACACGTCACGGCAGTGGAGCAGGGAGAGGTAAGTATTTAAACTTTGCAAGTGCTGTGATCCTGAGCAAGCAGGGGGGGGCCCACTCGTTGGCATTGGCACTGGCACAGGGCCCCTCAAAGTACAGCGGTGTGTTTGCACGGCGGGGGCGCCTCCCACCGGCAGCAACACTTTTGCGTACTATGAGAGGCCCTGTGCCAGTGACGTCGCCAACTAGTATTCCTCCCCCCACCTGATGAAGGAACCTGCACTTTCATCTGAACCTTCCTCTTTGTCCCCGTGTAAGGTGGTAGGTATGGTATGCGGGAAGAGGAACCTGACTTTCAGCAGGGTCACAATGTTGCTGTGTAGCGTGCACGTGGAATGTTGCGTTATGGGTCAATGTACCAGCAGACTCATCTATCACTGGCTGGGCAATGGGCAGGATGAGGAGGAAACACAGATATAGGCCCAAAGAATAAAGTTGGCTAAATGCAGTTCAAAATTGGTAACACAGGACTAACCAGGGGGCATTGCAGTGGAGGACAACTGGAATGAGAGGCTGACACAGAGAGTAGGCCCAAATCAGTAAGTAGTCGAAATGCAGTTCAAAATTGGAAACCGTAGTAAACAGGCGGCACAGCTTTGTTCAGTGGAGGAGAACAGCAAGGAGTGGCAGACACCGATAGTAGGCCCCAACCCAACTAGTAGGCCAAATGCAGTCTAACATTAACAACTACTTAACGAGAGCCTGAAAATAGAATTTCAGGACAGGAAACCAGGAGAACAGCAAGGAGCGGCAGACACTGTTAGTAGGCCCCAAACCAACTAGTACGCCAAATGCAGTTGTTCCATTTAACCACTATTTAACAAGGCAACCTGGAGAACACCTTGGAATGGAAGACACCGTCTCTACACCCCATACCAAATGTGTAGGCCTAATGCAGTGTAGTTTCCAACAACTACTAAACGAGAGCATTAAGATTGAAGCAATGGAGAGGAAACCTGGGGAACACCTTGGAGTGGAACACACCGTCTCTCTACACCCCATACCCAATTTGTAGGCCTAATGCAGTGTAGTTTCCAACAACTACTAAACGAGAGCATTAAGATCGAAGCAATGGCGAGGAAACCTGGGGAACACCCTGGAGTTGAACACACCGTCTCTACACCCCATACCAAATGTGTAGGCCTAATGCAGTGTAGTTTCCAACAACTACTAAACGAGAGCATTAAGATCGAAGCAATGGCGAGGAAACCTGGGGAACACCTTGGAGTTGAACACACCGTCTCTACACCCCATACCCAATTTGTAGGCCTAATGCAGTGTAGTTTTCTACAACTACTAAACGAGAGTCGGAAGACCGAAGCAATGTGGACGAAACCTGGGGAACACCTTGGAGTGTAACACACCATCTCTCTACACCCCATACCCAATTTGTAGGCCTAATGCAGTGTAGTTTCCAACAACTACTAAATGAGAGCATTAAGATCGAAGCAATGGCGAGGAAACCTGGGGAACACCTTGGAGTTGAACACACCGTCTCTACACCCCATACCCAATTTGTAGGCCTAATGCAGTGTAGTTTTCTACAACTACTAAACGAGAGTCGGAAGACCGAAGCAATGTGGACGAAACCTGGGGAACACCTTGGAGTGTAACACACCATCTCTCTACACCCCATACCCAATTTGTAGGCCTAATGCAGTGTAGTTTCCAACAACTACTAAACGAGAGCATTAAGATCGAAGCAATGGCGAGGAAACCTGGGGAACACCTTGGAGTTGAACACACCGTCTCTACACCCCATACCAAATGTGTAGGCCTAATGCAGTGTAGTTTCCAACAACTACTAAACGAGAGCATTAAGATCGAAGCAATGGCGAGGAAACCTGGGGAACACCTTGGAGATGAACACACCGTCTCTACACCCCATACCAAATGTGTAGGCCTAATGCAGTGTAGTTTCCAACAACTACTAAACGAGAGCATTAAGATCGAAGCAATGGCGAGGAAACCTGGGGAACACCTTGGAATTGAACACACCGTCTCTACACCCCATACCCAATTTGTAGGCCTAATGCAGTGTAGTTTTCTACAACTACTAAACGAGAGTCGGAAGACCGAAGCAATGTGGAAGAAACCTGGGGAACACCTTGGAGTGTAACACACCATCTCTCTACACCCCATACCCAATTTGTAGGCCTAATGCAGTGTAGTTTCCAACAACTACTAAATGAGAGCATTAAGATCGAAGCAATGGCGAGGAAACCTGGGGAACACCTTGGAGTTGAACACACCGTCTCTACACCCCATACCCAATTTGTAGGCCTAATGCAGTGTAGTTTTCTACAACTACTAAACGAGAGTCGGAAGACCGAAGCAATGTGGACGAAACCTGGGGAACACCTTGGAGTGTAACACACCATCTCTCTACACCCCATACCCAATTTGTAGGCCTAATGCAGTGTAGTTTCCAACAACTACTAAATGAGAGCATTAAGATCGAAGCAATGGCGAGGAAACCTGGGGAACACCTTGGAGTGGAACACACCGTCTCTACACCCCATACCCAATTTGTGGGCCTAATGCAGTGTAGTTTTCTACAACTACTAAACGAGAGTCGGAAGACCGAAGCAATGTGGACGAAACCTGGGGAACACCTTGGAGTGTAACACACCATCTCTCTACACCCCATACCCAATTTGTAGGCCTAATGCAGTGTAGTTTCCAACAACTACTAAATGAGAGCATTAAGATCGAAGCAATGGCGAGGAAACCTGGGGAACACCTTGGAGTGGAACACACCGTCTCTACACCCCATACCCAATTTGTAGGCCTAATGCAGTGTAGTTTTCTACAACTACTAAACGAGAGTCGGAAGACCGAAGCAATGTGGACGAAACCTGGGGAACACCTTGGAGTGTAACACACCATCTCTCTACACCCCATACCCAATTTGTAGGCCTAATGCAGTGTAGTTTCCAACAACTACTAAACGAGAGCATTAAGATCGAAGCAATGGCGAGGAAACCTGGGGAACACCTTGGAGTTGAACACACCGTCTCTACACCCCATACCAAATGTGTAGGCCTAATGCAGTGTAGTTTCCAACAACTACTAAACGAGAGCATTAAGATCGAAGCAATGGCGAGGAAACCTGGGGAACACCTTGAGTTGAACACAGCGTCTCTACACCCCATACCCAATTTGTAGGCCTAATGCAGTGTAGTTTTCTACAACTGCTAAACGAGAGTCGGAAGACCGAAGCAATGTGGACGAAACCTGGGGAACACCTTGGAGTGTAACACACCATCTCTCTACACCCCATACCCAATTTGTAGGCCTAATGCAGTGTAGTTTCCAACAACTACTAAACGAGAGCATTAAGATCGAAGCAATGGCGAGAAAATCTGGGGAACACCTTGGAGTTGAACACACCGTCTCTACACCCCATACCAAATGTGTAGGCCTAATGCAGTGTAGTTTCCAACAACTACTAAATGAGAGCATTAAGATCGAAGCAATGGCGAGGAAACCTGGGGAACACCTTGGAATTGAGCACACCGTCTCTACACCCCATACCCAATTTGTAGGCCTAATGCAGTGTAGTTTTCTACAACTACGAAACGAGAGTCGGAAGACCGAAACAATGTGGACGAAACCTGGGGAACACTTTGGAGTGCAACACACCATCTCTCTACACCCCATACCCAATTTGTAGGCCTAGTGCAGTGTAGTTTCCAACAACTACTAAACGAGAGCATTAAGATCGAAGCAATGGCGAGGAAACCTGGGGAACACCTTGGAGTGGAACACACCGTGTCTACACCCCATACCCAATTTGTAGGCCTAATGCAGTGTAGTTTTCTACAACTACTAAACGAGAGTCGGAAAACCGAAGTAATGTGGACGAAACCTGGGGAACACCTTGGAGTGTAACACACCATCTCTCTACACCCCATACCCAATTTGTAGGCCTAATGCAGTGTAGTTTCCAACAACTACTAAACGAGAGCATTAAGATCGAAGCAATGGCGAGGAAACCTGGGGAACACCTTGGAGTTGAACACACCGTCTCTACACCCCATACCAAATGTGTAGGCCTAATGCAGTGTAGTTTGCAACAACTACTAAACGAGAGCATTAAGATCGAAGCAATGGCGAGGAAACCTGGGGAACACCTTGGAGTTGAACACACCGTCTCTGCACCCCATACCCAATTTGTAGGCCTAATGCAGTGTAGTTTTCTACAACTGCTAAACGAGAGTCGGAAGACCGAAGCAATGTGGACGAAACCTGGGGAACACCTGGGAGTGTAACACACCATCTCTCTACACCCCATACCTAATTTGTAGGCCTAATGCAGTGTAGTTTCCAACAACTACTAAACGAGAGCATTAAGATCGAAGCAATGGCGAGAAAACCTGGGGAACACCTTGGAGTTGAACACACCGTCTCTACACCCCATACCAAATGTGTAGGCCTAATGCAGTGTAGTTTCCAACAACTACTAAACGAGAGCATTAAGATCGAAGCAATGGCGAGGAAACCTGGGGAACACCTTGGAGTTGAACACACCGTCTCTACACCCCATACCCAATTTGTAGGCCTAATGCAGTGTAGTTTTCTACAACTGCTAAACGAGAGTCGGAAGACCGAAGTAATGTGGACGAAACCTGGGGAACACCTTGGAGTGTAACACACCATCTCTCTACACCCCATACCCAATTTGTAGGCCTAATGCAGTGTAGTTTCCAACAACTACTAAACGAGAGCATTAAGATCGAAGCAATGGCGAGAAAATCTGGGGAACACCTTGGAGTTGAACACACCGTCTCTACACCCCATACCAAATGTGTAGGCCTAATGCAGTGTAGTTTCCAACAACTACTAAATGAGAGCATTAAGATCAAAGCAATGGCGAGGAAACCTGGGGAACACCTTGGAATTGAACACACCGTCTCTCTACACCCCATACCCAATTTGTAGGCCTAATGCAGTGTAGTTTTCTACAACTACTAAACGAGAGTCGGAAGACCGAAGCAATGTGGACGAAACCTGGGGAACACTTTGGAGTGTAACACACCATCTCTCTACACCCCATACCCAATTTGTAGGCCTAGTGCAGTGTAGTTTCCAACAACTACTAAACGAGAGCATTAAGATCGAAGCAATGGCGAGGAAACCTGGGGAACACCTTGGAGTGGAACACACCGTCTCTACACCCCATACCCAATTTGTAGGCCTAATGCAGTGTAGTTTTCTACAACTACTAAACGAGAGTCGGAAAACCGAAGCAATGTGGACGAAACCTGGGGAACACCTTGGAGTGTAACACACCATCTCTCTACACCCCATACCCAATTTGTAGGCCTAATGCAGTGTAGTTTCCAACAACTACTAAACGAGAGCATTAAGATTGAAGCAATGGCGAGGAAACCTGGGGAACACCTTGGAGTTGAACACACCGTCTCTACACCCCATACCAAATGTGTAGGCCTAATGCAGTGTAGTTTGCAACAACTACTAAACGAGAGCATTAAGATCGAAGCAATGGCGAGGAAACCTGGGGAACACCTTGGAGTTGAACACACCGTCTCTGCACCCCATACCCAATTTGTAGGCCTAATGCAGTGTAGTTTTCTACAACTGCTAAACGAGAGTCGGAAGACCGAAGCAATGTGGACGAAACCTGGGGAACACCTGGGAGTGTAACACACCATCTCTCTACACCCCATACCTAATTTGTAGGCCTAATGCAGTGTAGTTTCCAACAACTACTAAACGAGAGCATTAAGATCGAAGCAATGGCGAGAAAACCTGGGGAACACCTTGGAGTTGAACACACCGTCTCTACACCCCATACCAAATGTGTAGGCCTAATGCAGTGTAGTTTCCAACAACTACTAAACGAGAGCATTAAGATCGAAGCAATGGCGAGGAAACCTGGGGAACACCTTGGAGTTGAACACACCGTCTCTACACCCCATACCCAATTTGTAGGCCTAATGCAGTGTAGTTTTCTACAACTACTAAACGAGAGTCGGAAGACCGAAGCAATGTGGACGAAACCTGGGGAACACCTTGGAGTGTAACACACCATCTCTCTACACCCCATACCCAATTTGTAGGCCTAATGCAGTGTAGTTTCCAACAACTACTAAATGAGAGCATTAAGATCGAAGCAATGGCGAGGAAACCTGGGGAACACCTTGGAGTTGAACACACCGTCTCTACACCCCATACCCAATTTGTAGGCCTAATGCAGTGTAGTTTTCTACAACTACTAAACGAGAGTCGGAAGACCGAAGCAATGTGGACGAAACCTGGGGAACACCTTGGAGTGTAACACACCATCTCTCTACACCCCATACCCAATTTGTAGGCCTAATGCAGTGTAGTTTCCAACAACTACTAAACGAGAGCATTAAGATCGAAGCAATGGCGAGGAAACCTGGGGAACACCTTGGAGTTGAACACACCGTCTCTACACCCCATACCAAATGTGTAGGCCTAATGCAGTGTAGTTTCCAACAACTACTAAACGAGAGCATTAAGATCGAAGCAATGGCGAGGAAACCTGGGGAACACCTTGGAGTTGAACACACCGTCTCTACACCCCATACCCAATTTGTAGGCCTAATGCAGTGTAGTTTTCTACAACTGCTAAACGAGAGTCGGAAGACCGAAGCAATGTGGACGAAACCTGGGGAACACCTTGGAGTGTAACACACCATCTCTCTACACCCCATACCCAATTTGTAGGCCTAATGCAGTGTAGTTTCCAACAACTACTAAACGAGAGCATTAAGATCGAAGCAATGGCGAGAAAATCTGGGGAACACCTTGGAGTTGAACACACCGTCTCTACACCCCATACCAAATGTGTAGGCCTAATGCAGTGTAGTTTCCAACAACTACTAAATGAGAGCATTAAGATCAAAGCAATGGCGAGGAAACCTGGGGAACACCTTGGAATTGAACACACCGTCTCTACACCCCATACCCAATTTGTAGGCCTAATGCAGTGTAGTTTTCTACAACTACTAAACGAGAGTCGGAAGACCGAAGCAATGTGGACGAAACCTGGGGAACACTTTGGAGTGTAACACACCATCTCTCTACACCCCATACCCAATTTGTAGGCCTAGTGCAGTGTAGTTTCCAACAACTACTAAACGAGAGCATTAAGATCGAAGCAATGGCGAGGAAACCTGGGGAACACCTTGGAGTGGAACACACCGTCTCTACACCCCATACCCAATTTGTAGGCCTAATGCAGTGTAGTTTTCTACAACTACTAAACGAGAGTCGGAAAACCGAAGCAATGTGGACGAAACCTGGGGAACACCTTGGAGTGTAACACACCATCTCTCTACACCCCATACCCAATTTGTAGGCCTAATGCAGTGTAGTTTCCAGCAACTACTAAACGAGAGCATTAAGATCGAAGCAATGGCGAGGAAACCTGGGGAACACCTTGGAGTTGAACACACCGTCTCTACACCCCATACCAAATGTGTAGGCCTAATGCAGTGTAGTTTGCAACAACTACTAAACGAGAGCATTAAGATCGAAGCAATGGCGAGGAAACCTGGGGAACACCTTGGAGTTGAACACACCGTCTCTGCACCCCATACCCAATTTGTAGGCCTAATGCAGTGTAGTTTTCTACAACTGCTAAACGAGAGTCGGAAGACCGAAGCAATGTGGACGAAACCTGGGGAACACCTGGGAGTGTAACACACCATCTCTCTACACCCCATACCTAATTTGTAGGCCTAATGCAGTGTAGTTTCCAACAACTACTAAACGAGAGCATTAAGATCGAAGCAATGGCGAGAAAACCTGGGGAACACCTTGGAGTTGAACACACCGTCTCTACACCCCATACCAAATGTGTAGGCCTAATGCAGTGTAGTTTCCAACAACTACTAAACGAGAGCATTAAGATCGAAGCAATGGCGAGGAAACCTGGGGAACACCTTGGAGTTGAACACACCGTCTCTACACCCCATACCCAATTTGTAGGCCTAATGCAGTGTAGTTTTCTACAACTACTAAATGAGAGTCGGAAGACCGAAGCAATGTGGACGAAACCTGGGGAACACCTTGGAGTGTAACACACCATCTCTCTACACCCCATACCCAATTTGTAGGCCTAGTGCAGTGTAGTTTCCAACAACTACTATACGAGAGCATTAAGATCGAAGCAATGGCGAGGAAACCTGGGGAACACCTTGGAGTGGAACACACCGTCTCTACACCCCATACCCAATTTGTAGGCCTAATGCAGTGTAGTTTTCTACAACTACTAAACGAGAGTCGGAAGACCGAAGCAATGTGGACGAAACCTGGGGAACACCTTGGAGTGTAACACACCATCTCTCTACACCCCATACCCAATTTGTAGGCCTAATGCAGTGTAGTTTCCAACAACTACTAAACGAGAGCATTAAGATCGAAGCAATGGTGAGGAAACCTGGGGAACACCTTGGAGTGGAACACACCGTCTCTACACCCCATACCCAATTTGTAGGCCTAATGCAGTGTAGTTTCCAACAACTACTAAACGAGAGCATTAAGATTGAAGCAATGGAGAGGAAACCTGGGGAACACCTTGGAGTGGAACACATCGTCTCTCTACAACCCATACCCAATTTGTAGGCCTAATGCAGTGTAGTTTCCAACAACTACTAAACGAGAGCATTAAGATCGAAGCAATGGCGAGGAAACCTGGGGAACACCTTGGATTGTAACACACCGTCTCTACACCCCATACCCAAATGTGTAGGCCTAATGCAGTGTAGTTTCCAACAACTACTAAACGAGAGCATTAAGATTGAAGCAATGGAGAGGAAACCTGGGGAACACCTTGGAGTGGAACACACCGTCTCTCTACACCCCATACCCAATTTGTAGGCCTAATGCAGTGTAGTTTGCAACAACTACTAAACGAGAGTAGGAAGATCGAAGCAATGTGGACGAAACCTGGGGAACACCTTGGAGTGTAACACACCGTCTCTCTACACCCCATGCCAAATTTGTAGGCCTAATGCAGTGTAGTTTGCAACAACTACTAAACGAGAGTAGGAAGATCGAAGCAATGTGGACGAAACCTGGGGCACACCTTGGGGCGGCAGACACCATTAGTAGGCCCTACCAAAGTTGTAGCCCCAATGCAGTTTTAAAATTCCTAGAGGCTGAAAACAAGACTATTGACGCTCAGCTTTTTTCAAAGGAACACAGCTGTATTGAGTGGCGCAGACACACACAGGTAGTAGGCCTTAAACCAAAAATGTGGCTCACTGCAGTTTAAAAAAGGATACAGGGCTACACAGGCAGCATTGCTCTGGGCAGTGGAGGACAATTTCAATAGTGGACCGCAGACAGACTTTGTACGCCTACTATTAAAAAAAGGATGCTCTATGCAATTAAAAATAGGTTCCAGGGGTCCACGGGCAGCAGTGGTGTGGTCAGTGGAGGAGTAGTAGAAAGAACGGGTCGCAGACAGGCTTCGAAGGCCTAACATAAAAAAATATTGGGCTGTAGGCACTTTTAAATAAGTTCCAGGGGTACACGGGCAACAGTGGTCTGGTCAGTGGAGGAGTAGTAGAAAGAACGGGCCGCAGACAGGCTTCGAAGGCCTAACATAATAAAATGGGCTGGCTGTAGGCACTTTATAATTGGTTCCAGGGGTACACGGGCAGCAGTAGACAGGTCAGTGTAGTAGTAGTTGAAAGAACGGGCCGCTGACAGGCTTCGAAGGCCTAACATAATTAAATTGGACAGGCTGTAGGCACTTTATAATTGGTTCCAGGAGTACACGGGCAGCAGTAGACAGGTCAGTGGAGGCCTAGTGGAAGGAGGGACCGCAGACAGGCTTCGAAGGCCTAACATAATAAAATGGGCTGGCTGTAGGCAATTTAAAATTGGTTCCAGGGGTACACGGGCAGCAGTACACAGGTCAGTGGAGGCCTAGTGCAAGGAGGGACCGCAGACAGGCTTCGAAGGCCTAACATAATAAAATTGGACAGGCTGTAGGCACTTTATAATTGGTTCCAGGGGTACACGGGCAGCAGTAGACAGGTCAGTGGAGGCCTAGTGGAAGGAGGGACCGCAGACAGGCTTCGAAAGCCTAACATAATAAAATGGGCTGGCTGTAGGCAATTTAAAATTGGTTCCAGGGGTACACGGGCAGCAGTAGACAGGTCAGTGGAGGCCTAGTGGATGTAGGGACCGCAGACAGGCTTCGAAGGCCTAACATAATAAAATGGGCTGGCTGTAGGCAATTTAAAATTGGTTCCAGGGGTACACGGGCAGCAGTAGACAGGTCAGTGGAGGCCTAGTGGAAGGAGGGACCGCAGACAGGCTTCGAAGGCCTAACATAATTAAATTGGACAGGCTGTAGGCACTTTATAATTGGTTCCAGGAGTACACGGGCAGCAGTAGACAGGTCAGTGGAGGCCTAGTGGAAGGATGGACCGCAGACAGGCTTCGAAGGCCTAACATAATAAAATGGGCTGGCTGTAGGCAATTTAAAATTGGTTCCAGGGGTACACGGGCAGCAGTACACAGGTCAGTGGAGGCCTAGTGGAAGGAGGGACCGCAGACAGGCTTCGAAGGCCTAACATAATAAAATTGGACAGGCTGTAGGCACTTTATAATTGGTTCCAGGGGTACACGGGCAGCAGTAGACAGGTCAGTGGAGGCCTAGTAACAGGAGGGACCGCAGACAGGCTTCGAAGGCCTAACATAATAAAATGTGCTGGCTGTAGGCAATTTAAAATTGGTTCCAGGGGTACACGGGCAGCAGTAGACAGGTCAGTGGAGGCCTAGTGGAAGGAAGGACCGCAGACAGGCTTCGAAGGCCTAACATAATAAAATGGGCTGGCTGTAGGCACTTTATAATTGGTTCCAGGGGTACACGGGCAGCAGTACACAGGCCAGTGGAGGCCTAGTGGAAGGAGGGACCGCAGACAGGCTTCGAAGGCCTAACATAATAAAATTGGACAGGCTGTAGGCACTTTATAATTGGTTCCAGGGGTACACGGGCAGCAGTAGACAGGTCAGTGTAGTAGTAGTTGAAAGAACAGGCCGCAGACAGGCTTCGAAGGCCTAACATAATTAAATTGGGCTGGCTGTAGGCAATTTAAAATTGGTTCCAGGGGTACACGGGCAGCAGTGGTCTGGTCAGCGGAGGCCGATTGTAATGAGTGTCTGCCAGTTAGTAGTCCAAAACAATAAATAAATGTGAATGTCTTGCATTAAAACAAAACGAAAACACTAAAGGGTGCAATCATTAGGTACAGGGGTGGGATCCTCTGCGTAGTTTCAGACCTACTGATTTAGCGCAAAGTATTTACTGTGGTAAATAGAGGACACTGCCCCTGACTATGTTAAGTACCATCATACATGTCAACACAATGGTATTGTCAGTGGCAGGAATGGAAGGATGTCAGCGCATAGACTAAACATTGGTGGAAATGTGAGAGATAACTGTGGAAGTGGTAGAGCAATGTTTGACCTGGGGGTGGGTGAACTCTCTTGTGGCCGGCGGTACAGGCCCAGGGCCCCTCATGTTACAACAGTGTGTCTGACGTTGGGTGCGCACCACCACCGCCAGAGACACTTTATTGTACTATGAGGGACCCAGTGGCAGTGCCGTCGACCAAAAGCGGGCACACCCACCTCTTCAGACAAACAGCACTCTCACGGGTACTTGCGCCAAGTCGCGATACAATGGCCCCGTGTGGGGAGTTTGGCCATTTAGGGAGGTGTAAACATGTTGTATGCTGGACAATCAGCTGCAGCAAATTAGACATTAGAAAAGTAATTCACAGTAGTCCACAGGCAAGAGCTTTTCATAGGAAAGCTAGGTGTCGGCCGGGCAAGGTGGGGCAAAAGAATTCGAAATCCAGTTGTGGTTCATTTTAATGAATGTTAGATCATCAACATTTTGGGTAGCCAGACGAGTCCTTTTTTCGGTTAATATTGAACCTGCAGCACTGAATACTCTTTCTGATAGGACACTAGCTGCCGGGCAAGCAAGCTCCTGCAATGCATATTCTGCCAATTCTGGCCAGGTGTCTAATTTTGATGCCCAGTAATCAAATGGGAATGACGGTTGAGGGAGAACATCGATAAGGGATGAAAAATAGTTTGTAACCATACTGGACAAATGTTGTCTCCTGTCACTTTCAATTGATGCAGCAGTACCTGTCCTGTCTGCGGTCATAGCAAAATCACTCCACAACCTGGTCAGAAAACCCCTCTGTCCAATGCCACTTCTGATGTGTGCACCCCTAACACTCCTGGTCTGCTGCCCCCTGGAGCTCGTGTGAGAACGATCACGTGCGCTGTGTGCTGAGAATGCCTGAAGCAAACGGTCAACAAGAGTTGATTGTTTGGTTGCTAATATTAGTTCCAAGTTCTCATGTGGCATAATATTTTGCAATTTGCCTTTATAGCGAGGATCAAGGAGGCAGGCCAACCAGTAATCGTCATCGTTCATCATTTTAGTAATGCGTGTGTCCCTTTTGAGGATACGTAAGGCATAATCCGCCATGTGGGCCAAAGTTCCAGTTGTCAAATCTGCGGTTGTGATTGGTTGAGGGGCAGTTTCAGGCAAATCTACGTCACTTGTGTCCCTCAAAAAACCAGAACCCGGCCTTGCCACGCAACCAATTTCCAGTGCCCCCGGGAAAGCTTCCTCATTAAAAATATGCTCATCCCCATCATCCTCCTCGTCCTCCACCTCCTCTTCGCCCACTAACTCGTCCTGTACACTGCCCTGACCAGACAATGGCTGACTGTCATCAAGGCTTTCCTCTTCCTCTGGTGCAGACGCCTGATCCTTTATGTGCGTCAAACTTTGCATCAGCAGACACATTAGGGGGATGCTCATGCTTATTATGGCGTTGTCTGCACTAACCAGCCGTGTGCATTCCTCAAAACACTGAAGGACTTGACACATGTCTTGTATCTTCGACCACTGCACACCTGACAACTCCATGTCTGCCATCCTACTGCCTGCCCGTGTATGTGTATCCTCCCACAAAAACATAACAGCCCGCCTCTGTTGGCACAGTCTCTGAAGCATGTGCAGTGTTGAGTTCCACCTTGTTGCAACGTCTATGATTAGGCGATGCTGGGGAAGGTTCAAAGACCGCTGATAGGTCTGCATACGGCTGGAGTGTACAGGCGAACGGCGGTTATGTGAGCAAAGTCCACGCACTTTGAGGAGCAGGTCGGAGAACCCAGGATAAGTTTTCAATAAGCACTGCACCACCAGGTTTAAGGTGTGAGCCAGGCAAGGAATGTGTTTCAGTTGGGAAAGGGAGATGGCAGCCATGAAATTCCTTCCGTTATCACTCACTACCTTGCCTGCCTCAAGATCTACTGTGCCCAGCCACGACTGCATTTCTTGCTGCAAGAACTCGGACAGAACTTCCGCGGTGTGTCTGTTGTCGCCCAAACACTTCATAGCCAATACAGCCTGCTGACGCTTGCCAGTAGCTGGCCCATAATGGGACAACTGGTGTGCAACAGTGTCAGCTGCCGATGGAGTGGTTGGCCGACTGCGGTCTGTGGAAGAGCTGTCGCTTCTGCAGGAGGACGAGGAGGAGGAGGAGGGGGTGTGAACGCCTACAGCCAACTGTTTCCTAGACCGTGGGCTAGGCACAACTGTCCCGAAATTGATGTCCCCTGTGGACCCTGCATCCACCACATTCACCCAGTGTGCCGTGATGGACACGTAATGTCCCTGGCCATGCCTACTGGTCCATGCATCTGTAGTCAGGTGCACCTTTGTACTCACAGATTGCCTGAGTGCATGGACGATGCGCTGTTTAACATGCTGGTGCAGGGCTGGGATGGCTTTTCTGGAAAAAAAGTGTCGACTGGGTAGCTCGTAGCGTGGTTCAGCGTACTCCATCAGGGCTTTGAAAGCTTCGCTTTCAACTAACCGGTAGGGCATCATCTCTAACGAGATTAGTCTAGCTATATGGGCGTTAAAACCCTGTGTACGCGGATGCGAGGATAAGTACTTCCTTTTTCTAACCAGAGTCTCATGTAGGGTGAGCTGGACTGGAGAGCTGGAGATCGTGGAACTAGCGGGTGTGCCGGTGGACATGGCAGACTGAGAGACGGTTGGAGACGGTATTGTTTCCGCCGGTGCCCTAGATGCAATATTTCCTCCTACAAAACTGGTGATTCCCTGACCTGACTGCTTTTGGCTGGCAAAGAAACCTGCACAGATACTGCCGGTGGTGCGGAAAATGGTGGCCTTACAGTGACGGAAGGAATGTTGCGTTGCTGACTAGCTTCATTGGCCGAGGGTGCTACAACCTTAAGGGACGTTTGGTAGTTAGTCCAGGCTTGAAAATGCATGGTGGTTAAATGTCTATGCATGCAACTTGTATTGAGACTTTTCAGATTCTGACCTCTGCTTAAGCTAGTTGAACATTTTTGACAGATGACTTTGCGCTGATCAATTGGATGTTGTTTAAAAAAATGCCAGACTCACTCTTCCTAGCATCGGAGCCCTTTTCAGGGATTGCAGACTGAGCTTTAACCGGATGGCCACGCTGTCCTCCAACAGGTTTTGGCTTTGCCACGCGTTTTGGGCCAGATACGGGCCCGGCAGATGGAACCTGTTGCGATGTTGATTGTTGTGAATTCTGTGGCAGAGCTCCCTCCTGTGGTCACAAGTGATACTTCGGCTGATTCCCTCTGTGAGCTTCTGTTGGTGGAGGGAAGTGGTACTGCGGCTTCTGAGTTTCCTCCCTCAGGTGATCTGGTGAGGTCGTTAGGTGCTTCTCTACTTAACTCCACCTAATGCTCTGATCTTGGCTTCCTGTCAATGTTCCAGTGTTGGACTTGTTTTTCCCTGGATCATTCCTGTGGCCTGCTGCTCTGCATAGCTAAGTTCTTCTTTGCTATTTGTTTGCTATTTTTTCTGTCCAGCTTGTCTAATTTGTTGCTGGAAGCTCTGGGACGCAAAGGGTGTACCTCCGTGCCGTTAGTTCGGTACGGAGGGTCTTTTTGCCCCCTTTGCGTGGTTTTCTTCAGGGTTTTGTGTAGACCGCAAAGTTACCTTTTCTATCCTCGATCTGTTAAGAAAGTCGGGCCTCACTTTGCTGAATCTATTTCATCTCTTCGTTTGTCTTTTCATCTTAACTCACAGTCATTATATGTGGGGGGCTGCCTTTTCCTTTGGGGTATTTCTTTGAGGCAAGGTAGGCTTATTTTCTATCTTCAGGCTAGTTAGTTTCTCAGGCTGTGCCGAGTTGCATAGGCAGAGTTAGGCGCAATCCACGGCTGCCTCTAGTGTTGTTTGGAGAGGATTAGGGATTGCGGTCTGCAGAGTTCCCACGTCTCAGAGCTCGTTCTATGATTTTGAGTTATTGTCAGATCACTGTTTGTGCTCTGACCGCTATGTCCATTGTAGTACTGAATTGCCTTTCATAACAGTACAGGAAGCCAAAAGTACTAATGATTCTCAATAGAGGGAAAAAAGAAGTTCTGAGACCATTTTTTTTTCTTTGCACTGTGTTTTGCCTTTTTTTTCCCCTAGACATTTGGGTGGTTCAGTACACAGGTGTAGCGATGGACATTAGAAGTCTGTCTTCATTTGTGGATCAGCTCTCGGCAAGAGTACAAAAGATTCAAGACACTATTGATCAGAAAGCTATGTTGGAACCAAGAATTCCTATTCCTGATTTGTTTTTTGGAGATAGAACTAAGTTTCTGAGTTTCAAAAATAATTGTAAATTATTTCTGGCTTTGAGAACTCGCTCCTCTGGTGATCCAGTTCAACAGGTTTTGATTGTTATTTCTTTTTTGCGCGGCGACCCTCAGGACTGGGCATTTTCTCTTGCGCCGGGAGATCCTGCATTGAGTAATATCGATGCGTTTTTCCTGGCGCTCGGATTGCTGTACGATGAACCTAATTCAGTGGATCAGGCAGAGAAAAATTTGCTGGCTCTTTGTCAGGGTCAGGATGAGATAGAGGTATATTGTCAGAAATTTAGAAAGTGGTCCGTGCTCACTCAATGGAATGAATCTGCGCTGGCAGCTATGTTCAGAAAGGGTCTCTCTGAAGCCCTTAAGGATGTCATGGTGGGATTTCCTATGCCTGCTGGTTTGAATGAGTCTATGTCTTTGGCCATTCAGATCGGTCGACGCTTGCGTGAGCGTAAATCTGTGCACCATTTGGCGGTATTACCTGAGCTTAAACCTGAGCCTATGCAGTGCGATAGGACTTTGACCAGAGTTAAACGGCAAGAACACAGACGTCTGAATGGGCTGTGTTTCTACTGTGGTGATTCCACTCATGCTATCTCTGATTGTCCTAAGCGCACTAAGCGGTTCGCTAGGTCTGCCACCATTGGTACGGTACAGTCAAAATTTCTTCTGTCCGTTACCTTGATCTGCTCTTTGTCATCTTATTCTGTCATGGCATTTGTGGATTCAGGCGCTGCCCTGAATTTGATGGACTTGGAGTATGCTAAGCGTTGTGGGTTTCTCTTAGAGCCCTTGCAGTGTCCTATTCCATTGAGAGGAATTGATGCCACGCCTTTGGCCAAGAATAAGCCTCAATACTGGACCCAGCTGACCATGTGCATGGCTCCTGCACATCAGGAGGTTATTCGCTTTCTGGTGTTGCATAATCTGCATGATGTGGTCGTGTTGGGGTTGCCATGGCTACAAGCCCATAATTCAGTATTAGATTGGAAATCCATGTCGGTGTCCAGCTCGGGTTGTCAGGGGGTACATGGTGATGTTCCATTTCTGTCAATTTCGTCATCCACCCCTTCTGAGGTTCCAGAGTTCTTGTCTGATTACCGGGATGTATTTGATGAGCCCAAGTCCGATGCCCTACCTCCGCATAGGGATTGTGATTGTGCTATCAATTTGATTCCTGGTAGTAAATTCCCAAAAGGTCGACTGTTTAATTTATCCGTGCCTGAGCATGCCGCTATGCGCAGTTATGTGAAGGAATCCCTGGAGAAGGGGCATATTCGCCCATCATCGTCACCATTAGGAGCAGGGTTCTTTTTTGTAGCCAAGAAGGATGGTTCGCTGAGACCTTGTATAGATTACCGCCTTCTAAATAAGATCACGGTTAAATTTCAGTACCCCTTGCCATTGTTATCTGATTTGTTTGCTCGGATTAAGGGGGCTAGTTGGTTCACCAAGATAGATCTTCGTGGTGCGTATAATCTGGTGCGAATCAGGCGAGGAGATGAATGGAAAACTGCATTTAATACGCCCGAGGGTCATTTTGAGTATCTAGTGATGCCATTCGGACTTGCCAATGCTCCATCAGTGTTTCAGTCCTTTATGCATGACATCTTCCGAGAGTACCTGGATAAATTCCTGATTGTGTACTTGGATGACATTTTGATCTTCTCGGATGATTGGGAGTCTCATGTAAAGCAGGTCAGAACAGTTTTTCAGGTCCTGCGTGCTAATTCTTTGTTTGTGAAGGGATCAAAGTGTCTCTTTGGTGTGCAGAAGGTTTCATTTTTGGGGTTCATCTTTTCCCCTTCTACTATCGAGATGGATCCTGTTAAGGTCCAAGCCATTCATGATTGGACTCAGCCGACATCTCTGAAAAGTCTGCAAAAGTTCCTGGGCTTTGCTAATTTTTATCGTCGCTTCATCTGCAATTTTTCTAGTATTGCCAAACCATTGACCGATTTGACCAAGAAGGGTGCTGATTTGGTCAATTGGTCTTCCGCTGCTGTGGAAGCTTTTCAAGACTTGAAGCGTCGTTTTTCTTCTGCCCCTGTGTTGTGTCAACCAGATGTTTCTCTTCCGTTCCAGGTCGAGGTTGATGCTTCTGAGATTGGAGCAGGGGCTGTTTTGTCGCAGAGAGGTTCTGATTGCTCAGTGATGAAACCATGCGCTTTTTTTTCCAGGAAGTTTTCGCCTGCTGAGCGAAATTATGATGTGGGCAACCGAGAGTTGCTGGCCATGAAGTGGGCATTTGAGGAGTGGCGTCATTGGCTTGAAGGAGCTAAGCATCGCGTGGTGGTATTGACTGATCATAAGAACTTGACTTATCTTGAGTCTGCTAAGCGGCTGAATCCTAGACAGGCTCGTTGGTCGCTGTTTTTTGCCCGTTTTGACTTTGTGATTTCGTACCTTCCAGGCTCTAAAAATGTGAAGGCGGATGCTCTGTCTAGGAGTTTTGTGCCCGACTCTCCGGGTTTGTCTGAGCCGGCGGGTATCCTCAAGGAAGGAGTAATTGTGTCTGCCGTCTCCCCTGATTTGCGGCGGGTGCTGCAAAAATTTCAGGCTAATAAACCTGATCGTTGTCCAGCGGAGAGACTGTTTGTCCCTGATAGGTGGACCAATAAAGTTATCTCTGAGGTTCATTGTTCGGTGTTGGCTGGTCATCCTGGAATCTTTGGTACCAGAGAGTTGGTGGCTAGATCCTTTTGGTGGCCGTCTCTATCACGGGATGTGCGTGTTTTTGTGCAGTCCTGTGGGATTTGTGCTCGGGCTAAGCCCTGCTGTTCTCGTGCCAGTGGGTTGCTTTTGCCCTTGCTGGTCCCAAAGAGGCCTTGGACACATATCTCTATGGATTTTATTTCTGATCTTCCCATTTCTCAAAAGATGTCAGTCATTTGGGTGGTCTGTGATCGCTTTTCTAAGATGGTCCATCTGGTACCCTTGTCTAAATTGCCTTCCTCCTCTGATTTGGTGCCATTGTTCTTCCAGCATGTGGTTCGTTTACATGGCATTCCAGAGAATATCGTTTCTGACAGAGGTTCCCAGTTTGTTTCAAGGTTTTGGCGAGCCTTTTGTGGTAGGATGGGCATTGACTTGTCTTTTTCCTCGGCTTTCCATCCTCAGACTAATGGCCAGACCGAACGAACCAATCAGACCTTGGAAACATATCTGAGATGCTTTGTTTCTGCCGATCAGGATGACTGGGTGTCCTTTTTGCCTTTGGCTGAGTTCGCCCTTAATAATCGGGCCAGCTCGGCTACCTTGGTTTCGCCATTTTTCTACAATTCTGGGTTCCATCCTCGTTTCTCTTCAGGACAGGTTGAGTCTTCGGACTGTCCTGGTGTGGATACTGTGGTGGACAGGTTGCAGCAGATTTGGACTCATGTAGTGGACAATTTGACCTTGTCCCAGGAGAAGGCTCAACGTTTTGCTAATCGTAGACGCCGTGTGGGTCCCCGACTTCCTGTTGGGGATCTGGTTTGGTTATCTTCTCGTCATATTCCTATGAAGGTTTCCTCTCCTAAGTTTAAACCTCATTTCATTGGTCTGTATAGGATTTCTGAGGTTCTTAATCCTGTGTCTTTTCGTCTGACCCTTCCAGATTCTTTTTCCATACATAACGTATTCCATAGGTCATTGTTGCGAAGATACGTGGCACCTATGGTTCCATCTGTTGATCCTCCTGCCCCGGTTTTGGTGGAGGGGGAATTGGAGTACATTGTGGAGAAGATTTTGGATTCTCGTGTTTCTAGACGGAAACTCCAGTATCTGGTTAAATGGAAGGGTTATGCTCAGGAAGATAATTCCTGGGTTTTTGCCTCTGATGTCCATGCTCCCGATCTTGTTCGTGCCTTTCATGTGGCTCATCCTGGTCGGCCTGGGGGCTCTGGTGAGGGTTCGGTGACCCCCTCCTCAAGGGGGGGTACTGTTGTGAATTCTGTGGCAGAGCTCCCTCCTGTGGTCACAAGTGGTACATCGGCTGATTCTCTCTGTGAGCTTCTGTTGGTGGAGGGAAGTGGTACTGCGACTTCTGAGTTTGCTCCCTCAGGTGATCTGGTGAGGTCGTTAGGTGCTTCTCTACTTAACTCCACCTAATGCTTTGATCCTGGCTTCCTGTCAATGTTCCAGTGTTGGACTTGTTTTTCCCTGGATCATTCCTGTGGCCTGCTGCTCTGCATAGCTAAGTTCTTCTTTGCTATTTGTTTGCTATTTTTTCTGTCCAGCTTGTCTAATTTGTTGCTGGAAGCTCTGGGACGCAAAGGGTGTACCTCCGTGCCGTTAGTTCGGTACGGAGGGTCTTTTTGCCCCCTTTGCGTGGTTTTCTTCAGGGTTTTGTGTAGACCGCAAAGTTACCTTTTCTATCCTCGATCTGTTAAGAAAGTCGGGCCTCACTATGCTGAATCTATTTCATCTCTTCGTTTGTCTTTTCATCTTAACTCACAGTCATTATATGTGGGGGGCTGCCTTTTCCTTTGGGGTATTTCTCTGAGGCAAGGTAGGCTTATTTTCTATCTTCAGGCTAGTTAGTTTCTCAGGCTGTGCCGAGTTGCATAGGCAGAGTTAGGCGCAATCCACGGCTGCCTCTAGTGTTGTTTGGAGAGGATTAGGGATTGCGGTCTGCAGAGTTCCCACGTCTCAGAGCTCGTTCTATGATTTTGGGTTATTGTCAGATCACTGTTTGTGCTCTGACCGCTATGTCCATTGTAGTACTGAATTGCCTTTCATAACAGTTGATGCCTGCTGCGGCCCCTCCTCCACCTCCGCTTTTGAACTACTGCCGCCTGCACCCTGTTCCCCCAATGGCTGCCAATCGGGGTCAACAACTGGGTCATCTATTACCTCCTCTTCTAGCTCGTGTGCAACTTCGTCTGTGTCACCGTGTCGGTCGGTGGTATAGCGTTCGTGACGGGGCAACATAGTCTCATCAGGGTCTGATTGTGGATCAGTACCCTGAGAGGGCAATGTTGTGGTCTGAGTCAAAGGACCAGCATAGTAGTCTGGCTGTGGCTGTGCATCAGTGCACTCCATGTCAGAATCTACTTGTAATGGGCATGGCCTGTTAAGTGTTTCACTTTCTAAGCCAGGGACGGTATGTGTAAAGAGCTCCATGGAGTAACCCGTTGTGTCGCCTGCTGCATCCTTCTCTCTTGTTGTTGTTTTTGCTGAAGAGGACAAGGAAGCGACTTGTCCCTGACCGTGAACATCCACAAGCGACGCGCTGCTTTTACATTTACCAGTTTCAGAAGAGGAGGCAAAAGAGCTAGAGGCTGAGTCTGCAAGGTAAGCCAAAACTTGCTGTTGCTGCTCCGGCTTTAAAAGCGGTTTTCCTACTCCCAGAAAAGAGAGCGTTCGAGGCCTTGTGTAGCCAGACGACGAACCTGGCTCCACAGCTCCGGACTTAGGTGGAATATTTTTTTTCCCACGACCACCTGATGCTCCACTCCCACTACCATCATTACCAGCTGACAATGAACGCCCACGGCCATGACCTCTTGCACCAGACTTCCTCATTGTTTTAAAAACTTAACCAAAGTAACTTTATTTGTTGCTGTCAAACAACTTACACGGTGAGCTATAACTTCAGTATGATTTCAATATCCCTTTACAAGTTGGTGACACCACAAGGAAAATCAGGCACAATGTTACACACTCTGTTTTCTGTGACACCAAATCACAGAGATGCCACCCACGCAGGACTGTCACTCAAGCACAAATGTCAATATTAATCTCCCACTGATTTTTTTTTTTTTTCAGGGAGACTTTAGAAACAAAATAAAATAAAATGATTTTTTCAGGAAGAATTTAGAAACCAAATAAAATAAAATGATTTTTTCAGGGACAATTTAGAAACCAAATAAAAAAAAAGGCTTTCTATGGCTCACTGAGTGAGAGATGGCACACACAGGAGTCAGGAGTGGCACACAAGCCCAGAGGCCAATATTTATCTCCCACTGAATGATTTATTGATTTTTTCAGGTTGAATTTAGAACCCAAATCAAGCAAAAAAATAAATAGGCTTTCTATGGCCCACAATTTGAGAGAGAGAGAGAGATGGCACACCCAGGAGTCAAGACTGGCACACAAGCAGAAAGGGCAATATTAATCTCCCACTGTTTTTTTTTTTTTTCAGGGAGACTTTAGAAACAAAATAAAATAAAATGATTTTTTCAGGAAGAATTTAGAAACCAAATAAAATAAAATGATTTTTTCAGGGACAATTTAGAAACCAAATTAAAAAAAAGGCTTTCTATGGCACACTGAGTGAGAGATGGCACACACAGGAGTCAGGAGTGGCACACAAGCCCAGAGGCCAATATTTATCTCCCACTGAATGATTTATTGATTTTTTCAGGTTGAATTTAGAACCCAAATCAAGCAAAAAAAATAAATAGGCTTTCTATGGCCCACAATTTGAGAGAGAGAGAGAGAGATGGCACACCCAGGAGTCAAGACTGGCACACAAGCAGAAAGGGCAATATTAATCTCCCACTGTTTTTTTTTTGTTTTTGTTTTTTTTCAGGGAGACTTTAGAAACAAAATAAAATAAAATGATTTTTCAGGAAGAATTTAGAAACCAAATAAAATAAAATGATTTTTTCAGGGAGAATTTAGAAACCAAATTAAAAAAAAAAAAAAAAGGCTTTCTATGGCCCACTGAGTGAGAGATGGCACACACAGGAGTCAGGAGTGGCACACAAGCCCAGAGGCCAATATTTTTCTCCCACTGATTGATGTAGTGATTTTTACAGGTAGATTTTAGAACCCAAATCAAGCAAAAAAATAAATAGGCTTTCTATGGCCCACTGAGTGAGAGATGGCACACACAGGAGTCAGGAGTGGCACACAAGCCCAGAGGCCAATATTTTTCTCCCACTGATTGATGTAGTGATTTTTTCAGGTAGATTTTAGAACCCAAATCAAGCAAAAAAATAAATAGGCTTTCTATGGCCCACTGAGTGAGAGATGGCACACACAGGAGTCAGGAGTGGCACACAAGCCCAGAGGCCAATATTTTTCTCCCACTGATTGATGTAGTGATTTTTTCAGGTAGATTTTAGAACCCAAATCAAGCAAAAAAATAAATAGGCTTTCTATGGCCCACTGAGTGAGAGATGGCACACTCAGGTGTCAGGAGTGGCACACAAGCCCAGAGGCCAATATTTTTCTCCCACCGATTGATGTAGTGATTTTTTCAGGTAGATTTTAGAACCCAAATCAAGCAAAAAAATAAATAGGCTTTCTATGGCCCACTGAGTGAGAGATGGCACACACAGGAGTCAGGAGTGGCACACAAGCCCAGAGGCCAATATTTTTCAGAGGCAATGCAGCTATCAGGGAGCCTTCTAGGGCAGCCCAATGAGCTACAGCGCTGAGAAAAAAAAAAAATTTAGCTTCCACTGTCCCTGCACACCGAAGGTGGTGTTGGACAGTGGAAATCGCTACAGCACAAGTGGTTTGGTGGTTAATGGACCCTGCCTAACGCTATCCCTGCTTCTGACGAAGCGGCAGCAACCTCTCCCTAGGCTCAGATCAGCAGCAGTAAGATGGCAGTCGGCGGGAACGTCTCTTTATAGCCCCTGTGACGCCGCAGACAGCAAGCCAATCACTGCAATGCCCTTCTCTAAGATGGTGGGGACCAGGACGTATGTCATCATGCTGCCCACACTCTGCGTTCACCTTCATTGGCTGAGAAATGGCGCTTTTCGCGTCATTGAAACGCGACTTTGGCGCGAAAGTCGCGTACCGCATGGCCGACCCCGCACAGGGGTCGGATCGGGTTTCATGAAACCCGACTTTGTCAAAAGTCGGCGACTTTTGAAAATGAACGACCCGTTTCGCTCAACTCTACATACTACAAATGTGGACCATTAATTGTAAAAAAGATTTGCTATTTTGCACACCCCCAAAAAGCAATTTTTCTAACAAATTTGTGATGACACAGTGCTAATCTGGCCACTAGTGCAGGGGAAGGGGAATAAATTATTTTTAATTATGCCAGACGTACTCTTCCTTTGTTCAGTAGGTCAAAGGACATGATCCATTGTTTCATGTGAGACTGTATATTAATTTGTGGAATACCTGCTGATTACTTATTTCATAAGCCTCCTACAGTGTACTAGATTGCACAATTAGAAGACTAAACATGCAGTCTTATTGAATAATCGAACAATAAGACATTACCTCCCCCACCTTCCAATCCATGCCCTGAAACGAGAGCTGTGTGATATAAAAGGGAACTGCTCCTATCGCCAGTGTGACTCTACAGGACATCAGCCCATGAACAATGGCTATAGCTGGTAGAAAAAAAGATCTGATGCACTGCCCATCACTGAGCCCACAAAGTTGTTTGGAGAACCCAGGCTGGGAAAATCAGGTCACCTGGCCACATACCTTGCTCTGCTCAGTCAGGTTTCTAAGTTTGCCACTAACTCTTCTTTGTGGGTGCCCGCCAAAAGCAGGGTGCTACTGGTTTGGGTAGTTGATCCTGGATGCCTCAAAGTCATGGGGGATCTAATCCCTGATGAGCCAGTGGAATGGTGAGACTGTCAGTTGCAACACCTTGTGTACTTACTGGGAATGCACTATATGTTGCTGACTGTTGGTGATACAATAAATTCTTACCAAAGTGTGGTACCCTAATCCTGTGTTATCTGAATAGTGTTCAGCTCATGGGGAAGGAGTACGGGTGTTCAGTGGGTTGAGCCCTGGCCCACGCACTCTTTTAAAAGACAACCAGCCCAGTGGACAAGAGCACCCACTGACCCTAATGTCTCCACAAATTCATTCAAGACCACATTTCAAAAATAAAAGTGTTAGGAGAAAAGACAAATTTTACGTAGATTACAAAATTCTAATTCAACCACAGGTAAATTTAATTATTCATTAAAAAGGTGTCCAGCAAATAGTTGACAATAAAAAGGTATTACTTCTTAACTTCCGATCATAGAACTGAACATCTAAACAGGGTTGAAGAAAGTGCAGTTCATTGCAGTTGGGTAAAGAGGTAGAAGGATATATTACTCACGTTTCCCTCTTGAAGAGACAAGTTAAATGTTATGTGATGTATAATGTGAATTTTGATATGTGTTAAAGAACACCTAGCTACTAGCTCTATAATTACTCAGTATAATGTGCAGGCTGGCTCTTTTAAACACATAGTCAGAAAATTTTGGCCGATAATTAAGCAGGGTGCCCTCCTTGGAGTATCCCTTCCTGACTGCCCCAAATAAGCTGGCCAATCTGGCATAAGTCCAACGTCCCTTCAGCGGATATTAGCTTCTCACAAATGGCACCCTTAAAAATTCCAGCTGCTGCAGCATCTCAAAGAGGATGACCCAGATCGGCACGCGGAATTTGCAGAATGGGCAAAACAAAAATTGGAACAGGACCCTCAGTTTACACAGAACATTATGCAAGTGTTTGCAGAAGAAATGTGTAGCACTCACTGGATTGCTGTTAACCAGAGTCCTTTATTGTGCTATCCAAAATTCGGACAAGGAGACCGGGGGTGTAGGCAGGTGCACAGAGGAATGCAGGGAACACAGATGGACGATGGCCGTTTTGCGTGCTTGACGTCCTTGACCCGTTGAAGTGTCAAGCACACGAAATGGCCGTCGTCCATCTGTGTTCCCCCCATTCCTCTGCCCACCTGCCCACACCCCTGGTCTCCTCGTCTGAATTTTAGATGGTACAATAAAGGACTCTGGTTAACAGGAATCCAGTGAGTGCTACACATTTCTTCTGCAAACACTTGCATACGTACTTGTTTTTTCATGTGAGCACCGTATACTGGCTGCATGGAACCGACTTGCTTCAGTTTCTAATCATTGTTTGTGGATATTTTCAGGGTTAGACCTTGGTGCCGTTCACGTGTGGGCTCTTTTTTGTTGTTACACAGAATATTATGTTCAGTGATGAGGCAAATCCTTTTTGGGTGGGCCATTTATATGGATACACCTAAATCAAGTAGGAATGGTGACAGTTTTCCTGCGTGTGGTGTCTTGCATTGAAATCTGCGGCAATGACCTGGGTACTGCATTCACCAGACATCAACACAATTTCTATCTGCTCCTCACGTGTTAACCTCTGCGACATGTCAATGGCTGTAAACAAAGAGAAACTTGTAAATAACTCATGAAAGAGTAAAATTACATTAAAACCAAGCAGACCATTGTTTTTCTTGTGAAATTCTCAATAAGTTTGATGTGTCACATGACCCTCTTCTCATTGGAAAAAATAAAGTTGGATCCAAAATGGCTGACTTCAAATTGGCCGCCATGGTCACCACCCACCTTGAAAAGTTTTCCCCCTTCCATATAATAATGTGCCACAAGAAGGAAGTTGATGTCACCAACCATTTCCATTTTATTTAGGTGTATCCATATACATGGCCCATGTATAACTAAAGCCAAAAGAGGTTTGAATAATGGAGATTGAATCTTGATTGGCCTGTTGGGTAATTAATATTTTTATATACACATAGTGTATAAGCCAATAGTGTTGTTTCAAGACCAGCAGTTGGGTCTATGGATCACAACTGTAATGTGGATTCATAAGAGAATTAAAGTTTCCTAATTACATTTTGTTTTAAGAGAAGTAGTGGGCACATTTTCTTATTACTGTCACACCCTGTAAACCAGGGGTGTCAAACTGCATTCCTCGAGGGCTGCAAACAGGTCATGTTTTCAGGATTTCTTTGTACTGCACAGGTGATAATTTAATCACCTACACACATAATGACTGCAGCACCTTTTGCAATGCTAAGGAAATCTTGAAAACACGCATGGTTTGCGGCCCTCGAGGAATGCAGTTTGACACCCCTGCTGTAAACTGTATATCATCCCCAAAGAATCTCAAAAAGGAGGACAAATGGAGTTTTTTTTTTTTTTTTAAACATATGTACAAAAATCTTTATTGACACAATAATGAACATACAAAAAGACAGATAAAACCATGTGTGCTATAAAGGACACCACAAAAAGTGGTGGCGTTTAGTACAAGGTATAGCTCAATTCACAGTGACAGACTTAGTAATCATAAGATAAGGACTTGCTGGTTGAGCTCAGAGAGCCACATTACAATGCCCCCTGCTGTAAGCAAAAAGTGCCATCAGTCATTATACTATTCCTATGTCTATACTAATACTCAGGGTTGCATGGTTTGTGGTCAGGAGCCCAAGGTCAAAACCAAACTGACATTAGAATCATCAAAGGTTCCTCAAATTCATTTGTATGATACAGTCAGAAAATCATCTTACCCGATACTAAAGTGCCTGCACCCAAACCCTGACGTGCGTTTCGCTGTCCGTTGACTCTGCTTCCTCAAGGGGGAGTACAATGACTGATGGCACTTTTTGCTTACAGCAGGGGGCATTGTAATGTGACTCTCTGAGCTTAACCTGCAAGTCGTCATCTTACGATTACTAAGTTTGTTACTGTGAATTGAGCTATACTTTGTACTAAATGCCACCACTTTTTGTGGTGACCTTTATAGCACATGGTTTTATCTGTCTTTTTGTATGTTCATTATTGCGTCAATAAAGATTTTTGTACGTATATTTGAAAAAAAAAATTCCATTTGTCCTCCTTTTTGAGATACGATGTTTTTGGAGTAATATATTGTTAGGGCTAGCGGAACGCACCGAGTAGAAATAGATATTTATTATAAACTAGATTGTGGCCCGATTCTAACGCATCGGGTATTCTAGAATATGCATGTCCCCGTAGTATATGGACAATGATGATTCCAGAATTCGCGGCAGACTGTGCCCATCGCTGATTGGTCGAGGCAACCTTTATGACATCATCGTCGCCATGGCAACCATTATGACATCTACGTCGATACTGTGCCCGTCGCTGATTCGTCGAGGCCTGGGGGCCTCGACCAATCAGACGCGGGATGTCTACGTCCTTTATGACATCATCGTTGCTGTGCCCGTCGCCTGGCGGCCTCGACCAATCAGAGACGCGGGATTTCTACGTCGATACTGTGCCCAATCAGAGACGTGGGATTTCCAGGACAGACAGACAGACAGACACACAGAAAGACAGACAGACAGACAGACAGACAGACAGACGGAAAAACCCCTTAGGCAATTATATATATAGATGGTGCGTTCGCAGCCCGGGGTCCACCGTGCAGGGAGAACCTGCTGCTAGTGAATGGTGGCACTGTTTGGCGGTATAGACTAGCTCTGTTACCTCACAGAGCAGCCGTGAGAGGAAAGCACTGCGCCCTGTTAGCCTCACAGGAGCACAAGCTTACTGCCAAGCTGATAGCAGTCTGTGGTTATACAACATGCAATCTCCTCACCGGAGAAGCCGGTATTCTAGGGGCTTATTTCAGCCGGGTCCCTGAACACTCTCATACAATCTCCTCACCGGAGGTGCCGGCATTCTAGTTTCTTATTTCAGCCGGGTCCCTGAACACACTTATGCATAACCACACTGGCGCAAAGCACATATGACTTGATACTAGCGCATGGCCGTGCGCCATGCGAGCCTTAAATAGTTGCAGCATGTTTAGGACCTTACAAAGAAGGACCAATGGAGTGCTGCAGCACCTGAGCATGTGACCCTGGATCTCCACTGAGAGATCTCACCCTGGGCATGCTCAGAGTGCAAAGCAGGATTTAGTCCTAGCAGCTACAAGGACCTTAGCTGCAGTATCTGATCATGTGACCCTCGATCTCCACTGAGAGATCTTACTCAGGGCATGCTCAGAATGTGAAAAGCAGGACTTAGCCCCAGAAGCGTCCGCTCGCTGCTGCCCAGCACTGACTTCAATGGGAGAAGCAGGAAACGCAGCAGTAACTCTTAGCACAGAGTCAGACTGAGCGAGACGCTGGGATCGACGTCTCCGCTGAGCAGGCTCCACTGCGGCAGGAGAAGAATGGGAGACCGCAGCGGAGATGGCCCGAGATTCCCCCTGTGCAGAGGCAGGAACTCGACCCCTAACATTAACCCCCCTCCTAGGCCCCCCCCCTCCTTGGGCCTCGCTACGTTCGAAGGCAGCAATGAGCTGCGGAGCCCGAATGTGCTCAGCAGGCTCCCAGGACCTATCCTCAGGGCTGGAACCCTTCCAGTCCAGCAAATAAAATTTTTTGCCCCGTACCACCTTGCACCCCAAAATAGCGTTTACCTCGTAATCGTCCGTAGACGAACCCGATGTCCCAGCAGATGACTCGGAAAACCGGGACATATACACGGGTTTCAAGAGGGACACATGAAAGGTGTCGGTGATACCCAGGCGTGGCGGAAGGGCCAAACTATAGACCACAGGATTAACCTGTTCGAGGACCTTGAATGGACCCAAGTAGCGAGGAGCAAACTTAGTGGACTCAACTCGCAGCCTGATGTTACGGGCGGAGAGCCACACCAAGTCGCCAGGAGCAAAGGTCGGAGCGGGGCGCCGATGTGCATCGGCGGAGGACCTCATTCTCTCCTTGGAGGCCCGAATGGCATCCTGAGTGCGGTCCCAAATATCCCGTGCCTCCACAGCCCAGTCTGCCACCCTGAAGTCGGCGGAAGACACGGGCATAGGCACAGGTACCCGCGGATGCTGACCATAGTTGAGGAGGAATGGCGTTTGTCCAGTGGAGTCAGCTACGGCATTGTTCAGTGCAAACTCTGCCCACGATAGCAAGGATGCCCAGTCATCCTGCCTGGCTGAAACAAAATGTCGCAGGTATGTGACCAAGGTCTGGTTGGCCCTCTCTACCAACCCATTCGTCTCGGGATGAAATGCGGAAGAGAGATTCAACTCAATGCTGAGAAGACGACAAAGCTCTCTCCAGAACCGAGACGCAAACTGGGGACCCCGGTCACTGACAATTTTGTCTGGCATACCATGTAGGCGGAAGATGTGTTTTATGAACAACGCTGCCAAGGCCCGTGCAGAAGGTAACCGTGGTAGCGGCACCAAATGCCCCATTTTTGAGAAATGATCGGTGATGACCCAAATGATGGTACAGCCGCGAGACTTGGGTAAACCCACAACAAAGTCCATCCCGACCATCTCCCAGGGCCTATCTGCCACCGACAAGGGATAGAGTAACCCAGCTGGCCTTTGACGAGGAGATTTATTTTTGGCGCAGGAGACACATGCTTGAATATAATCTCTGACATCCCGGACCATATGTGGCCACCAGTACGTCCTCGCCAGTAGCTCAGATGTCCTCTTTGTCCCAAAGTGTCCACCCACCCTGGACGAATGAGCCCAAGAGAGAACCTCCGGTCGCAAATTAATGGGCACAAAAGTCTTGCCGGGAGGCACAGACTCAAGCGAAATCGGCGCTACGGTTCTCAGGCTCTCTGAAGGGACAATAAGCCGAGGCTCCCCCTCCTCCTCCTCAGATGACACAACAGAGCGAGAGAGAGCGTCTGCACGAATGTTCTTCTCCCCAGCGAGATAATGAAGGGTGAAGTGGAACCGGGAGAAGAACAAGGACCATCTGGCCTGGCAAGAATTTAGCCGCTGGGCTGTCTGCAGGTATAACAAATTTTTGTGGTCCCTGAAGACCTGAAAGGGAAAACGAGCCCCCTCCAAGAGATGTCTCCACTCCGAGAAAGCCAGCTTCATCGCTAGCAACTCCCTGTCCCCAATGGAATAATTCCTCTCCGCAGGTGTGAAGGTCTTGGAGAAGAAGAAGCACGGATGCTTCCGACCTTGAGCATCCTTTTGGAAGAGGACTGCTCCTGCACCAACGGAAGAGGCATCCACCTCCATTATGAACGGCTTATCAACATCGGGACGATGCAAGATGGGAGCGCTAGCAAAACGGGATTTAATAGAAGAAAAGGCCCTGGAGACCTCTTCAGACCACAATTTGGGATTCGCTCCCTTCTTGGTGAGGGCTACCAAGGGAGCTACCAAAGTTGAGAAGTGGGGAATGAACTGGCAGTAATAATTAATGAACCCCATAAAGCGCTGCACCTCTTTAAGAGAATGGGACTCTTGCCAGTCCATCACAGCCTGTAGTTTGGCAGGATCCATAGCCAATCCCTGGGCGGAGATGATATAGCCCAGGAAAGGTAAAGACTCCTGCTCAAACATACACTTCTCCAACTTTGCGTAGAGAGAATTTGCCCGTAAGAGGTCGAAGACTCTGCCAACATCTCTCCGGTGGGAGTTAATATCTGGAGAAAAGATGAGAATATCATCCAGATAGACTACGACCGAGGTGGAAAGCATATCCCGAAAGATGTCGTTGACAAAGTCTTGGAAAACGGCTGGGGCATTACAGAGCCCGAAGGGCATCACCAGATACTCATAGTGCCCATCTCTGGTGTTAAACGCCATCTTCTATTCGTCCCCCTCACGGATGCGAATCAGGTTATAAGCACCCCGCAGATCCAATTTGGTAAATACCTTAGCTCCCCTTAGCCTATCAAAAAGCTCAGAAATCAGGGGCAGCGGATACTTATTTTTAATGGTGATGGCGTTAAGACCCCTGTAATCTATGCAAGGACGTAATTCTCCATTCTTCTTCTGCACGAAGAAGAACCCTGTCCCTGCTGGTGACACTGACTTCCTAATGAACCCTCTTGCCAAATTCTGCTGGATGTATTGGGACATGGCCTCCGTTTCCGGAAGAGAGAGGGGATAGACACGTCCCCGAGGAGGTTCTGCTCCAGGCAAGAGATCTATAGGACAGTCATAGGGGCGGTGAGGTGGAAGGGTCTCTGCAGCCTTTTTGGAGAAGACGTCTGCATAGGACCAATAGTATTTGGGGAGAGAAGAGAGATCTGCGGGTATCTCAGTGGTGGAAACCTGAACGCACTCTTTCACACATCTGCCCTTACAGGATTCACTCCAACCCAATATCCTCCCAGAGTACCACTCAATATGTGGGGAGTGGAAACGGAGCCAGGGTATTCCCAGCAGAATCTCATCCATTCCCTCGGGAAGGACAAGAAGGGAAACTATCTCCTGGTGGGATGGGGACATAGCTAACGTGAATGGGACAGTCTGGTGTGTGATCTGAGATGGAAGTGTTGACCCGTTCACTACTCTGACAGTCACCGGTTTGGCGAGCATCACCAGAGGTATTGCATGGCGCAGAGCAAAAGCCGAGGACATGAAATTCCCCTCAGCTCCGGAGTCCACACAAAGCTCGACTGTCAGAGAGTGAGAGCCTAATATGATTGTCCCCTTGAAGGACAGCTTGGAGGAAAAAGCCGCTGTGTCTAGAGAACCTCCTCCAAGGGTCACTAGACACGGTCGTTTACCCAACCGCCGTGGACATTTATTGGCATAATGTCCCTCTTGTTGACAATTTCTGCAAACCACGGGTACTCGAGCGGTCCGAGACTTAGGTCCCGCTCGAGAGAGCTCCATGGCCTCATGGGAGTCGGACGCCTGAATGGAAGATTCTAGAGGTCTGGCAAAGGTGGGAGCCAGCCGAAACCTCTGCCTACACTGGGCCCGCTCCAACCTCCGCTCGTTAAAACGGAGGTCGATGCGGGTAGATAGAGAAATAAGCTCCTCCAGTGTGGCGGGAATCTCCCTGGTGGCCAAGGCGTCCTTCACATGGTCTGCCAGTCCTCTCCAGAACACCGGAATAAGGACTTTATCCGGCCACTCCAGCTCCGAGACCAGAGTCCGGAATTGAACGGCGAACTGGCTGACCATGGACGAACCCTGGGTTGTAGCCAACAATTGGAGCGCGGTATCGTGGGTGACACGAGGTCCCAAAAAGACCTGTTTCAGAGCGTCCAAGAAGAGAGGAGCACTCTGTACCACACGATCATTGCGCTCTCATAGCGGCGTTGCCCACTCCAACGCCCTGCCCGATAAAAGGGATAAAATAAATCCCACTTTCGCCCGTTCCGTAGGAAAACGTGCAGCCAGAAGCTCAAGATGTATGGAGCACTGACTCACGAATCCCCGACATTGTTTACTGCCACCAGCAAACTTGTCTGGAAGCGGGAGACGGGATAAAGTCGGAGCAGGGGTGGCAGAGGACAAACTGGCTGCAGCTACACTTGCAGCCTGAACAGCGACTGCGGTAACATCCACAGCTGAGGTTGTGCGCTCGAGAGCCGCCAACCTACCCTCCAGCTGCTGGATGTACTGCTGTAAACGCTGACCGTCCGCCATTTACTAGCCAGACCCTGGCGCTAGTATACTGTTAGGGCTAGCGGAACGCACCGAGTAGAAATAGATATTTATTATAAATGGTGCATTCGCAGCCCGGGGTCCACCGTGCAGGGAGAACCTGCTGCTAGTGAATGGTGGCACTGTTTGGCGGTATAGACTAGCTCTGTTACCTCACAGAGCAGCCGCGAGAGGAAAGCACTGCGCCCTGTTAGCCTCACAGGAGCACAAGCTTACTGCCAAGCTGATAGCAGTCTGTGGTTATACAACATGCAATCTCCTCACCGGAGAAGCCGGTATTCTAGGGGCTTATTTCAGCCGGGTCCCTGAACACTCTCATACAATCTCCTCACCGGAGGTGCCGGTATTCTAGGGGCTTATTTCAGCCGGGTCCCTGAACACACTTATGCATAACCACACTGGCGCAAAGCACATATGACTTGATACTAGCGCATGGCCGTGCGGCCATGCGAGCCTTAAATAGTTGCAGCATGTTTAGGACCTTACAAAGAAGGACCAATGGAGTGCTGCAGCACCTGAGCATGTGACCCTGGATCTCCACTGAGAGATCTTGCCCTGGGCATGCTCAGAGTGCAAAGCAGGATTTAGTCCTAGCAGCTACAAGGACCTTAGCTGCAGTATCTGATCATGTGACCCTCGATCTCCACTGAGAGATCTTACTCAGGGCATGCTCAGAATGTGAAAAGCAGGACTTAGCCCCAGAAGCGTCCGCTCGCTGCTGCCCAGCACTGACTTCAATGGGAGAAGCAGGAAACGCAGCAGTAACTCTTAGCACAGAGTCGGACTGAGCGAGACGCTGGGATCGATGTCTCCGCTGAGCAGGCTCCACTGCGGCAGGAGAAGAATGGGAGACCGCAGCGGAGATGGCCCAAGATTCCCCCTGTGCAGAGGCAGGAACTCGACCCCTAACATATATAATCAATTGTGTCACTTTTGGCACATTATCTATATATGAATCTGAGTTTTGTTGTATTGTAATCATCCCCAAAGAGTGGGCACTGGGATTTATATATATCCCGTTCAGTATGATTGCCAATTTTTTAATTTATTCATATTAGAAAAATGGTGTAAATGCATAGATTATGGCCACTTTCAGAACAATTAACAATTAGTGATGAGCGAGTACATTCGTTGCTCGGGTTTCCCAAGCACGCTCCGGTGGTGTCCGAGTATTTGTTAGTGTTCGGAGATTTAGTTTTCATAGCTGCAGCTGCATGATTTACGGCTCCTAGCCAGCCTGAGTACATGTGGGCGTTGCCTGGTTGCTAGGGAATCCCCACATATAATCAAGCTGTCTAGTAGTCTCAAATCATGCAGCTGCGGCGATGAAAACTAAATCTCCGAACACTAACAAATACTCGGAGACCACCCGAGCAACGAGTACACTCGCTCATCACTATTAACAATCCTTACAGAGGTTGTGATATCACTGTAATCCTACAGTCACATCAATTTTTAAAGTAGTTGTCTGACTGAATTTTGAAGAAAAAAGTCTAATAAATAGAAATAAAATAAAACACACTAAATACTACTCCCCTGATAAATCCTCCATCATTTTGGTGCTGCTACTATAGTGGTCCCAGACGGTCCGATTTTTATGTTCAGATATTTTTTATGCAAATAATAATTAAAGAAGCTATAGATTTGTTAAAATAACAGCGACACTAATGTAAGTAAAATATACCCAATTACTGAACATTACAATTTCATTATTCATAGCTTGCATGTCTTGTATGCAAATCAGCATAGATATGGTCTGTTCATAACCTTTGTGTCCAGTAACGGTAGAAGCTATTTGAAGCTGCCATATCTCCTCATTTCCTTTCCACTTTAATTACAATTTGACTTTGTGATCACACATTTGCATTTTGCCCTTTGTACTAAAAGAAGAAGACAACCTTTCCTGCATATTATTTTTGCAATTATTTTACTATGCGCAGTTCCAAAATTAATAAATGCATCACTACAGATTTACAAATTTGCTGATTCCTTATATCTTCCACTATTTGGGATATATTTGATTTAATTTACAACATTGAGGTGCTGTACAGGATTGGGTCTCATCAGTTTGATAGATGTGCAATCTATTTGCATAAAGTTAATTGAATTCTACAGAAAGCCTATATTAGAAAGTGTATTATAATATTACGGCAAACTATGATGGGCATATCACAAAATGGTTTAGACAGTTATGGTTTTGGAAATAATCATATAGAAAAAGTGTTGTAAATAAAGTAGCATGCAAGCTAGAAATAAAATGATTGGGATGATGTATTGGATTGATCGGCTTAGTTAATGCATGTATGATATACTGAATTAAAATAGGATAATTGCCACTGGCAGATCACATACTGCAGCATATCACGTGTCGGCGTCACAGAAATGGATTTCAATGTTATGGATAGAATAAACTCACATAATAACAATTGATTGTCAGGTTCTACAGTAAAAAGCTCATTTACCAATATGGCTTCACATACAATTTTAGAAAATTACATTTCTGTAAGAAAAAGGAAAAGAAAAACAAAATATCAAACTTCAAGCTATGGCACTGACTTCTGATGTACTAATTTAGTTTGATTTCATAGTTTTGGGTACTAATCCTCTTGGTTAGATCTAGTTTTGTAGTGCAAACCAATAACAGCTATTCCGCTGCATGAGACCAGTGACCACACGTATATAACCAAATTGACCATGATGGATCTATACAGGAATGTGTAGATCCGCTTAGATGACTTAACGTGCCAACATTTCAAACTCATTCATTCTAGTGCTACCAGGCAAGAACTCCTATCAAAATTTTTAACCTTTGGATATATTGTAGTCATCATATTACTGTATTTTTCGGATTATAAGATGCATCCCAAATTTTGAAGATAAAAATAGGATTTTTAAAAAAAATAAAATGGTGGTGCTTCTTATAATCCATGCCTCTTATTGCTTACTGGGGGTGGTGGCTGCCGTGAAGTGGGGTCCTGGGGTTGCTGCTGGAGGAGGCAGGAGTGGGGTGATTCTGCAGGCTGGGATGAGGGGGTGATGAGCGGCGCGCCGCTTCCGGTTTCCAGTTATGCTGCTGGTGTCTAGCACTGCGGGGTGAGCAGATGGAGATCTTGGCACCAAGATCTTGGGAGATGAGATCTGAGATCTCATCTCAAAATAGACTCCCTATTTCTACAAAGAGCTTAGAAGGAATCAGCCAGTCAATTTTTTATCATGTGATGCCACAGACATAATGGAAAAGAGAATAATTAATAGGGTAGAAAGGCAATGAATAATTGTAAGTACACATTGCTGCATAATATGATGATTGCAATATATAAAGAGGATAAAAACTTTGATGGGAGGAGGGATTTTTTAACTGATTTTGATTGATGTCAAACCTGTACACTGATCACCAAAAATATTCCTGTTTTATCCATTATCAACTTGGATCTTAAGACATGCTAAAAAACTAAAGCAAAGTATGTAAATGTAGAGCCATAAAGTTTCTTTTTACAGGACTGCGTGAAGAGTAGTAATGAGCTAACCAGTGGATGCTGGGGTTCGCCTGGGTTCAAGAAACATACAGTAAAAAGTTTGGTTTAGATCTGAACATGACCTCGAACTTGACCTCGGACCCGAATCCAATAGAAGTCAATGGGAAACCAAATGTTGTTGCTTTAAAATAGGTCATAGTAAGAGCTAGGGTGTTGCAAAAGGAAGCTAACTGGAGGTAAGAGTAGGAAAAGCTCCCTGCAAATAAATGTGGATAGAAAATGACTTAAAATAACAGACAATAAAAAAAGAAAAAATTATGATTGTGAACCAGGAGGCGGAGGTCCAAGTGGAGCAGGAGGCTGAAGAGGAGGTGGCAGTGTAGGTGGAACAGGCATACAAGGAGGAGGTAGCAAACTTTTTTGTTGTTGATTTTTTGGGGGGAACAATGAAAAGCTGCACGATTTGCGGCTGCTAGACAGCCTGAACACATGCAGGGATTGCCTGTTTGTAAGCAGCTGCAAGTCATGCAGCTATGGCGACAAAAAATAAATCTCTGAGCACACCCAAATACTAGGAGAACACCCAAGCATGCTCGGGAAAACTCGAGTAACGAGCATACTCGCTCATCACTAGTAGCCATGTTTATGGTGGTGGTGATGTTGCCGCTGCAGGGAGAGAAAGGGTTTGGTTGATCTGTTTGATACATATCCAAATCAAACACCTTCCTCTAGTGCAAGCAGGTGACAGGATGTGTGTAATTTTGTAGGCCCAAGTACCATTGGATGAATGGTGAGGCCAGAACAAGTGGGGGGTGGGGTTAGAACAGTTAATAATTTAAGAAAGAATAGAGGTACAGAGAGATACATAAAGTGCATGTATACTAATGCCAGAAGCCTCACCAACAAAATGGAGGAATTAGAATTAATTTTGTTGGAACATAATTATGACATGGTGGGGATATCTAAGACATGGCTGTATGAGACCCATGAATGGGCTGGTAACTTACAGGGCTATAGTTTGTTCAGAAATGACTGATCGGATAAGCGAGGGGGAGGTGTGTGTCTATATGTAAAATCATCCTTAAAACCCATCCTGTGTGATAATATATGTGAATCTAATGAAAATGTAGAGTCCCTGTGGGTGGAGATAAGGGGAGGGGGAAATAATAAGAAATTACTGATAGGGGTTCGTTATAAGTCCCCAAAAATAATGGAAGCAATGAAGAATATCCTCGTAAAGCAAATAGATGAAGCAGTGGCTTAAGGAGAAGTCATTATAATGGGGGACTTCAACTACCCTGAGATACATTGGGGAACAGAAACCTGCAGTTCCAGCAAAGGTAATAGGTTTTTGACAACTATGAGAGACAATTACCTTTCACAACTGGTTCAGGACCCAACAAGAAGGGGGGCACTGCTAGACCTAATATTATCCAACAGGCCAGACCGCATATCAAATATAAGGGTTGGGGGTCACTTGGGGAATAGTGATCACAAAATAATAAGTTTTCATGTATCCTTTAATAAGATGTGTAGTAGAGGGGTTACAAGGACACTAAACTTCAGGAGGGCAAATTTCCAACGGATGAGAGATGATCTTGGTGCAATTAACTGGGAAAATATCCTGAGACATAAAAATACACAAAGAAAATGGGAGACGTTTATTAGCATCCTGGATAGGACCTGTGCACAATATTATACCGTATGGGAATAAACATACTAGAAATAGGAGGAAACCAATATGGCTAAATGGAGCTGTAAGGGGCACAATAAGTGACAAAAAGAAAGCATTTAGAGAATTAAAGGAAGAAGGTAGTGATGAGGCATTAAATAAATACAGAAAATTAAATAAATTCTGTAAACAGCAAATCAAGACAGCAAAGATTGAGACAGAGAGACTCATTGCCAAAGAGAGTAAAAATAATCCCAAAATATTCCTTAACTACATAAACAGTAAGAAACTAAAAAATTATAGTGCTGGCCCCCTTAAAAATAGTCTGGGTGAAAATGTGGATGAGGATGAGGAAAAAGCCAATATGCTAAATGACTTTTTTTCATCAGTATTTACACAACAACATACCATGGCAGAAAAAATGATCAGTGACAAAAAAATTCCCCATTAAATGTCACCTGCTTAACCCAGCAGGAAGTACAGCGGCGTCTAAAAATCACTAAAATTGACAAATCTCTGGGTCCAGATGGGATATACCCCCGAGTACTGTAGGAAATAAGTATAGTCATTGATAGACCATTATTTTTAATCTTTAAAAACTCCATAACAGGGTCTGTACCACAGGACTGGCGTATACCAAATGTGGTGCCAATATTCAAAAAGTGGTCAAAAACTGAACTAGGACGTGGTGTATATGGACTTTTCAACAGCTTTTGATACGGTGCCACAAAAAAGGTTGATACATAAAATGAGAATAATGGGGATAGGTGAAAATATGTGTAAGTGGGTTAAGTGCTGGCTCAGGGATAGAAAACAAAGGGTGGTTATTAATGGAGCACACTCGGACTGGGTCACGGTTAGCAGTGGAGTACCACAGGGGTCAGTATTGGGCCCGCATCTTTTTAACATATTTATTAATGACCTTGTAGGGGGCATACAGAGTAGAATTTCAATATTTGCAGATGACACTAAACTCTGCAGGGTAATGAATACAGAGGAGGACAATTTTATATTAAAAGAGGATTTATGTAAACTGGAAGCTTGGGCTGATAAATGGCAAATGAGCTTTAATGGGGATAAATGCAAGGTTATGCACTTGGGTAGAAGTAATAAGATGTATAACTATGTGCTTAATTCTAAATCTCTGGGCAAAACCGTCAATGAAAAAGACCTGGATGTATGGGTGGATGACAAACTCACATTTAGTGGCCAGTGTCAGGCAGCTACTACAAAGGCAAATAAAATAATGGGATGCATTAAAAGAGGCATAGATGCTCATGAGGAGAACATAATTTTACCTCTATACAAGTCACTAGTTCGACCACACTTAGAATACTGTGTAGAGTTCTGGTCTCCGGTGTATAAGAAAGACATAGCTGAACTAGAGCGGATGCAGAGAAGAGAGACCAAGGTTATTAGAGGACTGGGGGGTCTGCAATACCAAGATAGATTATTACACTTGGGGCTATTTAGTTTGGAAAAAACGAAGGTTAAGGGGTGATCTTATTTTAATGTATAAATATATGAGGGGACAATACAAAGACCTTTCTAATGATCTTTTGACTCATAGACCTGAGATAGGGACAAGGGGGCATCCTCTACATCTGGAGGAAAGAAGGTTTAATCATAATCACAGACGCGGATTCTTTACTGTAAGAGCAGTGAGACTATGGAACTCTCTGCCATATGATGTTGTAATGAGTGATTAATTACTAAAATATAAGAGGGGACTGGATGCCTTTCTTGAAAAGTATAATGTTGCAGGATATATACTAGATTCCTTGATAGGGCGTTGATCCAGGGAACTAGTCTTATTGCCGTATGTGGAGTCGGGAAGGAATTTTTTCCCCCAGCGTGGAGCTTACTCTTTGCCACATGGATTTTTTTGCCTTCCTCTGGATCAACATGTTAGGTTAGACTATGGGTTGAACTAGATGGACTTAAAGTCTTCCTTCAACCTTAATAACTATGTTACTATGCTATTTTGTATGGACCTGTGAGGCAGCGACCAGTGTTATTTGCGAGTTTTGCTATGTGTCCCCTAGAATGCGCTCAGAAGCGTATTAAGGCCGTGGGAGTGCATTGCAGTCACAGGTAAATCTGTGGTTGCAATGCAGAATAAAAATGAGTGTTGGCTTTGGGCAAGCTATTTGTTCAAGGCAGATTTAGGAAAACCTGTCATGGCCTTTTATTTTTAAAATGGACTACAGGAAGGTATTGGGGTTGGTCCATTTCATCCCCCCGAGCCGGGTTTTCCATGTGGCCTACTGCCGCAGGTTGTTTGTAAAAACCCCTGAAGCAGGGTTTGGGTGTGTCAGTGAGAGTGGACTTTGGCAGCAAGCAGAGCAGTCGGCACTACAGGCCCGCAAAAGAGTTCTAAATATCCAAATGGCCCTTATCAGAAAAAAGGTTCCACACCCCTGCTCTAGATCAACATGTTAGGAAATCGAATTTTGCAAAGATAAAAGTTCCATATTTTTAATATAATGTACCCATATACTAGCGACTCATCATAATATGACAAATAAGGAGAACCAGAGTCTATACTGCTAATAGGCAGGACCGCCATCAGGGCATTACTGCACTTACTGACGTATGGGCCGGGAGCAGAGAGGGGTCTAGAGCGGGCCCCTCACTTCTTGCTTCTGCTCGCCTGGTACTAAGTCGGCATGTCGTGTATCAGTGCGGTCACGCGCACTCATTCATTGCTCCTTCACACTCTGCATAGTGAGGAGCAGAGGGCTGGCAGTGCGTGTGGCCGTGCAGAGAGTTGCCAGCTGCAGTGGAGCAGGGATGCACAGTCACACAGGCTGTGACAATACTCACCCCCTCCCCCGCACCTGCAGTCAGCAGCACAGCCAGGACTTGAGCATCGGATCCCTCCCCCTTCAGCAGCGTCACAGCTATCAAACTGTGAAGAGGCATGGAGGGGAGGGGCAAAATGGAGGGGATGGAGCCACAGACAAGCAGGGAGAAGGAGGCAGAAGAAAAGATAAAGAGCGGAAGACAGAAAAAGATGGAAGAAGTGAGAAGAGAGAGACAGAAAGCACAACAGAGAGGCAAGACATAGGTGAGAATGCTATATATAAGACCCTGGCTGCAGTGGTGGGATCTCATTAGTTTAGTGACACTGCTTGTAAAAATTAGCAGGCAGTTGCCTGAACCGTAAAGAAGGGGTGCCGCAATCTGGTTTCCTGGCCGCAATTTTCAACTAAATGTGCATCTGAGGACACACATTCAGTTGCAATATATTGCGATACAGAAAGCCGCCGGCTTTCTTTTTTTTTTATAATTCTTTATTTAAAGACTCACAGCGAAATACAGGTTAACATAATAATTGGAATCAGACAATAGACGAATATAAAGAATACAACTTAACTCCCAACCAAGGAAATCGTCCACGAGTTCTTAACATCTGAAGATGTAAAGGTTAGTAACCCGACCCAAAGGGTCTTCCATTTTTTAACTTTTAACATACATAATAACAAAGAAAAGAGAAAAAAAGAGAAAAAAATAAAAATAATGATAAAATAAAAAAATAAAAAATGGGAAAATGGAAAAAAGGAAGAGAAAAAACAAGGGGGTAAGGGGAAGGAGCGCCCACCCGGCCAAGCCCACCACTCTGCCTGTAGTTTTCAATTAACTACAGAGGGGGGTTTGCCTCCAGCAATAGATCACAATACTCACTAAAACTTCAAAAATCCATCCATCCAAGCCAAGTAGCCTAAAATTTTGGATATGAGTCATATATGGATGTGGTGAGGTCCTCCATACACATAATTTCATTGACTTTTGCAATCCACTGAGATATGGTGGGAGGAGCGGGACTCTTCCTTCTCTCCTGGAAGACACCGGCTTTATGCACAGCAATAGTTACTAGCTGCCAGCCAATCACAGGAGTCAGCTGACATCAGCGCGCATGTTGCCAGCATATGATGTCACTGTCATGTGCCGGCGCATCCACACCTCAGATAAATGAGGGAGAGGGCACCACTGGGCCGCATGCAGGTAAGCAGAATTTTTTTTAACTTTCTTTCTGTACTAAAAACCACAGGATGGGAGCTCATATGGGGGCAGGATGGGAGCTCATATGGGGCAGGATGGAAGCTAACATGGGGCAGGATGGGAGCCCATATGGGGCAGGATGTGAGCTCGTATGGGGGCAGGATGGGAGCTCATTTGGGGACAGGATGTGCTCTCATATGGGGGCAGGATGGGATAACAAATCCCTGGAGCCAGGAATTAGACAAAAGGGGGGCAGGATGGGGAATATTATTACAGTACGGGCTAATTAAGGGATATTATTACTGCAGTGATGTATTTTATTTTTGGAGGATACTGTTTTCAACGGGGGTGGTCCTGATACTGTACAAAGTGACAATATGTCGCCTTTTTTCTTCATCTGGTGTAGTATAGAAGTTGGGAAAAAATAAGTAATGTGCTCTGCAAGTAGTGTTCTAGATAATTGTGTGATCTCCATATTAACTGTACACTCACACTATATACAGAGATTCTGTGTGCAATGTCACTGGTGTTCACTGTATTACCTGTACACTGTCACTATATACAGAGCTCCTGCGTATAATGTCACAGGTGATCACTGTATTACCTGCCACTGACACTATATACAGACCTCCTGTATATAATGTCACTGGTGATCCCTATATTATCTGTACACTGACACTATATACATAGCTCCTGTTTATAATGTCACTGGTGATCACTGTATAAGGCTACGTTCAGACTAGCGTGGCGCGCCGCTGCGTCGGCGACGCAACGCACGATGCACACAAAAACGCGGCAAAACGCACACAAAAACGCTGCGTTTTGCGACGCGTGCGTCGTTTTTTGCCGAAAATCGGACGCAAGAAAAATGCAACTTGTTGCGTTTTCTTGGTCCGACGCTAGCGGCAAAAAAGACGCAAGTGTTGCAAAACGCAACACACAAAAACGCATGCGTCCCCCATGTTAAACATAGGGGCGCATGACGCGTGCGTCGCCGCTGCGTCGCCCGACGCTAAGGCGACGCACACTAGCAGAACGCTAGTGTGAACGTAGCCTTACCTGTACACTGACACAATATACAGAGCTCCTGTATATAATTTCATTGGTGATCCCTGTATTATCTGTACACTGACACTATATACAGAGTTCTTGTGTGCAATGTCACTGGTGAATACTGTATTACCTGTGCACTGACACTATATACAGAGCTCCTGTGTATAATGTCACTGGTGATCACTGTATTATCTGTATACGGACACTGTATTCTAAGTACAGATCTCCTGTGTATAATGGCACGTATGGTGATATTAGTATCGTGTTTTTTTTTATTAATGATCAGTATTGTAGCATTCGGTCACTATGTGGTGGCAATATGTGATCTGGTCATGCTGTGTGGACTGGTGGTATTTGTTCCTTGTATGTGCTATTTTTCAGTCACTATGTGGTGGTAATATGTGATCTGGTCATGGCATGGTGGTATTTGTTACTTGTATGTGGTATTATTGGTCACCATGTGGTGGTAATATGGGATTCAGTCATGGTGCGGTGGTATTTGTCCCTTGCATGTGATATTATTGGTCATTTTGAAAATTGAAAAATAAAGAAAAATATATCTAAATTGTATTGAATATTTTAACAAATGTTTAATAAGTTACAGTAGAGTAGAGCCCGGCCAAAAGAGTCTACAAAAGCTGCTGGCTATGTATGTGATCTGGTGATGGGAACTGTTAATGTGTGATTGGTGGGGACGTGGTACAGAAGTGGAGTTTTTCCAAGAGAGGGCAGTGGGAATGTGGAAGGTTCAAGGGGTGGAGGCGAAGCTAGGGTGGAGCCTGGGCACAGTCTCAAGGGGGCCCAGAAAATGTTGCCAGTGTAGGGCACCGAAATTCCAAGTGGCAGCCCTGCTAATAGGTGGAACAATCTTCACTTGCATAATTTATTATAGTTGGTCTCATCAATATTCGAACATCATTATATCCTTAGGAAAGTTATTCGAAGAAGATCCAAAATAATTGGCTTATTAATGAGACCATCTATAACAAATATCCAACATACACATCTGACATACTCAGCATGTTGCACTTTATGCACTCCACAATCATGAATAATCACATATTCCTAGAGGAAACTTTACAGCACATTGCACTTTATTTATGTAACATGTATTGTGACACTCATATCACAGTAGATAATTTTTACAGTGGAAATTTGATAGCATAGTGCACTTTATTTATGCAGCGCACCTTATTATACTCACATCACAGCAGAAATCACATAGTTTCCTTGAATGCACCCGTGCACCATGCGTTTGTTTTCCTTTCTCTTTTACTTTTCCCCTCGCTGACTTGATTTGTGCCTGCATAGTGTACGGCTTGTCGCCAGCCACCCCACGTGATCATGATGGAGACTTGCGAGCGGATGGGTGGGATTTGGGTCCTATCGTTCTGACGTGCATGTGACAAAACTATTCACATTACAGGCCATTGCCGGGTCATGTGACCAGAACGGCCATGTATAAATGCTAAACACCTGTTACATTTAAACCATGCCCCCTGAGGAAGCGACATTAACGCGAAACGCGCGTTGGGGAATGTGGACGAGGTGCAGGCAGGACTATGCAATGAGAAAATACCTTACATTAATTTACTTTTGTCAAACATACTGTGTCCGAGTATAATGCTTCTAAAGTAATGACTATTGACAACATTCATAATTAAAAACTCATTATATGAGCGCAACATATATATGTTGTCTAATTGGGCAACATTGTGCACTGATAATTGACTTATATGGGTTTTTCATTCATGAATAATCATTGATCTGTACATGTACCCAATATATCTTTTTGTGAAATATTGTGAAATATTAGTATTATTTTTTGTTATTGTAACCTTGTATTTTAATAACATTTAAAAACCTTTTAAGCAATATAGACTCTGGTTCTCCTTATTGGTCATGTTAGGCTGTAGGTTGAACTCTATAGACTGCAACCTTACAAACTGTGAAACTATGAATGGGCATGGCAAACCATGGCCCCCCAGATTCACTGTAATTTATACTAGCAATTAGCAAAAATTGTAGCAGAAATAGGCTCCATCTCATAGCTGGCATAGAGTTTGTTTATTGATGCACAGACAGCCCAAAGATAAGAAAAATTAATTAAGAGGTGTGCTTACAAAATACCAGTCCAGATGAATCGGCTGTAGAATGTATTAGAGAGTTGGGCTATTTTTTATCATACGGTGGCTAAAAAAAACAACTTTTGCACAAAATGTAATACTTAAAAGCTTTAATATACAAGTACATAAAATACTGTTTTTGTAAATGTTTTGCTTTTAAGCATCTTTTCCTTTCAAATACAGTTTTCCTGTATTGATGTTTTAATTATGATTTCTACATTCTCTATTCTCGCATCATGAAATGAAAAATCTGAAAAATGTCTTTTACAGGAGAGCAAACAATATGTAAGCTCAGTTGGTAATTACACAGTTTGAACTGAGCTGTGAGGTCACATGTCTGCGGAATACAGATAAACTGCATACAGATTCCTTAAAGGAACATGCATATTTTTCACTTAAGGCACAAAAATTACATTAAACTCAAGAGTTGAACAAATACAGATTTATCCCTAATATGTTGTTCTAAAGGTGTTTTCCTTAAAAGAATGGGCAGCCAATTTATTAAGTGATTTTCTTATGTCCTGTCTGCCACATTGAAAGCATGTAGAAATAGGAGTTGAAATTTCCTTCTAATGATGTTGTTTCTCCTGAGAGCATTAGATCCTTTAATAAACGGTCCAATTTTCATCAGTATCTTGGAGCCAATTTTCATCAGTGTATGGTCAGTGTTTCAGTTTTTACCATCAGTGTGAAATCAGTGATTTTCTTGTCTGAAAAACAATACATAAATTACAAAACTTCACCTATCTACAACAATGTTAAAAATGGACAGCACGCAGATTACACATGGATTGCATTGTGCGCTAAGATTTTTCACAGACCCATAGATTTATATGAATAATTTTAACCTGTGACTTGGATAAACTGCATAAATGTTAACAACACTATAGACTATAATGGGTATTTGTTTTGTCCATTAAAATCATGTATTGAACATGTATGTGATTCACAGATATCTGAATGAATCAGCCACAATCAGTTCTTTAATGACAAAACTGACGGAAGGTTATCTAAGGACTCTTCCCTTTCCTTAAATTGTGATCAACATTATTTTTTCAATAGTCAATAGTACCCATGAAAATAAGACTTTGTATTTTTATATCTTATAAGAGAAATCTGCTTCTGTTTCTTTCTTGACTGATCTTTCATTCTCAATATTCTCCATTCCCAGGCCAAATCTGTCTTTGGTAAGTTCAGAATTTACTATTAATAATGTGGAAGATGGCAGTTGGTGCTCTTAAAGTTCTATGGAGATTGAAGGGGGAAGGAGGAGCAAGAGGCAGACACAGATACACAGATATTCTGTTGAAAGTTCTGCTAAAATGAAAGTTACACTTGAAGACTTCAATTGGCTTGCACAAGATAGGTCATAGAACTAAAACCTAGGAACATACCAGGAGTAGGCAAGGAGGTACCATAATCACAGAAACAATGACTAGGACAGAATCTGAACAGGAACTGTGGAATACTGACACTCAGGCACTGAGTGAGAGACCTGACTAGAATTAAATAAAATACCTTAATAAATATATGGTTCACATTTATATGAATGTGGCTTCCAGCTTCAGAGAACAGACTAAATCTGCCACCATTGTAAATGAAGAGTGAAGAAAATGTATAATGCTGAAATATGGAGGGCACAAATAAACACAATTCTACTGTTCAACTGAGCAACTACAAGTCTTGCTGCTTGTACCACAACTAATTAGTTGAAATCTGTGAAAAAACATTATGTCACTACAGGGAAATAGAAGCACAGTAGGGTGGTCAATGAAATCAATGGACTATCTGAGTAAGGGTATGTGCCCATGATCAGGAATAGTAGCATTTTGTATGCAGCATATTTTTGCTGCATCCAAAACACTACGTTCTATATTACAAGCACAGTGCATGGGATTGGAGCGCCCCCAGGGGCTGGTGGTTACTCGGAGCCGGGCCCTTCGGTTCTCGTCAGGGATGTCACGGTGGCTGACCCGGTCCGTGGCCCTAGGGGAACGTCCGTTGTAAAATGGGGGGAACGGTCTTTAAAGGGATAATGTTCGTGACGCCACCTGTGGTATTCAGTCAGGGTGACCGACGCTGCTTAGGGGTCCGCTGGGGTGATGTTATGGCAGCTAGATGGTTTACCTGCCCACAGGTGAAGTATGTCCCCAGGGCTTCCCAGAGTGTAGATGGTGGATGGTGGATGATGTAAGGCACGGTGAATAACGAGGACAAAAGGCTGCAGTCTCTTTACCTTTACTGAAGGCTTCAGCATCCACAGTCCAGGGTAGGGACTACAGGGTAGGCAGAGTCCGGCCGGTCTGAAGGCAAATCCAGCATCCCCTCATCCAGGTGGAATTCAATAGTCTTTCTCTAGTGCCTGAGTGTTGTAGTTCCTCCCTGCTGAGCAACTCGGTGAGTTCCTCATAAACTATTGTACGTAGGTGTTAAGTCTCTTTCTCTCTGTCCCCCTGATGGATAGGACAAACCCGTATGACTGGTGGCCTGAGGCTTTTTATAGGGACCCTTGAGACACCCCGGCCCCCACAAGTTGCCACCGTGCCTCCTGGGTATATGGTCAGGCAGCCAACGTGGAATCAACTGTCCTGCCAGTCTCTGAAGTAAAGCATAGAGATCCTTACTCCCTCGGTGTTCTGGCTACCTGTACTGCTCTTCAGAAGGAAGCAGCCTGCTTCTAGCTGGTCTCCCGCTGCTATGACTTTGTTTCTCACTCACTGCAACACAATTCCTTTCAATGTCTCTTTCTTGGGATGCTGCCACATGGGATGCAGGCGCAGCTCCGTGTACCCTCGTCTTCTGCAGGCCACAGTCTGGGGCTGGCTGGAACCCACTCCAACCAACCTTTGCTAAACTCGGTCGGGACTGACTGTCTAACTTCCTAACCAACCCACCAGTTATACCCAAGTGTGAGGAGTGCCCTAGTAGATAGAAGCATTGCTCTCCCTGGCGGACTGGAGTGTGAAGTGTGTATTGTTGTTGTGATACCTGGACAGAAGATCTCCTTCATTGCCTTCAGACGTAACATCACTCCCCCTGGTGGAAGAATAACATTACTGCAACGACCAGGACTCTGGGGCGCTGCAGGATTTGTAGAAATTTCATGCCCACTGTGTTTCTTTCTAACACTGCATAAACTCATCTGTGGTGCAGGTTTCCGAGCCACAGCATCAGGGTTGGACTGGTCCACCGAAGAACCAGAGGATTCTCCAGTGAGCTCAGGCACTGACATCTGCTGGCATACAGGGTCGGTAGCTGCCTAGGGATCCCACTGCCCCAGGGGTCCCCAGACAGTGTCGGGGCGCTAATAGCGGCACACTATGCAGTTGCTATGGGGCCCATGAGTCAGGGGGGGCCCACCTGGCACTAGCGGAGGAGCAACAGGTGATAGGAGGCAGGAGCCAGTTGCTGCAGCTAAAGCCTGTGCCTGCTGCTATAGAGAAATTAATATTCATTGCTCCCCATGGGCATGGAGAGGAGTGAATATTCATTTTCTTTACTTTTACTTACATTATATTCTATGGGGGGCTGCATGATACTATATGAACAGGCTGCGTGATACTATATGGGGGCTACATTATGCCCTATGAGGGGGTTACATTATATTCTATTGGGGCTGCATTCTACTATATGAGGGGGCCTGCATTATACCCTATGAGGGGGCTACATTATATTCTATGGGGGGCTGCATTATACCCTATATGAGCAGGCTGCGTGATACTATATGAGGGGGACTGGATTATGCCCTATGAGGGGGCTTCACTATATTTTATGGGGGGCTGCATTATACCCTATGGGGGCTACATTATATTTTATGGAGGGAGGCGGTATTATACTCTGGGTGTCTACATTATATTCTATGGGGGCTGCATGATACTATATGAGGAGGCTACATTATACCCTATGAGGGGGCTACATTATATCCTGAAGGGACTACATTATATTCTATGGGGGGCTGCATTATACCCTATGAGGTGGCTACATTATTTTATATGGGGGCTGCATTCTACAATATGAGGGGGCCTGCATTATACCCTATGAGGAGGCTGCATTATACCCTATGAGGGGGCTACATTATATTCTATGGGGGGCTGCATGATACTATATGAGCAAGCTGCGTGATACTATATGAGGGGGGCTGCATTATGCCCTATGAGGGGGCTACATTATATTCTATGGGGGCTACATTCTACTATATGAGGGGGCTGCATTATACCCTATGAGGGGGCTACATTATATTCTATGGGGGGCTACATGATACTATATGAGCAGGCTGCGTGATACTATATGAGGGGGTCTGCATTATGCCCTGTGAGGGGGCTACACTATATTCTATGGGGGTTATACCCTATGAGGGGCCTGCATTATACCCTATGGGGCTACAATATATTTTAGGGATGGGGCTGCATTATACTCTGGGGTTCTACATTATACTCTATGGGGGCTGCATGATACTATATGAGGGGGCTACATTATACCCTCTGAGGAGGCTACATTATACCCTATAAAGAGGCTACATAGTATTCTATGGGGGGACTGCATTATACTCTATGAGGGGGCTGCATTATACTCTGAGGGGGGCTGCATTTTACTATATGAGGGGGCTATATTATATTCTATGAGGAGGCTGCATTATATCCTATGAGGGGGTTACATTATATTCTATGGCAGGGGGCTGTATTATTTGCTGAGAATCTACATTATATTCTATGGTGGGCTGCATGATACTATATGAGGGGGGCTGCATTATAGTCTATGGGGAGATGCATTATATTCTAAAGGGGGGCTACATTATATTCTATAGGGAGGGCTAAATTATATCATATGAGGGGGCTACATTATGGTCGATGAGGGGGCTACATTATATTCTATGGGAGGCTGCATTATAGACTATGAGGAGGTAGCGTTATACCCTATGAGGGGGCTGCATTATAGTCTATGAGAGGGCTACATTATATTTTATGAGGGGATACATTATATTCTGTAAGGGGGCTGCATTATATTATATGAAGGGGTACATTATATTCAATGAGTGGTGGCTACATTATACACTATAAGGGGGCTACCCCAACACCTGCTATATCATTAAGATGCGTACTACCTTAACCCTTTCACGACATGCGCCGTACTATTACTGCAGATGTCGTGTCTCCCCCTTTGATGTGGGCTCCGGCGGTGAGACCACATCAAAGTCGCGACATGTCAGCTGTTTTGTATAGCTGACATGTGCGCGCAATAGAGGCGGGTGAAATTGCTATTCACCTGCCGCTATTAACCTGTTAAATGCCGCTGTCAAACGCAGACAGCGGCATTTAACCGGCGCTTCCGGCCGGGCGGCCGGAAATTATGTCATCGCCGACCCCCGTCAAATGATCGGGGGTCGGCGATGGATTAGGAAGGTAACCATAGTAACCTGTGGTCGGCGCTCACAGCACACCTGCATTTCAGCTACATAGCAGCGATCTGATGATCGCAGCTATGTAGCAGAGCTGATCAGGCTATGCCAGATTCTAGCCTCCCATGGAGGCTATTGAAGCATGGCACAAGTAAAAAAAAAAATGTTTTTAAAAATATGAAAAAATATAAAAAATATAAAAGTTTAAATCACCCCCCTTTCGCCCCATCCTAAATAAAACAATAAAAAAAAAAACCTACACGTATTTGGTATCTCCGCATTCAGAATCGCCTGATCTATCAATAAAAAAAAGCATTAACCTGATCGCTAAACAGCGTAGCGAGAAAAAATCCAAAACGCCAGAATTACGTTTTTTTGGTCGCCGTGACATTGCATTAAAATGCAATAATGGGCGATCAAAAGAACGTATCTGCACCAAAATGGTATCATTAAAAACGACAGCTCGACACGCAAAAAATAAGCCCTCACCCGACCCCAGATCACGAAAAATGGAGACGCTTCGGGTATCGGAAAATGGCACTTTTTTACATTTTTTTAAGCAAAGTTCTGTATTTTTTTTCACCACTTGGATAAAAAGCAACCTAGACATGTTAGATGTCTATGAACTCGTAATGACCTAGAGAATCACAATTGCACGTCAGTTTTAGCATTTAATGAACCTAGCAAAAAAGCCAAACAAAAAACAAGTGTGGGATTGCACTTTTATTGCAATTTCACCACACTTGGAATTTTTTTCCCGTTTTCTAGTAAAAGACATGGTAAAACCAATGGTGTCGTTCAAATGTACAACGCGTCCCGCAAAAAATAAGCCCTCACATGACCATATTGACAGGAAAAATAAAAAAGTTATGGCTCTGGGAAGGAGGGAAGTGAAAAATGAAAACGCAAAAACGAAAAAGGGCTGCGAATTGAAGGGGTTAAATTATACCCTGATATTAGTGTGTTTTACCACACAGTTGGTTGTCTTGCATTTATTTCTATGTACCTACAGTCATGGTCAAAAGTATTGACACCCTGGCAATTCTGTCAGATAATACTCATTTTCTTCCTGAAAATGATTGCAAACACAAATTCTTTGGTATTATTATCTTCATTTAATTTGTCTTAAATGAAAAAACACAAAAGAAAATGAAGCAAAAAGCAAAACATTGGTCATTTCACACAAAACTCCCAAAATGGGCCAGACAAAAGTATTGGCACCCTCAGCCTAATACTTGGTTGCACAACCTTTAGCCAAAATAACTGCGACCAACCGCTTCCGGTATCCATCAATGAGTTTCTTACAATGCTCTGTTGGAATTTTAGACCATTCTTCTTTGGCAAACTGCTCCAGGTCCCTGATATTTGAAGGGTGCCTTCTCCAAACTGCCATTTTTAGATCTCTCCACAGGTGTTCTATGGGATTCAGGTCTGTACTCATTGCTGGCCACCTTAGAGGTCTCCAGTGCTTTCTCTCAAACCATTTTCTAGTGCTTTTTGAAGTGTGTTTTGGGTCATTGTTCTGCTGGAAGACCCATGACTAGGGTTGAGCGAAACGGATCGTTCATTTTCATAAGTCGCCGACTCTTGGCAAAGTCGGGTTTCATGAAACCCAACCCGATCCATGGTGGGTTCGTGTGGGGTCGACCATGCGGTACGCGACTTTCGCGCCAAAGTCGCGTTTCAATGACGCGAAAAGCGCCATTTCTCAGCCAATGAAGGTGGATGCAGAGTGTGGGCAGCGTGATGACATAGGTCTCAGTCCCCACCATCTTAGAGAAGGGCATTGCAGTGATTGGCTTGCTGTCTGCGGCGTCACAGGGGCTATAAAGGGGCGTTCCCGCCGACCGCCATCTTACTGCTGCTGATCTGAGCATAGGGAGAGTTTGCTGCCGCTTCGTCAGAAGCAGGGATAGCGTTAGGCAGGGTACATTAACCCCAAAACCGCTTGTGCTGTAGCGATTTCCACTGTCCAACACCACCTTTTGTTTGCAGGGACAGTGGAAGCAACATTTTTTTTTTCCTCAGCGCTGTAGCTCATTGGGCTGCCCTAGAAGGCTCCCTGATAGCTGCATTGCTGTGTGTACGCCGCTGTGCACACCAACTGCTTTTTTCAAAGCACAAATCCTGTTGTTCCTTCCTTTCTGCACAGCTATCTTGTTTGTTTGTCCACACTTTTGATTTCATTTGTGCAGCAGTCCACTCCTTGTTATTGCTGCCTGCCATACCTTGCTGAGATTACTGCAGGGAGATAGTAATTGTAGGACAGTCCCTTTTTTTTTTTTTTTCGTTACATCTCTTCAAGCCACTTTCTGCCACAGAAAATATACTCTAATACAGTGGCCCACATTTATTCACTAGTTTCCCTGAATAAAAAAAAAAAGTTTGCAGATTAAAATTGGCAAATCTGCATCAGTGGCAGTCCTGTGTGTGGCATCTGTGTCTCATTTTCTGGCACAGAAAACATACAGTCTAACAGTGGGCCTGATTTCTTGCCAATTCTCCCAGAAAAAAAAAAAAATAGTGGGAGATTAAGATCAAATTTTGGTGCACAGAAAGATTAGTGTCTAATACTGTTTTTTTTTTTTTTTCTCCCTGAAAAAGAAAAAATAGTGGGAGATTAATATTGGCATTTGTGCTTGAGTGCCAGTCGTGTGTGCCATCTCTCTCAAATTTTGGGGCACAGAAAGCCTAGTGTCTAATACTGTTTTATTTTATTTTTTTTAACTTCTCCCTGAAAAAAAATAAATAGTGGGAGATTAATATTGGCATTTGTGCTTGAGTGCCAGTCGTGTGTGCCATCTCTCTCAAATTGTGGGGCACAGAAAGCCTAGTGTCTATAATACTGTTTAATTTTTATTTTTTTAATTCTCCCTGAAAAAAAAAATTTGTGGGAGATTAATATTGGCATTTGTGCTTGAGTGACAGTCCTGCGTGTGTGGCATCTCTCTCATTTTGTGCCACAGAAAACCTAGTGTGTAACATTGTGCCTGATTTTCCTTGCAGTCTCACCCACCTATAAAGGGATATCTAAATCCTACAGAAGTTAGAGTTCACCTTGTAAGTTGTTTTACAGTAACAAAATAAATTTTGTTTTTTAATACTCCCTTAAAAAAAAATAGTGGAAGATTAATATTGGCATTTGTGCTTGAGTGCCAGTCATATGTGCCATCTCTCTCAAATTGTGGGGCACAGAAAGCCTAGTGTCTATAATACTGTTTTGGTTTTTTGGTTTATTAATTCTCCCTTAAAAAAAAATAGTGGGAGATTAATATTGGCATTTGTGCTTGAGTGCCAGTCGTGTTTGCCATCTCTCTCAAATTTTGGGGCACAGAAAGCCTAGTGTCTAATACTGTTTTATTTATTTTTTTTAATTCTCCCTGAAAAAAAATAAATAGTGGGAGATTAATTTTGGCATTTGTGCTTGAGTGCCAGTCGTGTGTGCCATCTCTCTCAAATTGTGGGGCACAGAAAGCCTAGTGTCTATAATACTGTTTTTTTTTTGGTTTTTTTAAATTCTCCCTTAAAAAAAAATTAGTGGGAGATTAATATTGGCATTTGTGCTTGAGTGCCAGTCGTGTGAACCATCTCTCTCAAATTGTGGGGCACAGAAAGCCTAGTGTCTATAATACTGTTTTATTTTTATTTTTTTAATTCTCCCTGAAAAAAAAAATTAGTGGGAGATTAATATTGGCATTTGTGCTTGAGTGACAGTCCTGCGTGTGTGGCATCTCTCTCATTTTGTGCCACAGAAAACCTAGTGTGTAACATTGTGCCTGATTTTCCTTGCAGTCTCACCCACCTATAAAGGGATATCTAAATCCTACAGAAGTTAGAGTTCACCTTGTAAGTTGTTTTACAGTAACAAATACCGTTACTTTGGTTACGTTTTGCAAACAATGAGAAAGTCTGGTGGAAGAGGTCGTGGCCGTGGGCGGTCATTGCCAGCTGGTAATGATGGTAGTGGTGGTGGAGCATCAGGTGGTCGTAGGAAAAGCAATATAGCACCTAAGTCTCGAGTTGTGGAGCCAGGTTCGTCATCTGGCTACACAGGGCCTCGAACACTCCCTTTTCTGGGAGTAGGAAAACCGCTTTTAAAGCTGGAGCAGCAAGAGCAAGTTTTGGCTTTCCTTGCTGACTCAGCCTCTAGCTCTTTTGCCTCCTCTTCTGAAACTGGTAAATGTAAAAGCAGCGCGTCGTTAGTGGATGTTCACGGTCAGGGACAAGTTGCTTCCTTGTCCTCTTCAGCAAAAACAACAACAGAGAAGGATGCGTCAGGCGACACAACAGGTTACGGAGCTCTTTACACATACCGTTCCTGGGTTAGAAAGTGAAACAGTTAACAGGCCATGCCCATTACAAGTTGAATTGGACATGGAGTGCGCAGATGCACAGCCACAGCCAGATTACTTTGCTGTTCCTTTGACTCAGACCACAACATTGCCCTCGCAGTATACTGATCCAGAATCAGACCCTGATGAGACTATGGTGCCCCGTTACGAACGCTATACCACCGGCTTACACGGTGACACAGACGAAGTTGCACACGAGATAGAAGAGGAGGTCATAGATGACCCAGTTGTTGACCCCGATTGGCAGCCATTGGGGGAACAGGGTGCAGGCGGCAGTAGTTCTGAAGCGGAGGAGGAGGGGCCGCAGCAGGCATCAACATCGCAACAGGTTCCATCTGCCGGGCCCGTATCTGGCCCAAAACGCGTGGCAAAGCCAAAACCAGTTGGAGGACAGCGTGGCCATCCGGTTAAAGAAGCTCAGTCTGCAATGCCTGAAAAGGTATCCGATGGTAGAAAGAGTGCAGTCTGGCATTTTTTTAAACAACATCCAAATGATCAGCGCAAAGTCATTTGTCAAAAATATTCAACTACCTTAAGCAGAGGTCAGAATCTGAAAAGTCTAAATACAAGTTGCATGCATAGACATTTAACCACCATGCATTTGCAAGCCTGGACTAACTACCAAACATCCCTTAAGGTTGTAGCACCCTCGGCCAATGAAGCTAGTCAGCAACGCCACATCCCTTCCGTCACTGTAAGGCCACCATTTCCCGCACCACCTGCAGTATCTGTGCAGGTTTCGTTGCCAGGCCAAAGCAGTCAGGGAATCACCAGTTTCGTAGTAGGAAACACTGCATGTAGGGCACCAGCAAGAATACCGTCTCCAAACGTCTCTCAGTCTGCCATGTCCACCGGCACCCCCGCTAGTTCCACAATCTCCAGCTCTCCAGTCCAGCTCACCCTACATGAGACTCTCGTTAAAAAAAGGAAGTACTCATCCTCGCATCCGCGTACACAGGGTTTGAACGCCCACATTGCTAGACTAATCTCATTAGAGATGATGCCCTACCGGTTAGTTGAAAGCGAAGCTTTCAAAGCCCTGATGGACTACACTGTACCACGCTACGAGCTACCCAGTCGACACTTCTTTTCGAGAAAAGCCATTCCAACCCTCCACCAGCATGTTAAAGAGCGCATCGTCCATGCACTCAGGCAATCTGTGAGTACAAAGGTGCACCTGACAACAGATGCATGGACTAGTAGGCATGGCCAGGGACGTTATGTGTCCATCACGGCACACTGGGTGAACGTGGTGGATGCAGGGTCCACAGGGGACAGCAATATTGGGACAGTTCTGCCTAGCCCACGGTCTAGGAAACAGTTGGCTGTAGCCGTTCGCCCCCCCTCCTCCTCCTCCTCGTCCTCCTGCAGAAGCGAGAGCTCGTCCACAGACCGCAGTCGCACAACCACTCCATCCGCAGCTGCCACTGTTGCACACCAGGTGTCCCATTATGGGGCAGCTACTGGCAAGCGTCAGCAGGCTGTATTGGCAATGAAGTGTTTGGGCGACAACAGACACACCGCGGAAGTTCTGTCCGAGTTCTTGCAGAAAGAAACGCAGTCATGGCTGGGCACTGTACATCTTGAGGCAGGCAAGGTAGTGAGTGATAATGGAAGAAATTTCATGGCTGCCATAGCCCTTTCCCAACTGAAACACATTCCTTGCCTGGCTCACACCTTAAACCTGGTGGTGCAGTGCTTACTGAAAAGTTATCCGGGGTTATCTGACCTGCTCCTCAAAGTGCGCAGACTTTGCTCGCATATCCGCCGTTCGCCCGTACACTCCAGCCGTATGCAGAACTATCAGCGGTCTTTGAACCTTCCCCAGCATCGCCTAATCATCGACGTTGCAACAAGGTGGAACTCAACACTGCACATGCTTCAGAAACTGTGCGAACAGAGGCGTGCTGTTATGTATTTGTGGGAGGATACACATACACGGGCAGGCAGTTGGATGGCAGACATGGAGTTGTCAGGTGTGCAGTGGTCGATGGTACAAGACATGTGTCAAGTCCTTCAGTGTTTTGAGGAATGCACACGGCTGGTTAGTGCAGACAATGTCATAATAAGCATGAGCATCCCCCTAATGCGTCTGCTGATGCAAAGTTTGACGCACATAAAGGAGCAGGCGTCTGCACCAGAGGAAGAGGAAAGCCTTGATGACAGTCAGCCATTGTCTGGTCAGGGCAGTGTACAGGATGAGGTAGCGGGCGAACAGGAGGAGGAGGACGAGGAGGATGATGGGGATGAGTATTTTTTTAATGAGGAAGCTTCTCCGGGGCCAATGGAAATTGGTGGCGTGGCAAGGCCGGGTTCTGGTTTTCTGAGGGACACAAGTGATGTAGATTTGCCTGTAACTGCCCCTCAACCCAGCACAACCGCAGATTTGACAATTGGAACTTTGGCCCACATGGCGGATTATGCCTTACGTATCCTCAAAAGGGACCCACGCATTATTAAAATGATGACCGATGACGATTACTGGTTGGCCTGCCTCCTTGATCCTCGCTATAAAGGCAAATTGCTAAATATTATGCCACATGAGAACCTGGAACAAATATTTGCAACCAAACAATCAACTCTTGTTGACCGTTTGATTCAGGCATTCCCAGCACACAGCGCCGGTGATGGTTCTCACACGAGCTGCAGGGGGCAGCAGACCAGAGGTGTTAGAGGTGCACAAATCAGAAGTGGCATTGGACAAAGGGGTTTTCTGACCAGGTTGTGGAGTGATTTTGCTATGACCGCAGACAGGACTACTGGACATCCAAATAAGACACCTGGCCAGAATTGGCAGAATATGCATTGCAGGAGCTTGCTTGCCCAGCAGCTAGTGTGCTATCAGAAAAAGTATTCAGTGCTGCTGGTTCAATATTAACCGAAAAAGGACTCGTCTGGCTACCCAAAATGTTGATGATCTAACCTTCATTAATATGAACCACTCCTGGATTTCGAATTATTTAGCCCCACCTTTCCCGGCTGACACCTAGCTTTCCTATAAAAAGGTCTTGCTTGACTGGTCTGACTGAGTTTTCCAGTCTCGTAATTTGCAGCAGCTGTTTGTCCAGCATACGACATGTTTACACTTCCCTAAATGGGCAAACTCCCCCCACGGGGCCGTGGTCTCGCCACTTGGCGCAAGCACCCGTGAGAGTGCCATTTGTGTGAAGAGGTGGGTGTGCACGCTTTTGGTCGACGGCACTGCCACTGGGTCCCTCATAGTACAATAAAGTGTCTCTGGCGGTGGTGGCGCGCAACCAACGTCAGACACACTGTTGTAACATGACGGGCCCTGGGCCTGTACCGCCGGCCACAAGACAGTTCCCCCCCCAGCTCAAACAGTGCTCTACGATTTGCAAAATTATCTCTCACAGCTCTACCAATGTTTAGTCTATGCGCTGACATCCTTCAATGCCTGGCACTGACAATACCAATGTGTTGACATGTATGATGCTACTTAAAATAGTCAGGGTCAGTGTCCTATATTTACACCAGTAAATACTTTGCGCCAAATTACTAGGTATGAAACTCAGCAGAGGAGCCCACCCCTGTACCTAAGTATGCCACCCTTTTGTTTTTTGGTTTTGTTGTATTGCGAGAGATTAACATCTATTTATTTTTTGGGAGTACTAACTGTCAGACACTCCTTACAATCGGCCTCCGCTGACAACACCAATGCTGCCTGTGTACCCCTGCAAGATAATTCCAAGTGCATAGAGCCTACTTTTGTTATGTTAGGCCTACTAAGTCTGTCTGCGGTCCATAATAGAAATTGTCCTTCACTGACCACACCACTGCTGCCTGTGTACCCCTGGAACCTATTTTAAAGTGCCTACAGCCTACTTTTCTTATGTTAGGCCTACTAAGCATGTCTGTGGTCCCTCCTTCCAATAGTCCTCCACTGACCAGACCAATGCTGGCCGTGTACCCCTGGAACCTATTTTAAATTGCATAGAGCATCCTTTTTTTAATTGTAGGCGTACTAAGTCTGTCTGCGGTCCATAATAGAAATTGTCCTTCACCGACCACACCACTGCTGCCCGTGTACCCCTGGAACCTATTTTAAAGTGCCTACAGCCTACTTTTCTTATGTTAGGCCTACTAAGCCTGTCTGCGGTCCCTCCTTCCAATAGTCCTCCACTGACCAGACCAATGCTGGCCGTGTACCCCTGGAACCTATTTTAAATTGCATAGAGCATCCTTTTTTTAATTGTAGGCGTACTAAGTCTGTCTGCGGTCCATAATTGAAATTGTCCTCCACTGACCAGACCAATGCTGGCCGTGTACCCTTGGAACCTAGTTGAAAGTGCATTGAGCCTACTTTTTTTCTTTATTTTATATTTATAAAGCCCAGATGAACTACGCTGTACCACGGTACGAGCTACCCAGTCGACACTTCTTTTGCGAGAAAAGCCATCCCAGCCCTCCACCAGCATGTAAAAGTCCGCATTGTCCATGCACTCAGGCAATCTAAGAGTAGAAAGGTGCACCTTACAACAGATGCATGGACCAGTAGGCATGTCCACGGAAGGTTACGTGTCCATTACGGCGCACTGGGTTAATGTGGTGGATGCATGGTCCACAGGGGACAGCCTACTAAGTCTGTCTGCAGTCCCTAATTCAAATTGTCCTCCGCTGACCACACCAATGCTGCCTGTGTACCCCTGTGACCTTTTTTAAACTGCATTGAGCCAATTTTTTTGTTTAAGGCCTACTACCTGTGTCTGTCTGCGCCACTCAATACAGCTGTCCTCCTCTGAAAAAAGCTGAGTGTCAATTGTCTGGTTTTCAGCCTATAGGAATTTGAAAACTGCATTGGGGCTACTACTTCTGTAGGGCCTACTAACGGTGTCTGCCGCTCCGAGGTGTTCTCCTGGTAGCATTTCCTGAGATCCAATTTTCAGGCTCTCGTTGAAGAGTTTTTTAATTTAAAAACTGCAGTGGGCCTACTTGTTTGGTTGGGTTCTAGAAACGGTGTCTGCCGCTCCAAGGTGTTCTCCAGGTTGCCTTTCCTTAGCTTCAATTTTGAGGCTCTTGTTAAATTTTGTAATATAACAATGCATTTGGCCTACTTGTTTTGTTGGCCCTACTAACGGTGTCTGCCGCTCCTTGCTGTTCTCCACTGAACAAACCAGTGCCGCCTTTTACTTCTGTTTCCAATTTTGAACTGCATTTAGCCTACTTACTGATTTGGGCCTACTCACTGTGTCAGCCTCTCATTACAGTTGTCCTCCACTGAACAAAGCAATGCCCCCTGGTTAGTCCTGTTACCAATTTTGAACTGCATTTAGCCCACTTTATTCTTTGGGCCTATATCTGTGTTTCCTCCTCATCCTGCCCATTGCCCAGCCAGTGATAGATGAGTCTGCTGGTACATTGCCCCAGACCACTACATTCCCCTTGCACGCTACACAGCCAGAATCTGACCCTGCTGAAATTCAGGTTTCCCTTCCCACATACTATACCACCTTACAAGGGGACAAAGAGGAAGGTGAAGATGAAAGTGCAAGTTCCATCATCAGGTTGGCGATGTCACTGGCACAGGGCCCCTCATAGTATGCAAAAGTGATGCTGCCGGTGGGAGGCGCCCCCGCCGTGCAAACACACCGCCGTACTTTGAGGGGCCCTGTGCCAGTGCCAATGCCAACGAGTGGGCCCCCCCTGCTTGCTCAGGATCACAGCACTTGCAAAGTTTAAATACTTACCTCGCCCTGCTCCACTGCCGTGACGTGGTCCAGATTTCCTGGGCCCACAAAATACTTGAACCAGCCCTAACCCCAACAACTTTAGCCAAATGACCCCCAATTTCCAATGCCTAACTATTATTGTAAGGGAAATTAAGATTGACAAGCTTCATTAAGAAGAATGGATGTTTTTGCCATTAAAATGGGCACTCTAGGTGTTTTCCTGGCCCCCACTCACTGCCGACTATGCTGCCCCATTGACTTGCATTGGGTTTCGTGTTTCGGTCGATCCCTGTTGTGAGTTCTGTTTTTGGGCTCCCTCTGGTGGTTACTGATGGTACTGGGTGACTTGTCTTTCCTGGGTTTCTGGGTTCCACCTGTTCCATCAGCATATGGGAGTTTCCTATTTAACCTGGCTTTGCTGGCATTTCCTCGCCGGTTATCAATGTATCCAGTGTGTCTTGTTACCTCTGCTCCCTGCTCCTAGAACCTTCTGGTCAAGCTAAGTTTGGATTTTCCTGTTTTGGTGTTTTGCTTTATTTGGTTTTTAGTCCAGCCTGCAGATATGTGATTCTTGCTGCTGGTTGCTCTAGTGGGCTGAAATTGCTCCTCATGTACCATGAGTTGGCACATGAGTTCAAGTAATTTCAGGATGGTTTTTTGAAGGGTTTTTCGCTGACCGCGCAGTTCACTTTTGTATCCTCTGCTATCTAGCTTTAGCGGGCCTCATTTTGCTGAAACTGTTTTCATACTGCGTATGTGCTTTCCTCTCATTTCACCGTCATTATATGTGGGGGGCTGCTATTTCTGTGGGGGATTTCTCTGGAGGCAAGAGAGGTCTGTGTTTCTTCTAATAGGGGAAGTTAGATCTTCGGCTGGAGCGAGACGTCTAGGATCATCGTAGGCACGTTCCCCGGCTACTTTTATTTGTGTGTTAGGTTCAGGGTCGCGGTCAGCTCAGGTTCCATCGCCCTAGAGCTTGTTGGTATCTGTACTTGTCCTTTAGTGATCCCCTGCCATTGGGATCATGACAGTATAACCGGCCCACAAAGTGTTAATTGTATTGGCTGAAGTAGGAGGATAAGTAGTCTGAGGAAGTTTTTTTTTTTTTTTCTTTCTCTTTCCCTCAGAGTTTGCTGCCTAGGCTTATTGCAGCCTGGCTACTTCCTCCTCCTCTTAATCTTTGAATGGCTCTGATCCCAGCTGTTTATCATGGACGTCCAGAGTTTGGCTTCCAGCCTGAATAATCTTGCCACTAAGGTTCAAAATATACAGGATTTTGTTGTACATGCTCCTATGTCTGAACCTAGAATTCCTGTCCCAGAGTTTTTTTCTGGAGATAGATCTCGTTTTCTGAATTTTAGGAACAATTGCAAGTTGTTTCTTTCTTTGAAATCTCACTCCTCTGGAGACCCTGCTCAGCAAGTCAAGATAATTATATCTTTCCTGCGGGGTGACCCTCAGGATTGGGCATTTGCATTGGCACCAGGGGACCCTGCTTTGCTTAATGCGGATGCGTTTTTTCTGGCATTGGGTTTGCTCTATGAAGAACCTAACCAAGAGATTCAGGCTGAAAAAGCTTTGTTGGCCCTCTCTCAGGGGCAAGATGAAGCAGAAATTTATTGTCAAAAATTTCGGAAGTCGTCGGTGCTTACTCAGTGGAATGAGTGCGCTCTGGCTGCAAAGTTAAGAGATGGCCTTTCTGAGGCCATTAAAGATGTTATGGTGGGGTTCCCTGCGCCTGCTGGTCTGAATGAGTCTATGACTATGGCTGTTCAGATTGATCGGCGTTTACGGGAGCGCAAACCTGTGCATCATTTGGCGGTGTCGTCTGAACCGTCACCTGAGATAATGCAATGTGATAGAATTCAGTCCAGAAGTGAACGGCAAAAGTATAGGCGGAAAAAAGGGTTGTGCTTTTATTGTGGTGATTCAGCTCATGTTATATCAGCATGCTCTAAACGCACAAAAAAGGTTGATAAGTCTGTTGCCATTAGTACTTTACAGTCTAAGTTCATTCTGTCTGTGACTCTGATTTGTTCATTATCATCCATTTCCGTCGATGCCTATGTGGATTCAGGCGCTGCCCTGAGTCTTATGGATTGGTCATTTGCCAATCGCTGTGGGTTTAGTCTGGAGCCTCTGGAAGTCCCTATTCCTTTGAAGGGAATTGACTCTACACCTTTGGCTATGAATAAACCTCAGTACTGGACACAAGTGACCATGCGTATGACTCCCGTTCATCAGGAGGTGATTCGCTTCCTGGTACTGTATAATTTGCATGATGTTCTAGTACTTGGTCTGCCATGGTTACAAACTCATAATCCAGTCCTTGACTGGAAATCAATGTCTGTGTTAAGCTGGGGTTGTCAGGGGGTTCATGATGATGCACCTCCGATTTCTATCGCTTCATCTACTCCTTCTGAGATTCCTGTGTTTTTGTCTGACTATCGGGATGTTTTTGAGGAGCCTAAGCTCAGTTCGCTTCCTCCTCACAGGGATTGCGATTGTGCTATAAATTTAATTCCAGGCAGTAAATTTCCTAAAGGTCGTTTGTTCAATCTGTCAGTGCCAGAGCATACTGCTATGCGGGATTATGTTAAGGAGTCCTTGGAAAAGGGACATATCCGTCCATCTTTGTCCCCTTTGGGAGCAGGTTTTTTTTTCGTGGCCAAAAAAGATGGTTCCTTGAGGCCTTGTATAGATTATCGTCTTTTGAATAAGATTACCGTAAAATATCAGTATCCTTTGCCATTGTTGACTGATTTGTTTGCTCGCATTAAGGGGGCTAAATGGTTCACTAAGATTGATCTTCGGGGTGCGTATAATCTTATACGAATAAAGCAAGGTGATGAGTGGAAAACCGCATTTAATACGCCTGAGGGCCATTTTGAGTATTTGGTAATGCCTTTTGGACTTTCTAATGCTCCTTCAGTCTTCCAGTCCTTTATGCACGATATTTTCCGTGAATATCTGGATAAATTTATGATTGTGTATTTGGATGATATTTTGGTTTTTTCTGATGACTGGGAATCTCATGTTCAGCAGGTCAGGAAGGTGTTTCAGGTCCTGCGGGCCAATTCCTTGTTTGTAAAAGGCTCAAAGTGTCTCTTTGGAGTCCAGAAGATTTCTTTCTTGGGGTATATTTTTTCCCCTTCTACTATTGAGATGGATCCCGTCAAGGTTCAGGCTATTTGTGACTGGACGCAGCCTACATCTCTTAAGAGTCTACAGAAGTTCTTGGGCTTTGCTAATTTCTATCGTCGTTTTATAACTAATTTTTCTAGTGTTGTTAAGCCTTTGACGGATTTGACTAAGAAGGGTGCTGATGTTGCTAATTGGTCTCCTGCGGCTGTGGAGGCCTTTCAGGAACTTAAGCGCCGGTTTTCTTCTGCTCCTGTGTTGCGTCAGCCAGATGTTTCGCTCCCTTTTCAGGTTGAGGTTGATGCTTCCGAGATTGGAGCGGGGGCGGTTTTGTCACAGAGAAGCTCCGATGGCTAAGTGATGAAGCCATGCGCGTTTTTTTCTAGAAAGTTTTCGCCGGCTGAGCGGAATTATGATGTTGGTAATCGGGAACTTTTGGCCATGAAGTGGGCATTTGAGGAGTGGCGTCATTGGCTAGAGGGTGCTAGACATCGTGTGGTGGTCTTGACTGATCACAAAAATTTGATTTACCTTGAGTCTGCCAGGCGTCTGAATCCTAGACAGGCTCGTTGGTCACTGTTTTTCTCTCGTTTCAATTTTGTGGTTTCATACCTGCCAGGTTCAAAGAATGTGAAGGCGGATGCTCTTTCTAGGAGTTTTGTGCCTGACTCCCTTGGAAATTCTGAGCCCTCTGGTATCCTTAGGGATGGGGTGATTTTGTCTGCTGTCTCCCCAGACTTGCGACGTGCTTTGCAGGAGTTTCAGGCGGGTAAACCTGATCGTTGTCCGCCTGAGAGACTGTTTGTTCCGGATAATTGGACCAGTAGAGTCATCTCCGAGGTCCATTCTTCTGCGTTGGCAGGTCATCCTGGAATATTTGGTACTAGAGACTTGGTGGCCAGGTCTTTTTGGTGGCCTTCCTTGTCGAGGGATGTGTGTTCTTTTGTGCAGTCTTGTGAGGTTTGTGCTCGGGCTAAGCCTTGCTGTTCTCGGGCCAGTGGATTGTTGTCACCTTTGCCTATCCCGAAGAGGCCTTGGACGCACATTTCCATGGACTTTATTTCGGATCTCCCTGTCTCTCAAAAAATGTCCGTCATCTGGGTTGTGTGTGATCGCTTTTCTAAAATGGTTCATCTGGTACCCTTGCCTAAGTTGCCTTCCTCCTCTGAGTTGGTCCCTCTGTTTTTTCAGAATGTGGTTCGTTTGCATGGGATTCCTGAGAACATCGTTTCTGACAGGGGATCCCAGTTTGTGTCTAGATTTTGGCGGACGTTCTGTGCTAAGATGGGCATTGATTTGTCCTTTTCGTCTGCATTCCATCCTCAGACGAATGGCCAGACTGAACGAACTAATCAGACCTTGGAAACTTATTTAAGGTGTTTTGTTTCTGCTGATCAGGATGACTGGGTTACCTTTTTGCCGCTGGCCGAGTTTGCCCTTAATAATCGGGCTAGTTCTGCTACCTTGGTTTCTCCTTTCTTTTGTAATTCGGGGTTTCATCCTCGTTTTTCCTCTGGTCAGGTGGAACCTTCTGATTGTCCTGGAGTGGACATGGTGGTGGATAGGTTGCATCGGATTTGGAGTCATGTGGTGGACAATTTGAAGTTGTCCCAGGAGAAGGCTCAGCAGTTTGCTAATCGCCGTCGCCGCGTGGGTCCTCGACTTCTTGTTGGTGACTTGGTGTGGTTGTCTTCTCGTTTTGTTCCTATGAAGGTCTCTTCTCCTAAGTTCAAGCCTCGGTTCATCGGTCCCTATAGGATCTTGGATTCTCGTGTTTCCAGACGGAAACTCCAGTATTTGGTCAAGTGGAAGGGTTATGGTCAGGAGGATAATTCTTGGGTGGTTGCCTCGGATGTTCATGCTGATGATTTGGTTCGCGCTTTTCATAGGGCTCATCCTGGTCGCCCTGGTGGTTCTCGTGAGGGTTCGGTGACCCCTCCTCAAGGGGGGGGTACTGTTGTGAGTTCTGTTTTTGGGCTCCCTCTGGTGGTTACTGATGGTACTGGGTGACTTGTCTTTCCTGGGTTTCTGGGTTCCACCTGTTCCATCAGCATATGGGAGTTTCCTATTTAACCTGGCTTTGCTGGCATTTCCTCGCCGGTTATCAATGTATCCAGTGTGTCTTGTTACCTCTGCTCCCTGCTCCTAGAACCTTCTGGTCAAGCTAAGTTTGGATTTTCCTGTTTTGGTGTTTTGCTTTATTTGGTTTTTAGTCCAGCCTGCAGATATGTGATTCTTGCTGCTGGTTGCTCTAGTGGGCTGAAATTGCTCCTCATGTACCATGAGTTGGCACATGAGTTCAAGTAATTTCAGGATGGGTTTTTGAAGGGTTTTTCGCTGACCTCGCAGTTCACTTTTGTATCCTCTGCTATCTAGCTTTAGCGGGCCTCATTTTGCTGAAACTGTTTTCATACTGCGTATGTGCTTTCCTCTCATTTCACCGTCATTATATGTGGGGGCTGCTATTTCTGTGGGGGATTTCTCTGGAGGCAAGAGAGGTCTGTGTTTCTTCTAATAGGGGAAGTTAGATCTTCGGCTGGAGCGAGACGTCTAGGATCATCGTAGGCACGTTCCCCGGCTACTTTTATTTGTGTGTTAGGTTCAGGGTCGCGGTCAGCTCAGGTTCCATCGCCCTAGAGCTTGTTGGTATCTGTGCTTGTCCTTTAGTGATCCCCTGCCATTGGGATCATGACAGATCCCGACTTTTGAGATAGTCGGGTTTTGCGAAACCCGACTCGACTCTAAAAAAGTCAAGGTCGCTCAACCCTACCCATGACCTCTGAGGGAGACCCAGCTTTCTCACACTGGGCCCCACATTATGCTGCAAAATTTGTTGATAGTCTTCAGACTTTATAAAGCCATGCACACGGTCAAGCAGTCCAGTGCCAGAGGCAGCAAAGCAACCCCAAAACATCAGGGAACCTCCACCATGTTTGACTGTAGGGACCGTGTTCTTTTCTTTAAATGCCTCTTTTTTTCTCCTGTAAACTCTATGTTGATGTCTTTGCCCAAAAGCTCTACTTTTGTCTCATCTGACCAGAGAACATTCTTTCAAAACGTTTTAGACTTTATTAGGTACGTTTTGGCAAACTCCAGCCTGGCTTTTTATGTCTCGGGGTAACAAGTGGGGTCTTCCTGGGTCTCCTACGATAGAGTCCCTTTTCATTCAGACGCCGACGGATAGTACGGGTTGACACTGTTGTACCCTCGGACTGCAGGGCAGCTTGAACTTGTTTGGATGTTAGTCGAGGTTCTTTATCCAACATCCGCACAATCTTGCATTGAAATCTCTTGTCAATTTTTCTTTTCCATCCACATCTAGGGAGGTTAGCCACAGGGCCATGGGCTTTAAACTTCTTGATGACACTGCGCACGGTAGACACAGGAACATTTAGGTCTTTGGAGATGGACTTGTAGCCTTGAGATTGCTCATGCTTCCTCACAATTTTGTTTCTCAAGTCCTCAGACAGTTCTTTGGTCTTCTTTCTTTTCTCCATGCTCAATGTGGTACACACAAGGACACAGGACAGAGGTTGAGTCAACTTTAATCCATGTCAACTGGCTGCAAGTGTGATTTAGTTATTGCCAACACCTGTTAGGTGCCACAGGTAAGTTACAGGTGCTGTTAATTACACAAATTAGAGAAGCATCACATGATTTTTCGAACAGTGCCAATAATTTTGTCCACCCCCTTTTTTATGTTTGGTGTGGAATTATATCCAGTTTGGCTTTAGGATAATTCTTTTTGTGTTTTTTCATTTAAGACAAATTAAATGAAGATAATAATAACAAATAATTTGTGTTTGCAATCATTTTCAGGAAGAAAATGTGTATTATCTGACAGAATTGCAGGGGTGTCAATACTTTTGGCCATGACTGTACATAGTGGGCCCCAAGAATGATTTTCTCTGGTGGGCCCAAGGTGCTCCAGTCCGACGCTATTCACGTCTGTATATTTTCACCAATAGACTGTCATTAGATCCAGTAAATCCGTGTAGTTCCAAAAGACATGTGGTTTATGTAGAACGCAGCATTTTGGATGCAGCAAAGATATGCTAGGTCCAAAACGCTACTATTCCTGATCGTGGACAATTGCCCTAATGCATGGATATGATGGATCCTTCATATTGGAAGACACTCCTTGTAGCTGCCCACCTCTACAGTTATTGCTAGTCATTCTAAATAAGGAACTCCTTTCTTTCAACTCAAAATAGTCTAAGTTAAAATGGTTTTTTTAAGCCAGACAACTCTTTTTAAAATTCAAGGTTTATTACTATATTATACTTTATTCAATATTTTAATTTGGCTACCACTTGCAAATGCAAAAAAACTGCTAATATAGGCCTATAGATTAAACTATATTATTATTATTATTTATTTATATAGCACCATTAATTCCATGGTGCTGTACATGAGAAAAGGGGTTACGTATAGGGTTGTAGTAATATTGTAGTAATAGTAGATACGTGGTTGACTTGTAAAGTGGGAGCATACAGCTGAGGATGCAGATGAAAGCAGTTGGTCTGTACATAAGAATACACAAGTACCGTAATAAGAACAGAAATACATACATATAGTATATTATTAGCTATGAAGAACACACACTTCAACTCCTCATCTAGAATCAGGGCCACAATGAGAGTAGATTAAACAATAGAGAATACTTGTTTAGTCTGACATATGGAACATAAAACCAGGTATCATATTATGGATATCAATCTAGTGTTCCTGGTGGTCTTGTCTGTTAAACAATGTACCAAGAACAAGAAGAGTAGATGTGACTAAATAGAAATCCAAAAATCCAAAACAGATGCTTGTATTCATTATAGCCATTATACAAATCAAGGAGACTATCAAAGGATCAAAGGAAATGTTTGATCCTATGAGTTATGTTAAATGAAAGACAATAAGGTGAATGTAAATTAGCTCTTACTGAGCGGATAGGTAAAAGAAAAAAGCCACCAAGAAAGCAGATTAATAGCATAATCATTATCAGTGTTTTGGCTTATAGATAACAATACTTAATATTGGGTAAGCCACCCACATAAGGGCTGAAAAAAATACAATTTATTTTCCAATGATAGTGGATGATAATAAAATGATATTAGGGAATTGATTTACATAGCCTTCTCAAAGGTTTGACTTCACCTTGATTTCAATATGCCTTGCATTAGACACGTCTACTTTATGAATATGACCAATGTACAGTGCGATTTAACCTCCAAATTATATTTAGCGTAATACAACATCCACAGTCCATTAGCCCTACTGTACCTCCATATATCTTTAAAGGTGACATGAATTTATGCAGTTATTTTTTTCTGATTACATCTTGCTGAATCCTAAAAGTGTGCAATATACACACTGTTAGGTTTGCGTTCTGTCTGCCTGAGCACTCATCACATGACCACAAATATGCGATTTGCATTATTGCAGTCACATGCCAACTAATTTCTCATCTGCTCCCTAACAGAAGAAAATGAATATTGAGAGAAGCATGAAGAAAAGCTAGTTATAATAAAGCTTATACTCACCTCCTGTGCTGGCGCCATTCCCGCGGTATCGGCACTCGTGTTTCTGGGGCTCTCGTGCGGCTGTGTGACACGTGACACCGGCGCCCAATCAGCAGTGGCATCACTGTCTCCTTCAGACAAATCAAACATGAAGAGGAAGTCTGGGCTGTAACTGATCTCTGACTTCCTCTTCATGTTCCATTCAATAGGAGGTGGGGCAGTGACGCCAGCTCTGATTGGGCGCCGGCGTCACGTGTCACAACAACAGTGTCATGTGTCAGAAAAACAGCCCCAAGAGAGCAAGTGCTGACACATTTTTTACTATACAGTCCCCTCTCCATTAATTAGTAGGTTTGTCAGTGTCTATTTTCATCAGTATTTTGCACCCCACCTTTATCATGCGGTCTGCTGCACTCTGCTAGTGCATTTGTAATCTGACTTGGTGTTGTTTTGGCTGTTTGTTTTTCTGGTATATTTTTTGAAATTATGTCCTTTGGTGAGCAGGATTGGTGCAGTGAGAGAACCGGATTTCTCCCTCTGCTGGCGCATTATCACTTGGGTGGTGATTGCCGGACAAAGAGGTGGCAGTGAGTTTCAAACATTCTGCTCATAATGTTAACTAAGTACCTTGTGTTCAATTTTGATTAAAGTCTAATGGTTATATGAAAACCAAATAAAAGAGCAAAAAAGTTTCTTGCACTTATGGTAGATGATTCTTTAATGACTTAAAATCACTAAAAACCTTTTTAAAGTGAGTCTAACACCAAATTTTTGCTGTAGGAAAAGAGACCCTGATTCTAAAAAAGTTTCACTTACTGGGTGCAGCAGCTGTCACACAATCAGACGTCTTAAACGTATCATGAAAAAGAGCTAAGAAATCTGCCTCATCACAGCTTTAGGGCAGTCCCACACGTCCAGATAATTCCGGTACCGGAAAAAATCGGTACCGGAATTATCCGTGTCCGTGTGCCCCTGCTTTTATGTGGCACATCAGTGTGGCACACGTGTGCCGCCCGTGTGCCCACTGGGTACCACACGGAGCGTGCAGGAGACAGCGCTAAAGTTTAGCGCTGTCCACGGCATCGTGCTGAAACCACGATTCATATCTTCTGTGCAGCAGCGTTTTCTGCAGAGAAGATATGAATAATCCTTTTTTTTAAGTTTATCATGTATAAAATAAAGGTCCATGTCCCCACCCAAAATACTCACCCAGCTCCCTCATTGGCTGTCGCTGCTTCCTCTCCTGGCCGCACCTTCTACTGTATGCGGTCACGTGGGGCCGCTCATTTACAGTCATGAATATGCGGCTCCACCCCTATGGGAGGTGGAGCCGCATATTCATGACTGTAATCGGCGGCCCCACGTGACCGCATACAGTAGAAGGTGCGGCCAGGAGAGGAAGCAGCGACAGCCAATGAGGGAGCTGGGTGAGTATTTTCAGAACAGCGGGGGGGGGGGGGGGTTTGCGCACAGGGGGTGGGGACATGGACGTTTATTTTATACACGATAAACTTAAAAAAAAGGATTATTCATATCTTCTCTGCAGCAAACGCTGCTGCACAGAAGATATGAATCGCGGTTTCAGCACCATGTGGGGGGGAGAGCGCTTACTGGAGTGCTGTCTCCTGCACGGCACATGGACTGCAAACGGACAACGTCCGTGTGCGGTACGTGTTTTACACGGACCCATTGACTTTAATGGGTCCGTGTAATACGTGCGCTCCCACGAACACTGACATGTCTCCGTGTTTGGCACACGAAGACACGGTCCGCAAAAAATCAATGACATCTGCACAGATGCATTGATTTTAATGCATCTACGTGTGTCAGTGGCTCCGGTACGTGAGGAAACTGTCACCTCACGTACCGGAACCACTGACGTGTGAAACCGGCCTTAAGTGTATATTGTCTATAGACAGTGAACTGCTTATCTCAGGAGGGGCTGTTGTCTGCCTAGGTCTCATGCACTGCTGTAACTGCTGTAGTCAGAGCAGTGATAATGTCCTGGTGATAAAACCTTCATTATAAGTAAACAACAGCTTATAGCTTGATATAAGTGACACATTGCAGAATTCAGTGTTTTAACCCCTACCACACGCTGTCTTCAAAAACCTGCTGACAGATTCCATTTAAGACAGTGAAGTATCATTGACCCTAAGTACAGGAGTTTTTTTTTTTTTTTAATCTTTTCTTTTACGTTATCCATATACTCTGTGTGCACAATTATTAGGCAAACTGCATTTTTGATTATTAATTATATAGATGAAAGACAGTGTTGTCAGTCAATTCAAAAGGTTAAGAAACCTGAAAACTGAATATGTAAATGCAAAAGTGAATTTTTGTCTTTCGAAAATGTCTATGTGCAGAATTATTGGGAAACTTTTAATGTGCAGACGTACCGTATATACTCGAGTATAAGCCGAGATTTTCAGCTCAAATTTTTGGGCTGAAAGTGCCCCTCTCGGCTTATACTCGAGTCACGGTCGGCGGTGGGGTCGGCGGGTAAGGGGGAAAGAGGGCTGAGGCATCTTACCTGCTTCCGGGGCTCCTGGCGCTGTCCCTGCAGTCCCACGGTCTCCAGGTGCCGCAGCTCTTCCCCTGTTCAGCGGTCACGTGGGACCGCTCATTAGAGAAATGAATATGGACTCCACTCCCATAGGGGTGGAGCCGCATATTCATTTCTCTAATGAGCGGTAACGGTGAACGCTGATAGAGGAAGAGGCTGCGGCACCCGGAGACCAGCTGTCCGGGAGAAGGAGCGGGACGCCGGGAGCAGGTAAGTATTGCATATTCACCTGTCCACATTCCACACGCCGGGCGCTGCTCCATCTTCCCGGCGTCTCTCCGCACTGACTGTGCAGGTCAGAGGGCGCGATGACGCATATAGTGTGCGCGCCGCCCTCTGCCTGATCAGTCAGTGCGGAGAGAAGCTGGGACGGGACGCCGAGGAGCTGCAAGCAAGAGAGGTGAGTATGGCATTTTTTTTTTATTGCAGCAGCCGCAGCATTATATATACCGGTAGCACAGCTTTCTATGGCACATCTATGGGGCAATAATGAACGGTGCAGAAAACTATATGGCACAGTTTTATATGGCACATCTATGGGGCAATAATGAACGGTGCAGAGCACTATATGGCAGAGCTTTCTATGGCACATCTATGGGACCTGTTATGATCCGGTGACCTTGGAGCCGCATGGAACTTTCTCTGAGTTGGTGGAAACTGTACTGACCGCAAATCCTGAACTTAACAGCGCAACTAGAAGTAGCCGTGGGGTGTGCCTAACAAATCCTAGACACCTCAACACAGCCGGAGGACTAAATACCCCTATAGATGGAAATAGGAATTCTACCTTGATTCAGAGCAGAACGCCAAAGGATAGGCAGCCCCCCACAAATATTGACTGTGAGTAGTAGAGCAAAAGACACACACAGGCAGGAAACAGGATTTAGCAAAAGAGGCCACTTGTTGTGAATTCTGCTCTTGGGTTCCCTCCAGTGGTGGTAGGTGGGAATGCAGTTGTCTCTGAGTCACAGTCCTGGCCAGGTGTATCTGCTAATTGCTGTTCTGACTGGGATATTTAAGTGTGCAGGATTCATTAGCCCTTTCCAGTTGTCAATGTTTCTTTGGAAGTATTGGATCTCTGCCTGGCCTCACCTGCTTAGCTGCCAGTTCAGCAAAGATAAGTGTCTGTTTCTTTTTCTGAAGCACACTTGCTGTGTGCTTTTTTTCAGTGTTGATCTTTTGTTTCTATTTGTCCAGCTTAGACTGTGTCAGTTGTTTTTCTCAGTCTGGTTGGATTCTCTGGAGTTGCAGTTATACTCTCCACATCTTTAGGTGGTGGAGTTTTGTATTTTCTGCTGTGGATATTTTTGTAGTATTTTTATGTTGCCCGCTTAGTATCCTGTCCTGTCCTTTTCTATTTAGCTAGAAGTGGCCTCCTTTGCTAAGCCTGTTTTCTGCCTGTGTGTGTCTTTTCCTCTCCAACTCACAGTCATTATTTGTGGGGGGGCTGCCTATCCTTTGTGAGTCTACTCTGAGGCAAGATAGTTTTCCTATTTCCATCTTTAAGGGTATTTAGTTCTCCGGCTGTGTCGAGGTGTCTAGGTTTTGTTAGGCACACCCCACGGCTACTTCTAGTTGCGAGGTTAAGTTCAGGATTTGCGGTCCGTATAGTTACCACCTACTCCAGAGAAAGTTTTCATGCTGCTACAAGGCCACCTGATCATAACAGATCATAAATGCATCTCAGAAGAAAGGAGGAAAGGTCTTGAGCCATTTTTTTCTTCAGTCTGTTTTGTCTTCTCCTCCCTCTTTATCTCTGGGTGGCTGAAGAGCCTTGTGCTAGCATGAATGTTCAGGAATTAGCTTCTCGTGTAGACCAGCTTGCTGCTAGGGTACAGAGTATTTCTGATTACATTGTTCAGACTCCTGCTTTAGAACCGAAGATTCCTACTCCTGATTTGTTTTTCGGTGACAGGTCCAAATTTTTGAGTTTTAAAAACAACTGTAAACTGTTTTTTGCATTGAAACCTCGATCCTCCGGTGATTCCATTCAACAAGTTAAAATCATCATCTTTCTGCTGCGTGGTGATCCACAGGATTGGGCATTTTCCCTGGAATCTGGGGATCCTGCTTTGCTTAATGTAGACTCCTTCTTTCAGGTGTTAGGATTACTGTATGATGAACCTAATTCGGTGGATCAAGCTGAGAAGACCTTGTTGGCCCTGTCTCAGGGGCAAGAGGCGGCTGAATTGTATTGTCAGAAATTCAGAAAATGGTCTGTGTTGACTACATGGAATGATGATGCTTTGGCGGCAATTTTCAGAAAGGGTCTTTCTGAATCTGTTAAAGATGTTATGGTGGGGTTTCCCACACCCTCCAATCTGAGTGATTCTATGTCTCTGGCCATTCAGATTGACCGGCGCTTGCGGGAGCGCAGAACTGTGCGCGCTATGGCGTTATCCTCAGAGCAAATTCCTGAGCCTATGCAGTGTGATAGGATTCTGTCTAAAACAGAAAGACAAGGTTTCAGACGTCTCAATAGGTTGTGTTATTATTGTGGCGACACTTCCCATGTCATTTCTGTCTGCCCTAAGCGGACAAAGAGGATCGCCAGTTCATTTACCATCAGTACTGTACAACCTAAATTTCTGTTATCTGTATCCTTGATCTGTTCATTGTCATCATTTTCTGTCATGGCGTTTGTGGATTCAGGCGCTGCCTTGAACTTAATGGACTTTGACTTTGCTAGGCGTTGTGGTTTTCCCTTGCAGCCTTTGCAGAACCCTATTCCTTTAAGGGGCATTGTTGCTACACACTTGGCTAAAAATAAGCCCCAGTTTTGGATACAGGTGACCATGCGCATGGCGCCAGCCCTTCAGGAAGATTGTCGATTTCTGGTGTTGCATAATTTGCATGATGCTATCGTGCTGGGTTTTCCCTGGTTACAGGTACATAATCCTGTTTTGGATTGGAAGTCCATGTCTGTGACTAGTTGGGGTTGTCAGGGGGTTCATAATGATGTTCCTCTGATGTCTATCGCCCCTTCTTCCTCTTCTGAAATTCAGGAGTTTTTGTCTGATTTTCAGGATGTATTCGATGAGCCCAAGTCCAGTTTCCTTCCACCGCACAGGGACTGCGATTTTGCTATTGACTTGATTCCAGGCTGTAAGTTTCCTAAGGGCCGACTTTTCAACCTGTCTGTACCTGAACATGCCGCCATGCGGAGCCATATTAAGGAGTCTTTGGAGAAAGGGCATATTCGGCCATCTTCTTCACCGTTGGGAGCGGGGTTCTTTTTTGTTGCTAAAAAAGATGGTTCCTTAAGACCCTGTATTGATTATCGCCTCTTGAATAAGATCACGGTCAAGTTTCAATATCCTTTACCTTTGCTTTCCGATTTGGCTGCTAGGATTAAGGGAGCTAGTTGGTTTACTAAGATTGACCTTCGGGGGGGGGGGGCATATAATCTTGTTCGTATTAAACAGGGTGACGAATGGAAAACTGCGTTTAACACGCCCGAAGGCCATTTTGAATACCTTGTGATGCCATTCGGACTCTCTAATGCTCCATCTGTTTTTCTGTCCTTCATGCATGATATCTTCCGGGATTATCTTGATAAATTCTTGATTGTATATTTGGATGATATTTTGATTTTTTCCGATGATTGGGAGTCTCATGTGCAGCAGGTCAGGATGGTATTTCAGATCCTTCGTGACAATGCCTTGTTTGTGAAAGGGTCTAAGTGTCTTTTTGGGGTGCAGAAGGTTTCCTTTTTGGGCTTCATTTTTTCTCCCTCGTCTATAGAGATGGATCCGGTTAAGGTTCAGGCCATTCATGATTGGATTCAGCCCACATCCATGAAGAGCCTTCAGAAATGTTTGGGTTTTGCTAATTTTTATCGCCGTTTCATTGCTAATTTTTCCAGCGTGGTTAAACCCTTGACTGATTTGATGAAGAAGGGTGCTGATGTGGCGAATTGAACCCTCACCAGAGCCCCCAGGCCGATCAGGACGAGCCAAGTGAAAAGCACGAACCAAATCGGTAGCATGGACATCGGAGGCAACAATCCAAGAATTATCCTCCTGGCCATAACCCTTCCACTTGACAAGATACTGAAGCCTCCGCCTCGAAAAACGAGAATCCAAAATCTTCTCAACCTCATATTCCAACTCTCCCTCAACCAACACCGGGGCAGGAGGGTCAACCGAGGGAACAACGGGCACCACATATCTCCGCAACAAAGATCTATGGAAAACATCATGAATGGCAAAAGAGGCAGGAAGAGCCAAACGAAAAGACACCGGATTAATAATTTCAGAAATTTTATAAGGACCAATAAACCGAGGCTTAAACTTAGGAGAAGAAACCTTCATAGGAACATGACGAGAAGACATCCAAACCAAATCCCCCACACGAAGCCGGGGACCAACACGTCAACGGCGGTTAGCAAAATGTTGAGCCCTTTCCTGAGACAACGTCAAATTGTCCACCACATGAGTCCAAATCTGCTGCAGCCTGTCCACCTCAGAATTAACACCAGGACAATCAGAAGGCTCAACCTGCCCAGAAGAAAAACGAGGATGAAAACCAAAATTACAAAAGAAAGGTGAAACCAAAGTAGCCGAACTAGCCTGATTATTAAGGGCAAACTCGGCCAACGGCAAGAAAGACACCCAATCATCCTGATCAGCAGACACAAAGCATCTCAAATAGGTCTCCAAGGTCTGATTAGTTCGCTCAGTTTGGCCATTAGTCTGAGGATGAAACGCCGAAGAAAAAGATAAATCAATGCCCATCCTAGCACAAAAGGCCCGCCAAAATCTAGAGACAAACTGAGAACCTCTGTCAGACACAATATTCTCCGCAATGCCATGCAAAGAACCACATGCTGAAAAAACAATGGAACCAGATCTGAGGAGGAAGGCAACTTAGGCAAAGGTACCAGATGGACCATTTTAAAGAACCGGTCACAAACAACCCAGATAACAGACATCTTCTGGGAAACAGGAAGATCCGAAATAAAATCCATGGAAATATGCGTCCAGGGTCTCTCAGGTCAAGTAAATAAGGCAGCACACTGTAGCGCTAAAACATGCAAACATGAAACACGAAAATTGAACTGCATTACTGCACTAGAAATATGAAAAATGAGAGCGGTTAGCGCATAAAAATGGCCAATTTTAAGTGTACCTGGTAGCCACTTTACGGCATCTCTCTTATACCAGGTCCTACACTTGCCTTTCCTCGCTGAGAATAAACGTCTCCATCTGAATGGGTACCTGTGAAACCTCTTCTTAGACTAAAATTCTCTCTCTCTGTGGAGGGGTAATGGACCTGCTGTAATTAAAACACCTGTGGCTAGGAGGCGGAGTGCTCGATCAGAAGGCTAAAGAATACATTTAAAAAAACTGACCGTCACATCCAAACATAGACTAAGTGTGAACAGGTACTGAACCTAGAGTCGCCAACTCGTATATAGTCAAGTAAATAAGGCAGCACACTGTAGCGCTAAAATATGCAAACATGAAACACGAAAATTGAACTGCATTACTGCACTAGAAATATGAAAAATGAGAGCGTTTAGCGCATAAAAATGGCCAATTTTATGTGTACCTGGTAGCCACTTTACGGCATCTCTCTTATACCAGGTCCTACACTTGCCTTTCCTCGCTGAGAATAAACGTCTCCATCTGAATGGGTACCTGTGAAACCTCTTCTTAGACTAAAATTCTCTCTCTCTGTGGAGGGGTAATGGACCTGCTGTAATTAAAACACCTGTGGCTAGGAGGCGGAGTGCTCGATCAGAAGGCTAAAGAATACATTTCAAAAAACTGACCGTCACATCCAAACATAGACTAAGTGTGAACAGGTGCTGAACCTAGAGTCGCCAACTCGTATATAGTCAAGTAAATAAGGCAGCACACTGTAGCGCTAAAACATGCAAACATGAAACACGAAAATTGAACTGCATTACTGCACTAGAAATATGAAAAATGAGAGCGTTTAGCGCATAAAAATGGCCAATTTTTGCCAGGGTCTCTCAGGGACCGGCAAAGGCAAAAGCAAGGGAACAGCAAGGCTTGGCCCGGGCGCAAGTCCCACAGAACTGCACAAAAGCACGCACATCGCGAGACAAGGAAGGCCACCAAAAGGACCTAGCAACCAAATCTCTGGTACCAAAAATCCCAGGATGACCAGCCAACACTGAACAATGAACCTCAGAAATTTCCTTACTTGTCCATCTATCAGGAACAAACAGCTTCCCCACTGGACAGAGGTCAGGCCTATCAGCCTGAAATTCCTGAAGCACCCGCCGCAAATCAGGGGAGATAGCAGAAAGAATCACCCCCTCCTTAAGAATGCCAACCGGCTCCAGGACTCCAGGAGAATCAGGCGAAAAACTCCTAGAGAGGGCATCAGCCTTAACATTCTTAGATCCCGGAAGATACGAGACCACAAAATCAAAACGGGAGAAAAACAGGGACCATCGAGCCTGTCTAGGATTCAGCCGCTTGGCCGACTCGAGGCAACTCCCGATTGTCGACATCATAATTGCGTTCCGCAGGCGAAAACTTTCTGGAAAAAAAAGCACACGGTTTCATCAAAGAACCATCAGACTCCATCTGAGACAAAACGGCCCCTGCCCCAATTTCAGAAGCGTCGACCTCAACCTGAAAAAGAAGAGAAACATCCGGTTGACGCAACACAGGGGCAGAAGTAAATTGGCGTTTAAGCTCCTGAAAGGCCTCAACAGCCTCAGAGGACCAATTTGTCACATCAGCGCCTTTCTTCGTCAAATCAGTAAGGGGCTTAACCACACTGAAAAAGTTGGCAATGAAACGGCGATAGAAATTAGCAAAGCCCAAAAATTTTTGAAGTCCCTTCACAGATGTGGGTTGGATCCAGTCATGAATAGCTTGGACCTTAACAGGATCCATTTCTATAGACGAGGGAGAAAAAATAAAACCCAAAAAGACCTTCTGAACTCCGAATAGGCACATAGACCCCTTCACAAATAAAGCATTGGAACACCATCCTGACCTGCTTCACACGAGACTCCCAATCATTGGAAAAAATAAAAATATCATCCAAATATACAACCATGAATTTATCAAGATAATTGCGGAAAATATCATGCATGAAAGACTGGAACACAGATGGATCATTAGAGAGCCCAAATGGCATCACAAGGTATTCAAAATGGCCTTCGGGCGTATTAAATGCAGTTTTCCATTCGTCACCCTGTTAAATACGAACAAGATTATATGCCCCTCGGAGGTCAATCTTAGTAAACCAACTAGCCCCCTTAATCTGAGCAAACAAATCAGTAAGCAAAGGCAAGGGGTATTGGAATTTGACCGTGATCTTATTAAGAAGACGATAATCAATACAGGGTCTTAAGGAGCCATCCTTCTTAGCAACAAAAAAGAAACCCGCACCCAATGGTGACGAAGAGGGCCGAATATGCCCTTTCTCCAAAGATTCCTTAACATAGCTCCGCATGGCGGCATGCTCTGGCACAGACAGATTGAAAAGTCGGCCCTTAGGGAACTTACAACCAGGAATCAAGTTAATAGCACAATCACAGTCCCTATGTGGAGGAAGGGAACTGGACTTGGGCTCATCAAATACATCCTGGAAATCCGACAAAAACTCAGGGACCTCAGAAGAGGGGGAAGAGGAAATTGCCATCAATGGAACGTCACTATGTACTCCTCGACAACCCCAACTAGTCACCGACATAGTTTTCCAATCCAGCACCGGATTATGTTCCTGTAACCATGGAAATCCCAGCACAACAACATCATGCAGGTTATGCAACACCAGAAAACGGCAATCTTCCTGATGTGCAGGAGCCATGTACATAGTCATCTGTGTCCAGCACTGAGGTTTATCCTTGGCCAAGGGTGTAGCATCAATGCCCCTCAAAGGAATAGGGCTCTGCAAAGGCTGCAAGGAAAAACCACAGCGCCTGGCGAATTCTAAGTCCATTAAGTTCAGGGCAGCGCCTGAATCCACAAATGCCATGACAGAAAAGGACGACAATGAGCAAATCAGGGTCACAGATAAGAGAAATTTAGGCTGTATAGTACTAATGGTAACAGACCTAGCGACTCTCATAGTACGCTTAGGGCAATCAGAGATAACATGAGCCGAATCACCACAGTAAAAACACAGCCTATTCTGACGTCTGAATTCCTGCCGTTCTGTTCTGGTCAAAATCCTATCACATTGCATAGGTTCAGGACTATGCTCAGAGGATACTGCCATATGGTGCACAGCTTTGCGCTTGCGCAGACGCCGATCAATCTGAATGGCTAGAGACATAGATTCGCTCAAACCGGCAGGCGTAGGAATGCCCACCATAACATCTTTAAGGGTTTCAGAAAGACCTTTTCTGAAAATAGCAGCCAGAGCCTCTTCATTCCATTTAGTGAGCACAGACCGTTTTCTAAATTTCTGGCAGTATAACTCTGCCGCTTCCTGACCTTGACACAAGGCCAACAGGGTTTTTTCTGCATGATCCACAGAATTAGGTTCGTCATACAATAATCCGAGCGCTTGAAAAAATGCATCTACATTCAATAATGCCGGATCCCCTGTTTCAAGAGAAAAAGCCCAGTCTTGAGGGTCACCACGCAGCAAGGATATGATGATTTTCACCTGCTGAATGGGATCACCAGAAGAACGGGGTTTCAAAGCAAAAAACAATTTGCAGTTATTTTTAAAGTTCAAAAACTTGGATCTGTCCCCAAAAAACAAATCAGGAGTAGGAATTCTGGGCTCTAAAGCCGGAGTCTGGACAACATAGTCCTGGATACTCTGTACTCTTGCAGCAAGTTGATCCACACGAGAAAACAAACCCTGAACATTCATGCCAAAACATATATCCTGAACCACCCAGATATCAAGAGGAAAAAAAAAAAGACAAACCAAAGCACAGAAAAAAAAATGGTTCAGAACTTTCTTTTCCTTCTTTTGAGATACATTTAATTCATTTTTGGCCACTTGTACTGTTATGATCTGGCAGTTTAGGAACAACATGAGACAAGCTCTGAAGGAGGTGGTATCTGTACTGACCGCAAACCCTGAACCTAGCAGCGCAACTAAAAATAGCCGTGGGGGGTACCTGACACTCCCTAGACCCCTCGGCACAGCCTAAGATCTAACTTCCCCTAAAGATGGAAACAGGAAACCTATCTTGCCTCAGAGAATATCCCCAAAGGAAAGATAGCCCCCACAAATATTGACGGTGAGAGGAGGGGAAAATAACATACGCAGAAATTAAATCAGATTTTAGCATAGGAGGCCAGTCTAGCTTGATAGATAGGACAGGAAAGGATACTGTGCAGTCAGTATAAAAACTACAAAACAATCCACACAGAGTTTACAAAATCTCCACACCTGACTAAAGGTGTGGAGGGTAAATCTGCTTCCCAGAGCTTCCAGCTAACAGAAAAAATCCATACTGACAAGCTGGACATATATAGAATGCACAGAACAATAAGTCCACAACATGTGGACTGAAATGAGCAAAGCCAGAACTTATCTTTGCAGAACTGGTCAGGAAACCAGGAGAATCCAAGCAGAGATGTGAATGCAGCCAGGAAACATTGACAAGTGGCACAGGCTAAAGAAAGAGCCAGACTTAAATAGCGGACAATAAGTGGAGGCAGCTGATGACAGCTAACTCCAAGGAGCAGCCATACCACCAGAAACCACAAGAGGGAGCCCAAGAGCAGAGCTCACAAAAGTGCCACTTACAACGACCGGAGGGAGCCCAAGAGCGGAATTCACAACAGCCACTCTAGCTAAATTAGGAAAGGATAGGACAGAATACTAAGCAGGCAGTATTAAAACCCTTCCAAATATATCCACAGCAGAAAATACAAAAAATTCCACCATCTAACTAAAGATGTGGTGCGTATATCTGCAACTCCAGATAATCCAACAAGACTGAGAAAACACTGACACAATTTAAGCTGGACAAGAGAAAACAAATGAATAGCACAGAATAATTAAGCACACCGCATGTGTGCCACAGAAACAAAAACCAGACACTTATCTTTGCTGAATTGGCAGCAAGGCAGGAGGAACCAGACAAAGATCCAAAACCTCCCAGAACCATGGACAACTGGCAAGGACTAATGAATCCTGCACACCCCAGTCAGAACTGCAATCAGCAGATACACCTGGCCAGGACTGCAACTCAGGGTCAACTGCATTACCACCTACAACCACTGGAGGGAACCCAAAAGCAGAATTCACAACAGTACCCATTCCTTGAGGAGGGGTCACCGCACCCTCACCAGGGCTCCCAGGACGATCAGGACGAGCCAGATGAAAGGCACGGACCAAATCAGCAGCATGGACATCAGAGGCAAAAACCCAAGAATTATCCTCCTGGCCATAACCCTTCCATTTGACCAGGTACTGAAGCTTCCGCCTCGAAAAACGAGAATCCAAAATCTTCTCAACCACATACTCCAACTCTCCATCAACCAACACAGGCTCCGGAGGATCAACAGAGGGAACAACTGGCATCACATATTTCCGCAATAAAGATCTATGGAAGACATTATGGATAGCAAAAGAGGCCGGAAGCACCAATCGAAAAGACACCGGATTAATAATCTCAGAAATCCTATAAGGACCAATAAACCGAGGCTTAAACTTAGGGGAAGAAACCTTCATAGGAACATGACGGGAAGACAACCAGACCAGATCCCCAACCCGAAGCCGGGAACCAACACACCGACAACGGTTAGCAAAACGTTGAGCCTCCTCCTGAGACAACACCAAATTGTCCACCACATGAGCCCAAATCTGCTGCAACCTGTCAACCACAGAATCCACACCAGGACAGTCAGAAGGCTCAACCTGCCCAGAAGAAAAACGAGGATGAAAACCAAAATTACAAAAGAAAGGCGAAACCAAAGTAGCCGAACTAGCCCGATTATTAAGGGCAAACTCGGCCAATGGCAAGAAGGCCACCCAATCATCCTGATCAGCAGACACAAAGCATCTCAAATAAGTCTCCAAAGTCTGATTAGTTCGCTCGGTCTGGCCATTTGTCTGAGGATGAAATGCAGAAGAAAAAGACAAATCAATGCCCAGCCTAGCAGAAAAGGCCCGCCAAAACCTAGAAACAAACTGGGAACCTCTGTCGGACACAATATTCTCCGGAATACCATGCAGACGAACCACATGCTGAAAATACAACGGAAACAAATCTGAAGAGGAAGGCAATTTAGGCAAAGGCACCAAATGAACCATCTTAGAGAACCGGTCACAAACAACCCAGATAACAGACATCTTCTGGGAAACCGGAAGATCAGAAATAAAATCCATAGAAATATGCGTCCAGGGCCTCTCAGGGACTGGCAATGGCAAAAGCAACCCACTAGCACGGGAACAACAAGGCTTGGCCCGCGCACAAGGCCCACAGGACTGCACAAAAGAACGCACATCACGTGACAAAGAAGGCCACCAAAAGGACCTACCAACCAAATCTCTGGTACCAAAAATACCAGGATGACCAGCCAACACAGAACACTGAACCTCAGAAATCACTCTACTAGTCCATCTGTCAGGAACAAACAGTTTCCCCACTGGACAGCGGTCAGGTCTGTCAGCCTGAAATTCCTGAAGAACCTGTTGTAAATCAGGGGAAATGGCAGAAAGGACCACCCCTTCTTTCAGAATGCCGACCGGTTCAAGGACCTCAGGAGAATCAGGCAAAAAACTCCTAGAGACGGCATCAGCCTTAATATTCTTAGAACCCGGAAGATACGAAACTACGAAATCTAAATGGGAAAAAAACAAGGACTATCGAGCCTGTCTAGGATTAAGCCATTTGGCAGACTCGAGGTAAATCAGATTCTTATGATCGGTCAAGACTACAATACGGTGCTTAGCTCCCTCAAGCCAATGTCGCCACTCCTCAAACGCCCACTTCATAGCCAACAACTGCCGATTGCCGACATCATAATTGCGTTCAGCAGGCGAAAACTTACGGGAAAAGAAGGCACACGGTTTCATCAAGGAACCAACAGAATCCCTCTGAGACAAAACGGCCCCTGCCCCAATCTCAAAAGCGTCAATCTCAACTTGAAACGGAAGAGAAACATCTGGTTGGCGCAACACCGGAGCAGAAGTAAATCGGCGTTTAAGCTCCTGAAAGGCAGAGACAGCCGCAGAGGACCAATTCGCCACATCAGCGCCTTTCTTCGTCAAATCGGTTAAGGGTTTAACCACGCTAGAGAAGTTAGCAATGAAACAGCGATAAAAATTTGCAAAACCCAAAAATTTCTGAAGGCTCTTCACGGATGTGGGTTGAATCCAATCATGAATGGCCTGAGCCTTAGCCGGATCCATCTCCATAGATGAGGGAGAAAAAATGAAGCCCAAAAAAGAAACCTTCTGCACCCCAAAGAGACACTTAGACCCCTTCACAAACAAAGCATTGTCACGAAGGATCTGAAATACCATCCTGACCTGTGGCACATGAGACTCCCAATAATCGGAAAAAATCAAAATATCGTCCAAATATACAATCAAGAATTTATCAAGATATGTCCGGAAGATATTATGCATGAAGGACTGAAAAACAGATGGAGCATTAGTGAGCCCGAATGGCATCACAAGATATTCAAAATGACCTTCGGGCATATTAAACGCAGTTTTCCATTCATCACCCTGCTTAATACGAACAAGATTATATGACCCCCGAAGGTCAATCTTAGTAAACCAACTAGCCCCCTTAATCCTAGCAAACAAATCAGAAAGCAAAGGTAAAGGGTATTGAAACATGACCGTGATCTTATTCAAGAGGCGATAATCAATACAGGGTCTCAAGGAGCCATCCTTCTTAGCAACAAAAAAATATCCCGCTCCCAACGGTGAAGAAGATGGCCGAATATGCCCTTTCTCCAAAGATTCCTTAACATAGCTCCGCATGGCGGCATGCTCTGGCACAGACAGATTGAAAATTCGGCCCTTAGGGAACTTACAACCAGGAATCAAGTTAATAGCACAATCACAGTCCCTATGTGGAGGAAGGGAACTGGACTTGGGCTCATCAAATACATCCTGGAAATCCGACAAAAACTCAGGGACCTCAGAAGAGGGGGAAGAGGAAATTGACATCAAAGGAACGTCACTATGTACTCCTCGACAACCCCAACTAGTCACCGACATAGTTTTCCAATCCAGCACCGGATTATGTTCCTGTAACCATGGAAATCCCAGCACAACAACATCATGCAGGTTATGCAACACCAGAAAACGGCAATCTTCCTGATGTGCAGGAGCCATGTACATAGTCATCTGTGTCCAGCACTGAGGTTTATCCTTGGCCAAGGGTGTAGCATCAATGCTCCTCAAAGGAATAGGGCTCTGCAAAGGCTGCAAGGAAAAACCACAGCGCCTGGCGAATTCTAAGTCCATTAAGTTCAGGGCAGCGCCTGAATCCACAAATGCCATGACAGAAAAGGACGACAATGAGCAAATCAGGGTCACAGATAAGAGAAATTTAGGCTGTATAGTACTAATGGTAACAGACCTAGCGACTCTCATAGTACGCTTAGGGCAATCAGAGATAACATGAGCCGAATCACCACAGTAAAAACACAGCCTATTCTGACGTCTGAATTCCTGCCGTTCTGTTCTATTCAAAATCCTATCACATTGCATAGGTTCAGGACTATGCTCAGAGGATACTGCCATATGGTGCACAGCTTTGCGCTTGCGCAGACGCCGATCAATCTGAATGGCTAGAGACATAGATTCGCTCAAACCGGCAGGTGTAGGAAAGCCCACCATAACATCTTTAAGGGTTTCAGAAAGACCTTTTCTGAAAATAGCAGCCAGAGCCTCTTCATTCCATTTAGTGAGCACAGACCATTTTCTAAATTTCTGGCAGTATAAGTCTGCCGCTTCCTGACCTTGACACAAGGCCAACAGGGTTTTTTCTGCATGATCCACAGAATTAGGTTCGTCATACAATAATCCGAGCGCTTGAAAAAATGCATCTACAATCAATAATGCCGGATCCCCTGTTTCAAGAGAAAAAGCCCAGTCTTGAGGGTCACCACGCTGCAAGGATATGATGATTTTCACCTGCTGAATGGGATCACCAGAAGAACGGGGTTTCAAAGCAAAAAACAATTTGCAGTTATTTTTAAAGTTCAAAAACTTGGATCTGTCCCCAAAAAACAAATCAGGAGTAGGAATTCTGGGCTCTAAAGCCGGAGTCTGGACAACATAGTCCTGGATACTCTGTACTCTTGCAGCAAGTTGATCCACACGAGAAAACAAACCCTGAACATTCATGCCAAAACATATATCCTGAACCACCCAGATATCAAGAGGAAAAAAAAAAGACAAACCAAAGCACAGAAAAAAAAATGGTTCAGAACTTTCTTTTCCTTCTTTTGAGATACATTTAATTCATTTTTGGCCACTTGTACTGTTATGATCTGGCGGTTTAGGAACAACATGAGACAAGCTCTGAAGGAGGTGGTATCTGTACTGACCGCAAACCCTGAACCTAGCAGCGCAACTAAAAATAGCCGTGGGGGGTACCTGACACTCCCTAGACCCCTCGGCACAGCCTAAGATCTAACTTCCCCTAAAGATGGAAACAGGAAACCTATCTTGCCTCAGAGAATATCCCCAAAGGAAAGATAGCCCCCACAAATATTGACGGTGAGAGGAGGGGAAAATAACATACGCAGAAATTAAATCAGATTTTAGCATAGGAGGCCAGTCTAGCTTGATAGATAGGACAGGAAAGGATACTGTGCGGTCAGTATAAAAACTACAAAACAATCCACACAGAGTTTACAAAATCTCCACACCTGACTAAAGGTGTGGAGGGTAAATCTGCTTCCCAGAGCTTCCAGCTAACAGAAAAAATCCATACTGACAAGCTGGACATATATAGAATGCACAGAACAATAAGTCCACAACATGTGGACTGAAATGAGCAAAGCCAGAACTTATCTTTGCAGAACTGGTCAGGAAACCAGGAGAATCCAAGCAGAGATCTGAATCCAGCCAGGAAACATTGACAAGTGGCACAGGCTGAAGAAAGAGCCAGACTTAAATAGCGGACAATAAGTGGAGGCAGCTGATGACAGCTAACTCCAAGGAGCAGCCATACCACCAGAAACCACAAGAGGGAGCCCAAGAGCAGAGCTCACAAAAGTGCCACTTACAACCACCGGAGGGAGCCCAAGAGCGGAATTCACAACAGCCACTCTAGCTAAAATAGGAAAGGATAGGACAGAATACTAAGCAGGCAGTATTAAAACCCTTCCAAATATATCCACAGCAGAAAATACAAAAAATTCCACCATCTAACTAAAGATGTGGTGCGTATATCTGCAACTCCAGAGAATCCAACAAGACTGAGAAAACACTGACACAATTTAAGCTGGACAAGAGAAAACAAATGAATAGCACAGAATAATTAAGCACACCGCATGTGTGCCACAGAAACAAAAACCAGACACTTATCTTTGCTGAATTGGCAGCAAGGCAGGAGGAACCAGACAAAGATCCAAAACCTCCCAGAACCATGGACAACTGGCAAGGACTAATGAATCCTGCACACCCCAGTCAGAACTGCAATCAGCAGATACACCTGGCCAGGACTGCAACTCAGGGACAACTGCATTACCACCTACAACCACTGGAGGGAACCCAAAAGCAGAATTCACAACAGTACCCCTTCCTTGAGGAGGGGTCACCGCACCCTCACCAGGGCTCCCAGGACGATCAGGATGAGCCAGATGAAAGGCACGGACCAAATCAGCAGCATGGACATCAGAGGCAAAAACCCAAGAATTATCCTCCTGGCCATAACCCTTCCATTTGACAAGGTACTGAAGCCTCCGCCTCGAAAAATGAGAATCCAAAATCTTCTCAACCACATACTCCAACTCTCCATCAACCAACACAGGCTCCGGAGGATCAACAGAGGGAACAACTGGCATCACATATTTCCGCAATAAAGATCTATGGAAGACATTATGGATAGCAAAAGAGGCCGGAAGCACCAATCGAAAAGACACCGGATTAATAATCTCAGAAATCCTATAAGGACCAATAAACCGAGGCTTAAACTTAGGGGAAGAAACCTTCATAGGAACATGACGGGAAGACAACCAGACCAGATCCCCAACCCGAAGCCGGGAACCAACACACCGACAACGGTTAGCAAAACGTTGAGCCTCCTCCTGAGACAACACCAAATTGTCCACCACATGAGCCCAAATCTGCTGCAACCTGTCAACCACAGAATCCACACCAGGACAGTCAGAAGGCTCAACCTGCCCAGAAGAAAAACGAGGATGAAAACCAAAATTACAAAAGAAAGGCGAAACCAAAGTAGCCGAACTAGCCCGATTATTAAGGGCAAACTCGGCCAATGGCAAGAAGGCCACCCAATCATCCTGATCAGCAGACACAAAGCATCTCAAATAAGTCTCCAAAGTCTGATTAGTTCGCTCGGTCTGGCCATTTGTCTGAGGATGAAATGCAGAAGAAAAAGACAAATCAATGCCCAGCCTAGCAGAAAAGGCCCGCCAAAACCTAGAAACAAACTGGGAACCTCTGTCGGACACAATATTCTCCGGAATACCATGCAGACGAACCACATGCTGAAAAAACAACGGAAACAAATCTGAAGAGGAAGGCAATTTAGGCAAAGGCACCAAATGAACCATCTTAGAGAACCGGTCACAAACAACCCAGATAACAGACATCTTCTGGGAAACCGGAAGATCAGAAATAAAATCCATAGAAATATGCGTCCAGGGCCTCTCAGGGACTGGCAATGGCAAAAGCAACCCACTAGCACGGGAACAACAAGGCTTGGCCCGCGCACAAGGCCCACAGGACTGCACAAAAGAACGCACATCACGTGACAAAGAAGGCCACCAAAAGGACCTACCAACCAAATCTCTGGTACCAAAAATACCAGGATGACCAGCCAACACAGAACACTGAACCTCAGAAATCACTCTACTAGTCCATCTGTCAGGAACAAACAGTTTCCCCACTGGACAGCGGTCAGGTCTGTCAGCCTGAAATTCCTGAAGAACCTGTTGTAAATCAGGGGAAATGGCAGAAAGGACCACCCCTTCTTTCAGAATGCCGACCGGTTCAAGGACCTCAGGAGAATCAGGCAAAAAACTCCTAGAGACGGCATCAGCCTTAATATTCTTAGAACCCGGAAGATACGAAACTACGAAATCAAAATGGGAAAAAAACAAGGACTATCGAGCCTGTCTAGGATTAAGCCATTTGGCAGACTCGAGGTAAATCAGATTCTTATGATCGGTCAAGACTACAATACGGTGCTTAGCTCCCTCAAGCCAATGTCGCCACTCCTCAAACGCCCACTTCATAGCCAACAACTGCCGATTGCCGACATCATAATTGCGTTCAGCAGGCGAAAACTTACGGGAAAAGAAGGCACACGGTTTCATCAAGGAACCAACAGAATCCCTCTGAGACAAAACGGCCCCTGCCCCAATCTCAAAAGCGTCAATCTCAACTTGAAACGGAAGAGAAACATCTGGTTGGCGCAACACCGGAGCAGAAGTAAATCGGCGTTTAAGCTCCTGAAAGGCAGAGACAGCCGCAGAGGACCAATTCGCCACATCAGCGCCTTTCTTCGTCAAATCGGTTAAGGGTTTAACCACGCTAGAGAAGTTAGCAATGAAACAGCGATAAAAATTTGCAAAACCCAAAAATTTCTGAAGGCTCTTCACGGATGTGGGTTGAATCCAATCATGAATGGCCTGAGCCTTAGCCGGATCCATCTCCATAGATGAGGGAGAAAAAATGAAGCCCAAAAAAGAAACCTTCTGCACCCCAAAGAGACACTTAGACCCCTTCACAAACAAAGCATTGTCACGAAGGATCTGAAATACCATCCTGACCTGTGGCACATGAGACTCCCAATAATCGGAAAAAATCAAAATATCGTCCAAATATACAATCAAGAATTTATCAAGATATGTCCGGAAGATATTATGCATGAAGGACTGAAAAACAGATGGAGCATTAGTGAGCCCGAATGGCATCACAAGATATTCAAAATGACCTTCGGGCATATTAAACGCAGTTTTCCATTCATCACCCTGCTTAATACGAACAAGATTATATGACCCCCGAAGGTCAATCTTAGTAAACCAACTAGCCCCCTTAATCCTAGCAAACAAATCAGAAAGCAAAGGTAAAGGGTATTGAAACATGACCGTGATCTTATTCAAGAGGCGATAATCAATACAGGGTCTCAAGGAGCCATCCTTCTTAGCAACAAAAAAATATCCCGCTCCCAACGGTGAAGAAGATGGCCGAATATGCCCTTTCTCCAAAGATTCCTTAACATAGCTCCGCATGGCGGCATGCTCTGGCACAAACAGATTGAAAATTCGGCCCTTAGGGAACTTACAACCAGGAATCAAGTTAATAGCACAATCACAGTCCCTATGTGGAGGAAGGGAACTGGACTTGGGCTCATCAAATACATCCTGGAAATCCGACAAAAACTCAGGGACCTCAGAAGAGGGGGAAGAGGAAATTGACATCAAAGGAACGTCACTATGTACTCCTCGACAACCCCAACTAGTCACCGACATAGTTTTCCAATCCAGCACCGGATTATGTTCCTGTAACCATGGAAATCCCAGCACAACAACATCATGCAGGTTATGCAACACCAGAAAACGGCAATCTTCCTGATGTGCAGGAGCCATGTACATAGTCATCTGTGTCCAGCACTGAGGTTTATCCTTGGCCAAGGGTGTAGCATCAATGCTCCTCAAAGGAATAGGGCTCTGCAAAGGCTGCAAGGAAAAACCACAGCGCCTGGCGAATTCTAAGTCCATTAAGTTCAGGGCAGCGCCTGAATCCACAAATGCCATGACAGAAAAGGACGACAATGAGCAAATCAGGGTCACAGATAAGAGAAATTTAGGCTGTATAGTACTAATGGTAACAGACCTAGCGACTCTCATAGTACGCTTAGGGCAATCAGAGATAACATGAGCCGAATCACCACAGTAAAAACACAGCCTATTCTGACGTCTGAATTCCTGCCGTTCTGTTCTATTCAAAATCCTATCACATTGCATAGGTTCAGGACTATGCTCAGAGGATACTGCCATATGGTGCACAGCTTTGCGCTTGCGCAGACGCCGATCAATCTGAATGGCTAGAGACATAGATTCGCTCAAACCGGCAGGTGTAGGAAAGCCCACCATAACATCTTTAAGGGTTTCAGAAAGACCTTTTCTGAAAATAGCAGCCAGAGCCTCTTCATTCCATTTAGTGAGCACAGACCATTTTCTAAATTTCTGGCAGTATAAGTCTGCCGCTTCCTGACCTTGACACAAGGCCAACAGGGTTTTTTCTGCATGATCCACAGAATTAGGTTCGTCATACAATAATCCGAGCGCTTGAAAAAATGCATCTACAATCAATAATGCCGGATCCCCTGTTTCAAGAGAAAAAGCCCAGTCTTGAGGGTCACCACGCTGCAAGGATATGATGATTTTCACCTGCTGAATGGGATCACCAGAAGAACGGGGTTTCAAAGCAAAAAACAATTTGCAGTTATTTTTAAAGTTCAAAAACTTGGATCTGTCCCCAAAAAACAAATCAGGAGTAGGAATTCTGGGCTCTAAAGCCGGAGTCTGGACAACATAGTCCTGGATACTCTGTACTCTTGCAGCAAGTTGATCCACACGAGAAAACAAACCCTGAACATTCATGCCAAAACATATATCCTGAACCACCCAGATATCAAGAGGAAAAAAAAAAGACAAACCAAAGCACAGAAAAAAAAATGGTTCAGAACTTTCTTTTCCTTCTTTTGAGATACATTTAATTCATTTTTGGCCACTTGTACTGTTATGATCTGGCGGTTTAGGAACAACATGAGACAAGCTCTGAAGGAGGTGGTATCTGTACTGACCGCAAACCCTGAACCTAGCAGCGCAACTAAAAATAGCCGTGGGGGGTACCTGACACTCCCTAGACCCCTCGGCACAGCCTAAGATCTAACTTCCCCTAAAGATGGAAACAGGAAACCTATCTTGCCTCAGAGAATATCCCCAAAGGAAAGATAGCCCCCACAAATATTGACGGTGAGAGGAGGGGAAAATAACATACGCAGAAATTAAATCAGATTTTAGCATAGGAGGCCAGTCTAGCTTGATAGATAGGACAGGAAAGGATACTGTGCGGTCAGTATAAAAACTACAAAACAATCCACACAGAGTTTACAAAATCTCCACACCTGACTAAAGGTGTGGAGGGTAAATCTGCTTCCCAGAGCTTCCAGCTAACAGAAAAAATCCATACTGACAAGCTGGACATATATAGAATGCACAGAACAATAAGTCCACAACATGTGGACTGAAATGAGCAAAGCCAGAACTTATCTTTGCAGAACTGGTCAGGAAACCAGGAGAATCCAAGCAGAGATCTGAATCCAGCCAGGAAACATTGACAAGTGGCACAGGCTGAAGAAAGAGCCAGACTTAAATAGCGGACAATAAGTGGAGGCAGCTGATGACAGCTAACTCCAAGGAGCAGCCATACCACCAGAAACAACAAGAGGGAGCCCAAGAGCAGAGCTCACAAAAGTGCCACTTACAACCACCGGAGGGAGCCCAAGAGCGGAATTCACAACAGCCACTCTAGCTAAAATAGGAAAGGATAGGACAGAATACTAAACAGGCAGTATTAAAACCCTTCCAAATATATCCACAGCAGAAAATACAAAAAATTCCACCATCTAACTAAAGATGTGGTGCGTATATCTGCAACTCCAGAGAATCCAACAAGACTGAGAAAACACTGACACAATTTAAGCTGGACAAGAGAAAACAAATGAATAGCACAGAATAATTAAGCACACCGCATGTGTGCCACAGAAACAAAAACCAGACACTTATCTTTGCTGAATTGGCAGCAAGGCAGGAGGAACCAGACAAAGATCCAAAACCTCCCAGAACCATGGACAACTGGCAAGGACTAATGAATCCTGCACACCCCAGTCAGAACTGCAATCAGCAGATACACCTGGCCAGGACTGCAACTCAGGGACAACTGCATTACCACCTACAACCACTGGAGGGAACCCAAAAGCAGAATTCACAACAGTACCCCTTCCTTGAGGAGGGGTCACCGCACCCTCACCAGGGCTCCCAGGACGATCAGGATGAGCCAGATGAAAGGCACGGACCAAATCAGCAGCATGGACATCAGAGGCAAAAACCCAAGAATTATCCTCCTGGCCATAACCCTTCCATTTGACAAGGTACTGAAGCCTCCGCCTCGAAAAATGAGAATCCAAAATCTTCTCAACCACATACTCCAACTCTCCATCAACCAACACAGGCTCCGGAGGATCAACAGAGGGAACAACTGGCATCACATATTTCCGCAATAAAGATCTATGGAAGACATTATGGATAGCAAAAGAGGCCGGAAGCACCAATCGAAAAGACACCGGATTAATAATCTCAGAAATCCTATAAGGACCAATAAACCGAGGCTTAAACTTAGGGGAAGAAACCTTCATAGGAACATGACGGGAAGACAACCAGACCAGATCCCCAACCCGAAGCCGGGAACCAACACACCGACAACGGTTAGCAAAACGTTGAGCCTCCTCCTGAGACAACACCAAATTGTCCACCACATGAGCCCAAATCTGCTGCAACCTGTCAACCACAGAATCCACACCAGGACAGTCAGAAGGCTCAACCTGCCCAGAAGAAAAACGAGGATGAAAACTAAAATTACAAAAGAAAGGCGAAACCAAAGTAGCCGAACTAGCCCGATTATTAAGGGCAAACTCGGCCAATGGCAAGAAGGCCACCCAATCATCCTGATCAGTAGACACAAAGCATCTCAAATAAGTCTCCAAAGTCTGATTAGTTCGCTCGGTCTGGCCATTTGTCTGAGGATGAAATGCAGAAGAAAAAGACAAATCAATGCCCAGCCTAGCAGAAAAGGCCCGCCAAAACCTAGAAACAAACTGGGAACCTCTGTCGGACACAATATTCTCCGGAATACCATGCAGACGAACCACATGCTGAAAAAACAACGGAAACAAATCTGAAGAGGAAGGCAATTTAGGCAAAGGCACCAAATGAACCATCTTAGAGAACCGGTCACAAACAACCCAGATAACAGACATCTTCTGGGAAACCGGAAGATCAGAAATAAAATCCATAGAAATATGCGTCCAGGGCCTCTCAGGGACTGGCAATGGCAAAAGCAACCCACTAGCACGGGAACAACAAGGCTTGGCCCGCGCACAAGGCCCACAGGACTGCACAAAAGAACGCACATCACGTGACAAAGAAGGCCACCAAAAGGACCTACCAACCAAATCTCTGGTACCAAAAATACCAGGATGACCAGCCAACACAGAACACTGAACCTCAGAAATCACTCTACTAGTCCATCTGTCAGGAACAAACAGTTTCCCCACTGGACAGCGGTCAGGTCTGTCAGCCTGAAATTCCTGAAGAACCTGTTGTAAATCAGGGGAAATGGCAGAAAGGACCACCCCTTCTTTCAGAATGCCGACCGGTTCAAGGACCTCAGGAGAATCAGGCAAAAAACTCCTAGAGACGGCATCAGCCTTAATATTCTTAGAACCCGGAAGATACGAAACTACGAAATCAAAATGGGAAAAAAACAAGGACCATCGAGCCTGTCTAGGATTCAGCCATTTGGCAGACTCGAGGTAAATCAGATTCTTATGATCGGTCAAGACTACAATACGGTGCTTAGCTCCCTCAAGCCAATGTCGCCACTCCTCAAACGCCCACTTCATAGCCAACAACTGCCGATTGCCGACATCATAATTGCGTTCAGCAGGCGAAAACTTACGGGAAAAGAAGGCACACGGTTTCATCAAGGAACCAACAGAATCCCTCTGAGACAAAACGGCCCCTGCCCCAATCTCAAAAGCGTCAATCTCAACTTGAAACGGAAGAGAAACATCTGGTTGGCGCAACACCGGAGCAGAAGTAAATCGGCGTTTAAGCTCCTGAAAGGCAGAGACAGCCGCAGAGGACCAATTCGCCACATCAGCGCCTTTCTTCTTCAAATCGGTTAAGGGTTTAACCACGCTAGAGAAGTTAGCAATGAAACAGCGATAAAAATTTGCAAAACCCAAAAATTTCTGAAGGCTCTTCACGGATGTGGGTTGAATCCAATCATGAATGGCCTGAGCCTTAGCCGGATCCATCTCCATAGATGAGGGAGAAAAAATGAAGCCCAAAAAAGAAACCTTCTGCACCCCAAAGAGACACTTAGACCCCTTCACAAACAAAGCATTGTCACGAAGGATCTGAAATACCATCCTGACCTGTGGCACATGAGACTCCCAATAATCGGAAAAAATCAAAATATCGTCCAAATATACAATCAAGAATTTATCAAGATATGTCCGGAAGATATCATGCATGAAGGACTGAAAAACAGATGGAGCATTAGTGAGCCCGAATGGCATCACAAGATATTCAAAATGACCTTCGGGCATATTAAACGCAGTTTTCCATTCATCACCCTGCTTAATACGAACAAGATTATATGCCCCCCGAAGGTCAATCTTAGTAAACCAACTAGCCCCCTTAATCCTAGCAATCAAATCAGAAAGCAAAGGTAAAGGGTATTGAAACATGACCGTGATCTTATTCAAGAGGCGATAATCAATACAGGGTCTCAAGGAGCCATCCTTCTTAGCAACAAAAAAAATCCCGCTCCCAACGGTGAAGAAGATGGCCGAATATGCCCTTTCGCCAAAGACTCCTTAATATAATTCCGCATGGCGGTATGTTCAGGCACAGACAGGTTGAAAAGTCGGCCTTTAGGAAACTTACAGCCTGGAATCAAGTCAATAGCACAATCACAGTCCCTGTGCGGTGGAAGGGAACTGGACTTGGACTCATCGAATACATCCTGAAAATCAGACAAAAACTTAGGAATTTCAGAAGAGGAAGAAGAGGAGATTGACATCAAAGGAGCATCATTATGAATCCCCTGACAACCCCAACTAGTCACAGACATAGACTTCCAGTCCAACACAGGATTATGTACCTGCAACCACGGAAAACCCAGCACGATAGCATCATGCAAATTATGCAACACCAGAAATCGACAATCTTCCTGATAGGCTGGCGCCATGCGCATGGTCACCTGTGTCCAAAACTGGGGCTTATTTTTAGCCAAAGGTGTAGCATCAATGCCCCTTAAAGGAATAGGGTTCTGCAAAGGCTGCAAGGAAAAACCACAACGCCTGGCAAATTCAAAGTCCATTAAGTTCAAGGCGGCGCCTGAATCCACAAACGCCATGACAGAAAATGATGACAATGAGCAGATCAAGGACACAGATAACAGAAATTTAGGTTGTACAGTACTGATGGTAAATGAACTGGCGATCCTCTTTGTCCACTTAGGGCAGACAGAAATGACATGAGATGCGTCGCCACAATAATAACACAACCTATTATGACGTCTGAAACCTTGTTGTTCCGTTCTAGACAGAATCCTATCACAGTGCATTGGCTCAGGAATTTGCTCTGAGGACAACGCAACAGCGTGCACAATTCTGCGCTCCCGCAAGCGCCGGTCAATCTGAATGGCCAGAGACATAGACTCACTCAGACCGAAAGGCGTGGGAAACCCCACCATAACATCTTTAACGGATTCAGAAAGACCCTTTCTGAAAATTGCCACCAAAGCATCATCATTCCATTTAGTCAACACAGACCATTTTCTAAATTTCTGACAATACAATTCTGCCGCCTCTTGACCCTGAGACAAGGCCAACAAGGTCTTCTCCGCTTGATCCAGAGAATTAGGTTCATCATATAATAATCCAAAAGCCTGAAAAAAGGAGTCTACATTAGGCAAAGCCGGATTCCCAGATTCCAGGGAAAATGCCCAATCCTGTGGATCGCCACGCAGCAGGGAGATGATGATTTTAACCTGCTGAATGGAATCACCGGAGGATCGAGGTCTCAGAGCAAAAAACAGTTTACAGTTGTTTTTAAAACTCAAAAATTTGGGCCTGTCGCCAAAAAACAAATCAGGAGTAGGAATCTTCAGCTCTAAAACAGGAGTCTGAACAATATAATCAGAAATACCATGTACCCTAGCAGCAAGCTGGTCCACACGAGAAGCTAATTCCTGAATATCCATGCTAGCACAAGACTCCTCAGCCACCCAGAGAAAAAGAGGGAAGAGAAGAGAAAGCAGAGTGCAGAAAAAAAATGGCTCAACACCTTTCTTCCCTTCTTCTGAGATGCATTTAACTCATTATCGACCAGTTGTAGTGTTATGATCCGGTGACCTTGGAGCCACATGGAACTTTCTCTGAGTTGGTGGAAACTGTACTGACCGCAAATCCTGAACTTAACCTCGCAACTAGAAGTAGCCGTGGGGTGTGCCTAACAAATCCTAGACACCTCGACACAGCCGGAGGACTAAATACCCCTATAGATGGAAATAGGAATTCTACCTTGCCTCAGAGCAGAACCCCAAAGGATAGGCAGCCCCCGACAAATATTGACTGTGAGTAGTAGAGGAAAAGACACACGCAGGCAGGAAACAGGATTTAGCAAAAGAGGCCACTCTAGCTAAAATAGGAAAGGATAGGACAGAATACTAAGCGGTCAGTATTAAAACCCTTCCAAAAATATCCACAGCAGAAAATACAAAAAATTCCACCATCTAACTAAAGATGTGGAGGGTATATCTGCAACTCCAGAGAATCCAACAAGACTGAGAAAACACTGACACAATCTAAGCTGGACAAGAGAAAACAAATGAATAGCACAGAATAATTAAGCACACCGCATGTGTGCCACAGAAAAAAAACAGACACTTATCTTTGCTGAATTGGCAGCAAGGCAGGAGGAACCAGACAAAGATCCAAAACCTCCCAGAACCATGGACAACTGGCAAGGACTAATGAATCCTGCACACCCAAATACCCCAGTCAGAACTGCAATCAGCAGGTACACCTGGCCAGGACTGCAACTCAGGGACAACTGCATTACCACCTACAACCACTGGAGGGAACCCAAAAGCAGAATTCACAACAGGGACTATAATGAACGGTGCAGAGCACTATATGGCAGAGCTTTCTATGGCACATCTATGGGGTAACAATGAACAGGGGAAGAACACTATATGGCAGAGCTTTCTATGGCACATCTATGGGGCAATAATGAACGGTGCAGAGCACTATATGGCACAGCTTTCTATGGCACATCTATGGGGCAATAATGAACGGTGCAGAGCACTATATGGCACAGCTTTCTATGGCACATCTATGGGGCAATAATGAATGGTGCAGACCACTATATGGCACAGTTTTATTTAGCACATCTATGGGGCAATAATGAACGGTGCAGAGCACTATATGGCAGAGCTTTCTATGGCACATCTATGGGACCATAATGAACGGTGCAGAGCACTATATGGCAGAGCTTTCTATGGCACATCTATGGGGCAATAATGAACAGGGGAAGAACACTATATGGCAGAGCTTTCTATGGCACATCTATGGGGCAATAATGAACGGTGCAGAGCACTATATGGCACAGTTTTATATGGCATATCTATGGGGCAATAATGAACGGTGCAGAGCACTATATGGCACAGCTTTCTATGGCACATCTATGGGGCAATAATGAATGGTGCAGAGCACTATATGGCACAGCTTTATATGGCACATCTATGGGGCAATAATGAACAGTATGGAGCATTATATATGGCACAGCTTTATATGGCACATCTATGGGGCAATAATGAACAATATGGAGCATTATATGTGGCACAGCTTTATACAGAGCATCTATGGGGCAATAATGAACGGTATGCAGCATTATATGTGGCACAGCTTTATATGGAGCATCTTATGGGGCAATAATGAACGGTATGGAGCATCTATTTTTATTTTTGAAATTCACCGGTAGCTGCTGCATTTCCTACCCTAGGCTTATACTTGAGTCAATATGTTTTCCCAGTTTTTTGTGGCAAAAGTAGGGGGGTCGGCTTATACTCGAGTATATATGGTATTATGCAATTAAATGAGAAACATAAATTTTACCATCTCATTTTAATTTGTTAAAGTGAGAATAATAACAAAACAGCTCAAAATTTGCAAAAATACAATTCTGACATTTAAATTAAAAATATTAGTGACCAGTATAGCCTCCCTTCTTTTCAATAATAGTCATAGCCTTCTATCCATGAAGTCTGACAGGTTCTAAATCTGTTGACGATCAACTCTTTGGGCAACACCAACCACAGCCTCCCAGACACTGTTCAGAGAGTTATAATGTTTTCCATCACCGTAAATCTCCCATTTAAGAATGCCGAAAAATTCTCGACAGTGTTTAGGTCAGGTGAGGAAGGGGCCATTTCATTAATCTTTCATTTTTAAAGCCTTCTTGACCAAGCAGGTGAGTATTTTGATGCATGTGATGATGTGATTGAGCATAGTCCTGCATAAAAATCTTAGTTTTCTTGAAAGATACAAACCTTTTTCAGTACTACTGCTTGAAGCAAGTGTCTTCTAAAAACTGGCAGTAGACTTGTGAGTTGATTTTGAGCCCATCTTCAAACCTAAAACCTCTATTTTTAATTATACAGTGGCATGTAATGATTTGGGAACCCCTGGTCAATATTACTGTCATAGTGAACAGTTAAGCAAGTTGAAGATGAAAATAGAGGAGGCTGGGTTTTTCTAAAGCTGGGAAATCACCTGGCTTTTCCTAACAATAGTGATCAAGCCATAACCCTAACAGGCTAATTAAGGTCTGAACCCTTGGGCAAAGTTATCTGAGCACACAAATCTCCAAGGACGCCCAAACTTTTGCATCAGTCCCTTTTTGTAATTTTTAAAATGGAAAAAAATACAATATATATTATAATACAAAGGTAATGTGTCATCTTTAACTTTAGGCCTTTTAGAGATCATTTCATCTTCAACTTGCTTAACTGTTCACAATAACAGTAATTTTGACCAGGGGAGCCCAAACGTTTACATGATGGCACTGTAGATCAGAGGTCGTAACCTTGGACACCTAAGGTCCTGCAATGTTTGCACTTGAGGAAAGAGACATGGCAAATCAGAAAAACTAGGCTACATTTCTAATTGTAGGTATTTGCTAATATTATTATTATTACACCTACTATATATTGGGATAGGATCTTGGAGATGAGAATGCCCCTTTGAGACAGGATCTAAGGGGTTTGAAAATACAAAGCGCTAGCACTCGACAAATAGGTGGTTTTTGATGGTGCTAGTGAACGGGATCCAGAGACCCCCAGTTACTAGAGAAAAGTCAAAACACTGCACTCATGCAGTTCAATTTTGCTAAAGTGAAAATGTTTATTGAAAACGTGAGGGCAGAGACGAAACAGTAAGGCAACAAGTTTAACGTTTCGGCCACTCAGTGGCCTTGTTCACAAATGGTGCCTTAAAGACTGTTTATGACGCGTCATGTAAGAACAGGGATAAAGTTATATGTAGCCAGGTAAGGGTAGTCCGGCTGTAGCCCAGATGACGGATATACTGCCTTATTATTCAATGGTCGGTAGATATAGTACAGTCCAGCAATAGTATTGAGACATCTGTCAAGGGTCAGGTTGGCTGGATTTTAAGTTGGCTCCTATGTGGCCCTGCAAACTTGAGGGTTCTAGCGAACGGAATGTGGTGAAGGCAGGGAATATTAAACTTCCTCCATACCGTGTCTGTCACCTTAGTAAAGACATATGTGCAGTAATTGGTGGCGCAGTGGAGGCGCAGTCCGGGGTTACAAAAGTCCGCAGCTGGAGGTACTGTGGGAAGCGCCGACACAAGCACCTCCGGCGCCTGCGCAGTAGCATCTATTGTGTTCCGATGGATGCTACTGCGCAGGCGCTGCCGGCGCCTATTGATTAGGCCTAATTTTCTTTTCTCTGCCAAAATTGCACTGGCAGCGCCTGTGCAGTATCATCTATCAGAATGTGATAGATGTTACGGTGCAGGCGCAGCTGCCAGCGCCATTTTGTTTGAACAAAAAAACTTTCTTAAATAAAACTATGTGTCTAAATGAAACAAAACTATGCATATTATCCACCGTATCATGCTACAGCGCAGGGGGATTTCAAACCATATGATATTCAGTAAGTAAAATAGGGTGCAGGTCACTGAGGGCTCAGTGACCTAACATAAGCCATACAGATGAATACGTAAGCAGAGCACCACATGAAGACCCCCCACAGGCCGCCCCGGAGCATGAGACTCTCATTAACTGAAAACTGAAAATAAAGATTAAACAACCACAAGATGGATTTCATCAACCAAGGTATCATTGTAATCAGTATAACGGCGCCGACCTGACACTGTCTGTAGTTTACTGAGCACAATCCTGCTGACAGGTTCCCTTTCATGAACCCTCTAAACCAAGTAACTAAGACAAAATCTCTCCATGGAAGCCCTATTAAGAGCTGCCAGGTTTCCATGTAGATCTCAACCTTGCTGTAGTACATCCTGTACACCTAAGTGATTTTTTCTGCACAATTGTTTCTCAATTCCAGATTTTCCTTTACTAAATTGGATATTAAAACTCAGTTCTGCTTAATTGCAGAGCTATGAAATTCCAGATCACCAATTAGAGTATACTTACTGATAGAGTTTTCATGCTCAGTATGACAAATGGTTACATTAATGAGCACTTTCTTCCCTAGCTCTGATCATAGCCAACAACTTAGCTATGATTGGGAAGAGGAGAGAACAAATGAATGTCGCATTTCTTGAAATTGTTATATAAAATATAATCACAGCAATTCAGATACTGTTTTAATAGCTGAATGATATGTTTCCAAATGTCTTCAAAGTTTTATTTTTACAGAGTTTAGTTTGTGCTGTTGCTAACAGAAAACTGTAATCATCATGTAAAATATAATTCTACATTAACTGTGTATATTAAAAGTAATAAAATCCCATCTCTAGTTTTCCATACATTGTCTATAACAGTATGATGTTCCTTTGGCTGCTTAATTAAACGTGAAAATGTTTTCCTTAGGTTGCTGTCATTCTGCTCACTATTATAAATGCTGCCCTAGAGAGTCTCCACGGCTCTTGGCGAAGTTATTCTACACAAACCAGCTAGTGCTGACCTCAGGCCACTGCATGTGATCAAGCTGTAATGCCTTTGATATGGTTAGTTTATGGTTTATAGTTTATTCTAACATTTGGGTGAATGTTTTTGTTGAGCAAAACCCAGCAGTTTATCTAATCATAAGAACTTATTGAAGTATTAAAGATTTGAAAATAATGCACTTTACAATATAAGCCAAAATGACTACAGTGTGGGCAGAATTATTAGGCAAGTTGTATTTTGATCACATGATACTTTTTATACATGTTGCCCTACTCCAAGCTGTTCAGGCTTGAGTGCCAACTACCAATTAAGTAAATCAGGTGATGTGCATCTCTAATAAAGAGGGGTGTTGTCTAATGACATCAAAATCCTATATAAAATGTGCTTAATTATTAGGCAACTTCCTTTCCTTTGGCAAAATGGGTCAGAAGAGAGATTTGGTGGGCTCTGAAAAGTCCAAAATTGTGAGATGTCTTGCAGAGCGATGCAGCAGTCTTGAAATTGCCAAACTTTTGAAGCATGATCACCAAAGAATCAAGCATTTCATGGCAAATAGCCAACAGGGTCGCAAGATGCGTGTTGGGCAAAAAAGGCGCAAAATAACTGCCCATGAATTGAGGAAAATCAAGCGTGAAGTTGCCAAGATGCCATTTGCCACCAGTTTTTCCATATTTCAGGGCTGCAACATTACTGAAGTAAGGCTGGTTTCACATTTGCGTTTTTTTGGGTGCGTTTTTGCGGTAAAAAACGCAAAAAAACGCATGGTGAAAAAATGCATGTAAACGCGTGCAAACGCTGCGTTTTTTTGATGCATGTGTTTTTGCATGTGGTGAAAAAAACGCGGCGTTTTGACGCGTTTACATGCGTTTTTTCATGCATTTGCGTTTTTTAAACACATGCTGAGAAATGTGTGACAGCTGCCAATCATCAAAATAAAGTAAAAAAGCCACTATAAACAGAAATAGTTAGGGTTAGGGTTAGGGTTAGGGGTAGGGTTAGGGGTAGGGATCATAACCCTAACCCTAACCCTAAAGGGATCCTAACCCTACCGCTAACCCTAACCCTAAGGGATCCTAACCCTAACCCTTCCCCTAACCCTAACCCTACCTCTAACCCTAAGGGATCCTAACCCTAACCCTACCCCTAACCCTACCCCTAACCCTAACCCTAAGGGATCCTAACCCTAACCCTACCCCTAACCCTAACTCTACCTCTAACCCTAAGGGATCCTAACCCTAACCCTACCCCTAACCCTAACCCTACCTCTAACCCTAAGGGATTCTAACCCTAACCCTACCCCTAACCCTACCCCTAACCCTACCCCTAACCCTAACCCTAAGGGATCCTAACCCTAACCCTACCTCTAACCCTAAGGGATCCTAACCCTAACCCTACCCCTAACCCTAACCCTAAAGGGAGTAGGGTTAAGGTTAGGGGTAGGGTTATGGTTAGGATCCCTTTGGGTTAGGGGTAAGGTTAGGGGTAGGGTTAGGGTTAGGGTTAGGGGTAGGGTTAGGGTTAGGGGTAGGGTTAGGGTTAGGGTTAACGGTAGGGTTAGGGGTAGGGTTAGGGGTAGGGTTATGGTTAGGTTCCCTTAGTGTTAGGGTTAGGGTTAGGGGTAGGGTTAGGGGTAGGGTTAGGGGTATGGTTAGGGTTAGGGGTAGGGTTAGGGTTAGGATCCCTTAGGGTTAGGGGTAAGGTTAGGGTTAGGGGTAGGGTTAGGGTTAGGGGTAGGGTTAGTGTTAGGGTTAGGATCCTTTTATCACCTTTATGTTGGGGGTGGCATATCAGTGTGTTTTCTGGTTTTTTAATAGAAAAACGCATGCGTTTTTAACGCAAAAAAACACATGCACAAAAAAACGCATGCGTCCCCATTGACTCCAATGTATTTTTTGACCCAAAAAAAAGGCATTAAAACGCATGCGTTTTTTTTGGTCCAAAAAACGTCTCTCAAAAATACTACAAGTTGCATTTCTGAAAATGAACGCATGCAGTAAAAAAACGCATGCATTCAAAAACGCATGCAAACGCGTACACCAAAAAACGCATGCGTTTTCAATGTTAAATATAGGGAAAAAAAACACATGCGTTTTTTTGCAAAAAACGCTGCAGACAAAAACGCAAGTGTGAAACCACCCTAACAAAAAGCACAAGGTGTGCGATACTCAGGGACATAGCCAAGGTAAGGAAGGCTGTAAAACGACCACCTTTGAACAAGAAACATAAGATAAAACATCAAGACTGGGCCAAGAAATATCTTAAGACTGTCTTTTCAAAGGTTTTATGGACTGATGAAATGAGAGTGACTCTTGATGGGCCAGATGGATGGGCCAGAGGCTGGATCAGTAAAGGGCATAGATCTCCACTCCGACTCAGACGCCAGCAAGGTGGAGGTGGGGTACTGGCATGGGCTGGTATCATCAAAGATGAACTTGTGGGACCTTTTCGGGTTGAGGATGGAGTGAAGCTCAACTCCCAGACCTACTGCCAGTTTCTGGAAGACAACTTCTTCAAGCAGTGGTAAAGGAAGAAGTCGGTATCGTTCAAGAAAAACATGATTTTCATGCAGGACAATGCTCCATCACATGCCCCCAACTACTCCACAGCGTGGCTGGCTAGTAAAGGTCTCAAAGAAGAAAAAAATAATGACATGGCCCCCTTGCTCACCTGATCTGAACCCCATAGAGAACCTGTGGTCCCTCATAAAATGTTAGATCTACAGGGAGGGAAAACAGCCCACCTCTCAAAACAGTGTCTGGGAGGCTGTGGTGGCTGCTGCATGCAATGTTGATCGTAAACAGATCAAGCAACTGACAGAATCTATGGATGGAAGGCTGTTGAGTGTCACCATAAAGAAAGGTGGCTATATTGGTCACTAATTTTGGGGGGTTTTGTTTTTGCATGTCAGAAAGGTTTATTTCTAAATTTTGTGCAGTGATATTGGTTTACCTGGTGAAAATAAACAAGTGAGATGGGAATATATTTGGTTTTTTATTAAGTTGCCTAATAATTCTGCACATTAGTAGTTACCTACACAAACAGATATCCTTCTAAGATAGCCAAATCTAAAAATAAAACACTCCAACTTCCAAAAATATTAAGCTTTGATATTTATGAGTCTTTTGGGTTGATTGAGAACATAGTTGTTGATCAATAATAAACATAATCCTCTAAAATACAACTTGCCTAATAATTCTCCACACAGTGTATATCCATAGGTTTTTTTTGCTATTTATAGAAGTAATTGTGTAACAATTACAGTGTTAGAACAGCCTTTCTGCCAACTTAGAAGGTTCTGGGATTTAATTTATGGCCAGTGAGAGCATAGAAATACATAGCTTGTGATTTTCAAGAATCTCCATAACCTGTCAGAGTGTTCGTTTCATTTATACCCTTTGTGAACATAGGCGTTACGTGCTTAAATGTAAGTGTTCCTTCAAAAGAAGAATTCATAGTTGCAAAATAAGTAAAGTACAATACCTGTGTCCACTCAACTTAGTCACACTTCTCAGCAGGTATGTGTTCTAAACAATTCTCCTGATAGCTACCACATTCTGCAATATTTAGAAGGCCTGAAGACAGTAACACCTTCCTTATCCTAACATTTTCCCTTATTTCTCCATGCTTCTAAAACAAACCTTCTTAATTAAATGGGTTAGACCATTCAGGGTGGGCATCTACACAAATCTTTCTGTATCCCAACTATGGATTCCGCAATTTATGCAGTGGATGACACTCTAGCTGTCACATCTGCTGATCAAACGTGGTTATAATGTTGCTGGTATGGTCACGATGCATGAAAAGGACAGAGCTTTTATTCTTTACTGGAACAAAAATACAACATTCGTTTTCTTTAAGTATCCTGTTAGCCATTTTGTACCAGCTGGTACAAAGATTATTAATATGCAAAACACTACACATATAATTAATTCTGTAACAAGTACTAGTGCTACCCATTGTAATATTCCTAAAATCCAACTGCCTAAACCCGTAAACCATGCATAGCTGGATCTAGCTATCATACCCAACTGGGCCATTCAGTATTCCAGTCTTCTTGTTAGTTAGCCTTCCAGAACTCTTCTTTCAAAGTCATTGCCTGATGTACAGTTAGGTCCATATATATTTGGGCAGAGACATCATTTTTCTAATTTTGGTTATAGCCATTACCACAATGAATTTTAAACAAAACAATTCAGATGCAGTTGAAGTACAGACTTTCAGCTTTCATTTGAGGGTATCCACATTAAAATTAGATGAAGGGTTTAGGAGTTTCAGCTCCTTAACATGTGACACCCTGTTTTTAAAGGGACCAAAAGTAATTGGACAATTGACTCCAAGGCTATTTCATGGACAGGTGTGGGCAATCCCTTTATTACATCATTCTCAATTAAGCAGATAAAAGGCCTGGAGTTGATTTGAGGTGTGGTGCTTGCATTAGGAAGGTTTTGCTGTGAAGTAAAAGGAGGTCAAAGGCGGTCAAAGGAGCTCTCCATGCAGGTGAAACAAGCCATCCTTAAACTGCAAAAACAGAAAAAACCCATCCGAGAAAATGCTACAATATTAGGAGTGAAAACTGAAACTGTAAAACTAGTAATCTTTATTGATAACAATATAAAAATTCAAAACATGACATGAGACGCAGTGAAGGAAACAATGTAACACACAGAGGGACCGCAACTATGCAGGAATATGACCTGCAGGACAAGGACTGGCTCCCAGTAATACTCCAAAAGTGGAACAAGAGAAAGTAGCAGACTACAAAGGCATATGTGGAGGCTAAACCATTAATCTCTAGGTAGATCTAAACATAAGACCCCATAGCACATAATACAAAGTCTGAAACAAAACTGGACCATATTATACAATATATAAGAGAGTACATATTGTGAGCGTCCAGACAAAATTGCAAGATGACGTAAGTGCCATAGATCACACCGGACAAACAGCTGATGTAGGTAAAAACCTAAGTTACTCTCCCATGGCCGCTACCACGCCAGTACCGCAACTCCCCATAAGATAATGAGCGCACTCGGCCGCTCCCTTGTATAATCCTAATTATGGGCAAACTGCTGATATAGGTGAAACCTATGCTACTCCCCTATGGCCGCTACCACACTAGTACAACAACTCCCAATATAATAGTGAGCGCACTCGGCTGCTCCCTTATATTTACCTGATTGTGGGCGGCCAACAACCCTCTGCCAGATCAGTGTCCTGCACGTCGCCCGACGCGCGTTTCGGAGATGGACTCCTTCGTCAGGGGGCGTGGACTCCTTAATTAGGATTATACAAGGGAGCGGCCGAGTGCGCTCATTATCTTATGGAGAGTTGCGGTACTGGCGTGGTAGCGGCCATGGGAGAGTAACTTAGGTTTTTACCTACATCAGCTGTTTGTCCGGTGTGATCTATGGCACTTACGTCATCTTGCAATTTTGTCTGGACGCTCACAATATGTACTCTCTTATATATTGTATAATATGGTCCAGTTTTGTTTCAGACTTTGTATTATGTGCTATGGGGTCTTACGTTTAGATCTACCTAGAGATTAATGGTTTAGCCTCCACATATGCCTTTGTAGTCTGCTACTTTCTCTTGTTCCACTTTTGGAGTATTACTGGGAGCCAGTCCTTGTCCTGCAGGTCATATTCCTGCACAGTTGCGGTCCCTCTGTGTGTTACATTGTTTCCTTCACTGCGTCTCATGTCATGTTTTGAATTTTTATATTGTTATCAATAAAGATTACTAGTTTTACAGTTTCAGTTTTTGCTCTTTGGTCGTATTTTTTGTGGTTTCCACATTCCTCCCCTCTTCCTTGTGATATGATATAGTTACGACTGAGTTTGTCACTAGTCCGGCTAGCGTGTAACATTGGGTGTGTATAGTTTTTCTTTTCACGCAATGTTGCCAACTAATACCATAATTTTGCTAATATTAGGAGTGGCAAAATGTACAATTTGGTACATCCTGAGAAAGAAAGAAAGCACTGGTGAACTCATCAATGCAAAAAGACCTGGGCGCCCACGGAAGACAACAGTGGTGGATGATCGCAGAATAATCTCCATGTGAAGAGAAACCCTTTCACAGCAGCCAACCAAGTGAACAACACTCTCCAGGAGGTCGGCGTATCAATATCCAAATCTACCATAAAGAGAAGACTGCATGAAAGTAAATACAGAGGGTTCACTGCACGGTGCAAGCCACTCATAAGCATCAAGAATAAAAAGGCTAGACTGGACGTTGCTAAAAAAAACCATCTAAAAAAGCCAGCACAGTTCTGGGAGAACATTCTTTGGACAGATGAAACCAAGATCAACCTCTACCAGAATGATGGAAAGAGAAAAGTATGGCGAAGGCGTGGTACAGATAATGATCCAAAGCATACCACATCATCTGTAAAACATGGCGGAGGCAGTTTGATGGCTTGGGCATGCATGGCTGCCAGTGGCACTGGGTCACTAGTGTTTATTGATGATGTGACACAGGACAGAAGCAGCCGAATGAATTCTGAGGTATTCAGAGCCATACTGTGTGCTCAGATCCAGACAAATGCAGCCAAACTGATTGGTCGTCATTTCATACTGCAGATGGACAATAACCCAAAACATAAAGCCAAAGCAACCCAGGAGTTTATTAAAGCAAAGAAGTGGAATATTCTTGAATGGCCAAGTCAGTCACCTGATCTCAACCCAATTTAGCATGCATTTCACTTGCTAAAGACTAAACTTCAGACAGAAAGGCCCACAAACATACAGCAACTGAAAACCACCGCAGTAAAGGCCTGGCAGAGCATCAAAAAGGAGGAAACACAGTGTCTAGTGATGTCCATGAGTTCAAGACTTCAGGCAGTCATTGCCAACATAGGGTTTTCAACCAAGTACTAAAAATGAACATTTTATTTAAAATTATTGAATCTGTCCAATAACTTTTGGTCCCTTTAAAAACAGGGTGGCACATGTTAAGGAGCTGAAACTCATAAATTCTTCATCGAATTTTAATGTGGATACCCACAAATGATAGCTGAAAGTCCGAACTTCAACTGCATCTGAATTGTTTTGTTTAACATTCATTGTGATAATGTCCATAACCAAAATTAGAAAAATGTTGTCTCTGTCCAAATATATATGGACCTAACTGTACATCATGTTTTACTTGTCTACCCTTAGATATGTCAATATAGTGGTATCAGGCTTGGGATATTATTTGATACTTTCTTACTTATGAAGCAGTAAAATAGTCTCCTATAATTTTGTCTAAGGGTCACTTCCGTCTTTCTGTCTGTAACGGAAATCCCAAGTCGCTGATTGGTCGCGGCAAAACAGCCACGACCAATCAGCGATGGGCACAGTCCGGCGGCAAAATGGCCGCTCCTTACTCCCCGCAGTCAGTGCCCGCTCCGTACTCCCCTCCAGTCAGCGCTCACACATGGTTAATGGCAGCGCTAACGGACCGTGTTATGCCGCGGTGTAACGCACTCCATTAACGCTGCTATTAACCCTGTGTTACCAACTTTTTACTATTGATGCTGCCTATGCAGCATCAATAGTAAAAAGATCTGTTAAAAATAATTTAAAAAAAATAAAAAATCGTTATATACTCACCGTCCGTCGGCCCCTCGGATCCAGAACAGGCCTTTCCAGCGCCTCGCGACACTCTGGTGACCGCTCCATGCATTGCAATCTCGCGAGATGATGATGTAGCAGTCTTGCGAGACCGCTCGTCATCATCTCGAGAGACCGCAATGCACTCTTCAGACCGGAGTGTGCGAGGAGCGTCGGTAACCGTTTCGATCCGGGGACCAACGGAAGGTGAGTATATAACTATTTTTTATTTTAATTCTTTTTTTTAACAGGCATATGATGCCCACATTGCTATATACTACGTGGGCTGTGCAATATACTGCGTGGTCTGTGCAATATACTACATGGGCTGGGCAATATACTATGTGGGCTGTGCAATATACTACGTGGGCTGTGCAATATACTATGTGGCTGTGCAATATACTACATGGGCTGTGCAATATACTATGTGGCTTTGCAATATACTACGTGGGCTAAGCAATATACTACGTGGGCTGGGCAATATACTACGTGGGCTATGCAATATACTACGTGGGCTGTGCAATATACTACGTGGGCTGTGCAATATACTACGTGGCTGTGCAACATACTATGTGGGCTGTGCAATATACTGCGTGGGCTGTGCTATATACTGCGTGGGCTGTGTAATATTCTACATGGGCTGTGGAATATACTGCGTGAGCTGTGCAATATACTGCATGGGCTGTGCAATATACTGCATGGGCTGTGCAATATACTGCGTGGGCTGGGCAATATATTGTGTGGGCTGTGCAATATACTGCTTGGGTTGTGCAATATACTGCGTGGGCTGTGCAATATACTGCATGGGCTGTGCAATATACTATGTGGGCTGTGCAATATACTACGTGGGCTGTGCAATATACTACGTGGGCTGGCCAATATACTATGTGGGCTGTGCAATATACTATGTGGCTGTGCAACATACTACGTGGGCTGGGCAATATACTACGTGGCTGTGCAATACACTACGTGGGCTGGGCAATATACTATGTGGGCTGTGCAATATACTACATGGGCTGTGCAATATACTACGTGGGCTGTGCAATATACTACGTGGCTGTGCAATATACTACGTGGGCTGTGCAATATACTGCGTGGGCTGTGCTATATACTGCATGGGCTGTGCAATATACTACATGGGCTGTGCAATATACTGCGTGGTCTGTGCAATATACTACATGGGCTGGGCAATATACTATGTGGGCTGTGCAATAAACTACGTGGGCTGTGCAATATACTATGTGGCTGTGCAATATACTACATGGGCTGGCCAATATACTACATGGGCTGTGCAATATACTATGTGGCTTTGCAATATACTACGTGGGCTAGGCAATATACTACGTGGGCTGTGCAATATACTACGTGGGCTGGGCAATATACTACGTGGGCTATGCAATATACTACGTGGGCTGTGCAATATACTACGTGGGCTGTGCAATTTACTATGTGGCTGTGCAACATACTATGTGGGCTGTGCAATATACTGCGTGGGCTGTGCTATATACTGCGTGGGCTGTGTAATATTCTACATAGGCTGTGGAATATACTGCGTGGGCTGTGCAATATACTGCATGGGCTGTGCAATATACTGCATGGGCTGTGCAATATACTGCGTGGGCTGGGCAATATATTCTGTGGGCTGTGCAATATACTGCTTGGGCTGTGCAATATACTGCGTGGGCTGTGCAATATACTGCATGGGCTGTGCAATATACTATGTGGGCTGTGCAATATACTACGTGGGCTGTGCAATATACTACGTGGGCTGGCCAATATACTATGTGGGCTGTGCAATATACTATGTGGCTTTGCAATATACTATGTGGGCTGGGCAATATACTACGTGGCTGTGCAATACACTACGTGGGCTGGGCAATATACTACGTGGCTGTGCAATACACTACGTGGGCTGGGCAATATACTATATGGGCTGTGCAATATACTACATGGGCTGTGCAATATACTACGTGGGCTGTGCAATATACTACGTGGCTGTGCAATATACTACGTGGGCTGTGCAATATACTGCGTGGGCTGTGCTATATACTGCATGGGCTGTGCAATATACTACGTGGGCTGTGCAATATACTGCGTGGGCCGTGCAATATACTGCGCGGGCTGTGTAATATACTGCGTGGGCCGTGCAATATACTGCGCGGGCTGTGTAATATACTGCGTGGGCTGGGCAATATACTACGTGGCTGTGCAATATACTACGTGGGCTGGGCAATATACTACGTGGGCTATGCAATATACTACGTGGGCTGTGCAATATACTACGTGGGCTGTGCAATTTACTATGTGGCTGTGCAACATACTATGTGGGCTGTGCAATATACTGCATGGGCTGTGCTATATACTGCGTGGGCTGTGTAATATTCTACATAGGCTGTGGAATATACTGCGTGGGCTGTGCAATATACTGCATGGGCTGTGCAATATACTGCATGGGCTGTGCAATATACTGCGTGGGCTGGGCAATATATTCTGTGGGCTGTGCAATATACTGCTTGGGCTGTGCAATATACTGCGTGGGCTGTGCAATATACTGCATGGGCTGTGCAATATACTATGTGGGCTGTGCAATATACTACGTGGGCTGTGCAATATACTACATGGGCTGGCCAATATACTATGTGGGCTGTGCAATATACTATGTGGCTTTGCAATATACTATGTGGGCTGGGCAATATACTACGTGGCTGTGCAATACACTACGTGGGCTGGGCAATATACTACGTGGCTGTGCAATACACTACGTGGGCTGGGCAATATACTATATGGGCTGTGCAATATACTACATGGGCTGTGCAATATACTACGTGGGCTGTGCAATATACTACGTGGCTGTGCAATATACTACGTGGGCTGTGCAATATACTGCGTGGGCTGTGCTATATACTGCATGGGCTGTGCAATATACTACGTGGGCTGTGCAATATACTGCGTGGGCCGTGCAATATACTGCGCGGGCTGTGTAATATACTGCGTGGGCTGTGCAATATACTGTGTGGCCTTTGCTATATACTGCGTGGGCTGTGTAATATTCTACGTGGGCTGTGGAATATACTGAGTGGGCTGTGCAATATACTGCATGGGCTGTGCAATATACTGCGTGGGCTGGGCAATATATTGTGTGGGCTGTGCAATATACTGCTTGGGCTGTGCAATATACTGCGTGGGCTGTGCAATATACTGCATGGGATGTGCAATATACTATGTGGGCTGTGCAATATACTACATGGCTGTGCAGTAAACTACGTGGGCTGGGCAATATACTACGTGGCTGTGCAATACACTACGTGGGCTGGGCAATATACTACGTGGCTGTGCAATACACTACGTGGGCTGGGCAATATACTATGTGGGCTGTGCAATATACTACATGGACTGTGCAATATACTATGTAGGCTGTGCAATATACTACAAGGCTGTGCAATATACTACGTGGGCTGTGCAATATACTGCGTGGGCTGTGCTATATACTGCATGGGCTGTGCAATATACTACGTGGGCTGTGCAATATACTGCGTGGGCCGTGCAATATACTGTGTGGGCTGTGTAATATACTGCGTGGGCTGTGCAATATACTGTGTGGGCTGTACAATATACTGCGTGAGCTGTGCAATGTACTACATGGGCTGTGCAATGTACTATGTGGGCTGTGCAATATACTACGTGGGCTGTGAAATATACTACGTGGGCTGTGCAATATACTACGTGGGCTGGGCAATATACTATGTGGGCTTGGCTATATACTACGTGGGCTGTGCAATATACTACGTGGGCTGTGCAATATACTACGTGGGCTGGGCAATATACTATGTGGGCTGTGCAATATACTACGTGGGCTGTGCAATATACTATGTGGCTGTGCAATATCCTACATGAGCTGGACAATATACTACATGGGCTGTGCAATATACTACGTGGCTATGCAATATACTACGTGAGCTGGGCAATATACTACGTGGGCTGTGCAATATACTACGTGGGCTGTGCAATATACTACGTGGGCTGTGCAATATACTACGTTGGCTGTGCAATACACTACGTGGGCTAGGCAATATACTACGTGGACTGTGCAATATACGATGTGGGCTGTGCAATATACTACGTGGGCTGTGCAATATACTATGTGGGCTGGGCAATATACTATGTGGGCTGTGCAATATACTATGTGGGCTGTGCAATATACTATGTGGCTGTGCAATATACTACATGGGCTGGCCAATATACTACATGGGCTGTGCAATATACTACCTGGCTGTGCAATATACTATGTGAGCTGGGCAATATACTACGTGGGCTGTGCAATATACTACGTGGGCTGGGCAATATAGTACGTGGGCTATGCAATATACTACGTGGGCTGTGCAATAAACTACGTGGGCTGCGCAATATACTACGTGGCTGTGCAATATACTACGTGGGCTGTGCAATATACTGCGTGGGCTGTGCTATATACTGCGTGGGCTGTGTAATATACTATGTGGGCTGTGGAATATACTGCGTGAGCTGTGCAATATACTGCATGGGCTGTGCAATATACTGCGTTGGCTGGGCAATCTATTGTGTGGGCTGTGCAATATACTGCTTGGGCTGTGCAATACACTGCGTGGGCTGTGCAATATACTGCGTTGGCTGGGCAATATATTGTGTGGGCTGTGCAATATACTGCTTGGGCTGTGCAATATACTGCGTGGGCTGTGCATTGTACTGCATGGGCTGTGCAATATACTACGTGGGCTGTGCAATATACTACGTGGGCTGTGCTATATACTATGTGGCTGTGCAATATACTACGTCGGCTGGGCAATATACTATGTGGGCTGTGCAATACACTACGTGGGCTGGGCAATATACTACATGGGCTGTGCAATATACTACGTGGGCTGTGCAATATACTACGTGGGCTGTGCAATATACTACGTGGCTGTGCAATACACTACGTGGGCTGGGCAATATACTACGTGGCTGTGCAATATACTACGTGGGCTGTGCAATATACTACATGGGCTGTGCAATATACTACGTGGCTGTGCAATATACTACGTGGGCTGTGCAATATACTACGTTGGCTGTGCAATACACTACGTGAGCTAGGCAATATACTACGTGGGCTGTGCAATATACTACGTGGGCTGTGCAATATACTACGTGGGTTGTGCAATATAGGCTGGTTTCACACTTGCGTTTTAAAACGCAGCGTTTTTAACGCAAATGCATTTGATGCAAAAACGCGTTTTTTGCGTTTAAACGCGTTTAGACGCGTTTAAACGCGTTTTTCCCTGCGTTCGTTTTTTAAATGCATAATGAGAAGTGTTTGACAGCTGCCAATCATCAAAATCAACTAGAAAACCCACTATAAACATAAATACTTAGGGTTAGGGTTAGGGTTAGGATCCCTAGTAACCCTAGCGATACTAACCCTAACACAAACTCTAACCCTAACCCTAACACAAACCCTAACCCTAACCCTAACCCTAGGGATCCTAACTCTAACCCTAACCCAACTCTAACCCAAACTGTAAAACAAAATCTAACCCAAACTCTAACCCAAACTTTAACACAAACTCTAACATAAACTCTAGCACAAACCCTAACACAAACCCTAACCCTTACCCTAGGGATCCTAACCCTAACCCTAACACAAACCCTAACCCTAACCCTAGGGATCCTAACCCTAACCCTAACACAAACCCTAACCCTAACCCTAGGGATCCTAACCCTAACCCTAACACAAACCCTAACCCTAACCCTAGGGATCCTAACCCTAACCCTAACCCTAGGGATCCTAACCCTAACACAAACCCTAACCCTAACCCTAGGGATCCTAACCCTAACCCTAACCCTAGGGATCCTAACCCTAACACAAACCCTAACCCTAACCCTAGGGATCCTAACCCTAACACAAACCCTAACCCTAACCCTAACCCTAGGGATCCTAACCCTAACCCTAACACAAACCCTAACCCTAACACAAACTCTAACCCTAACTCAAACTCTAACCCAAACTGTAAAACAAACTCTATCCCAAACTGTAACCCAAACTCTAACCCAAACTTTAACACAAACTCTAACACAAACTCTAGCACAAACCCTAACACAAACCCTAACCCTAACCCTAACCCTAGGGATCCTAACCCTAACCCTAACACAAACCCTAACCCTAACCCTAACCCTAGGGATCCTAACCCTAACCCTAACACAAACCCTAACCCTAACCCTAGGGATCCTAACCCTAACCCTAACACAAACCGTAACCCTAACCCTAGGGATCCTAACCCTAACCCTAACACAAACTCTAACCCTAACACAAACCCTAACCCTAACCCTAGGGATCGTAACCCTAACACAAACCCTAACCCTAGGGATCCTAACCCTAACCCTAACACAAAACCTAACCCTAACCCTAACCCTAGGGATCCTAACCCTAACACAAACTCTAACCCTAACCCTAACACAAAACCCTAACCCTAACCCTAGCCCTAGTGATCCTAACCCTAACCCTAACACAAACTCTAACCCTAACCCTAACACAAACCCTAACCCTAACACAAACCCTAACCCTAACCCTAGGGATCCTAACCCTAACACAAACTCTAACCCTAACCCTAACCCTAACACAAACCCTAACCCTAACACAAACCTTAACCCTAACCCTAGGGATTCTAACCCTAACCCAAACCCTAACCCTAACCCTAACACAAACTCTAACCCTAACCCAAACCCTAACCCCAACCCTAACCCTAGGGATCCTAACCCTAACCCTAACACAAACCCTAACCCTAACCCTAGGGATCCTAACCCTAACCCTAACACAAACCCTAACCCTAACCCTAGGGATCCTAACCCTAACACAAACCGTAACCCTAACCCTAGGGATCCTAACCCTAACACAAACTCTAACCCTAACCCTATCCCTAACACAAACCCTAACCCTAACCCTAGGGATCGTAACCCTAACACAAACCCTAACCCTAACCCTAGGGATCCTAACCCTAACCCTAAAAGAAACCCTAACCCTAGGGATCCTAACCCTAACACAAACTCTTACCCTAACCCTAACACAAACCCTAACCCTAACCTTAGGGATCCTAACCATAACACAAACCCTAACCCTAACCCTAGGGATCCTAACCCTAACCCTAACACAAACCCTAACCCTAACACAAACCCTAACCCTAACACAAACCCTAACACAAACCCTAACCCTAGGGATCCTAACCCTTACACAAACTCTAACCCTAACACAAACCCTAACCCTAACACAAACCCTAACCCTAACCCTAGGGATCCTAACCCTAACACAAACCCTAACCCTAACCCTAACACAAACCCTAACCCTAACCCTAACACAAACCCTAACCCTAACCCCAGGGATCCTAACCCTAACCCTAACCCTAACACAAACCCTAACTCTAACCGTAACCCTAACCCTAGGGATCCTAACCCTAACCCTAAGGGTTAGGGTTAGGATCCCTAGGGTTAGGGTTAGGGTTAGGGTTAGGGCTAGGGTTAGGGCTACAGTTTGGGTTAGGGTTTGTGTTAGAGTTTGTGTGAGAGTTTGTGTTACAGTTTGTGTTACAGTTTGTGTTTTAGGGTTAGGGTTAGGGTTTGTGTTAGGGTTAGGGTTAGGATCCCTAGGGTTAGGGTTAGGGTTTGTGTTAGGGTTAGGGTTAGGATCCCTAGGGTTAGGGTTTGTGTTAGAGTTTGTGTTAGAGTTTGTGTTAGAGTTTGTGTTACAGTTTGTGTTACAGTTTGTGTTTTAGGGTTAGGGTTTGTGTTAGGGTTAGGGTTAGGATCCCTAGGGTTAGGGTTAGGGCTAGGGTTAGGGCTAGGGTTAGGGTTAGGATCCCTAGGGTTAGGGTTAGAGTTTGTGTTAGAGTTTGTGTTAGAGTTTGTGTTAGAGTTTGTGTTACAGTTTGTGTTACAGTTTGTGTTTTAGGGTTAGGGTTAGGGTTTGTGTTAGGGTTAGGGTTAGGATCCCTAGGGTTAGGGTTAGGGCTAGGGTTAGGGCTAGGGTTAGGGCTAGGGTTAGGGTTAGGGTTTGTGTTAGGGTTAGGATCCCTAGGGTTAGGGTTAGGGCTAGGGTTAGGGCTAGGGTTAGGGTTAGGGCTAGGGTTAGGGCTAGGGTTAGGGTTAGGGTTTGTGTTAGGGTTAGGATCCCTAGGGTTATGGTTAGGGCTAGGGTTAGGGTTAGGGTTAGAGTTTGTGTTACAGTTTGTGTTAGAGTTTGTGTTACAGTTTGTGTTACAGATTGTGTTACAGTTTGTGTTACAGTTTGTGTTTTAGGGTTAGGGTTAGGGTTTGTGTTAGGGTTAGGATCCCTAGGGTTAGGGTTAGGGTTAGAGTTTGTGTTAGAGTTTGTGTTACAGTTTGTGTTAGCTTGTGTTAGAGTTTGTGTTAGAGTTTGTGTTAGAGTTTGTGTTACAGTTTGTGTTACAGTTTGGGTTAGAGTTTGTGTTTTAGGGTTAGGGTTAGGGTTGGGGGATGGCTTATAAGTGTGTATTCTTGTGTTTTCTATAAAAATGCATGCGTTTAAAATATACATAGACATCAATGGGGTTTTTTACCGCGAAAAACCGCATGCGTTTTTTTTTTCGCGGCAAAAAAACGCCGCTAAACGCCGCTAAAATTACTACATGTTGCATTTCTGCAACAAAACGCATGCAGTGAAAAAACGCATGCGTTGCAAAAACGCGTCAAAACGCATGAGTTTGTGTTACAGTTTGTGTTTTAGGGTTAGGGTTTGTGTTAGGGTTAGGGTTAGGATCCCTAGGGTTAGGGTTAGGGTTTGTGTTAGGGTTAGGGTTAGGATCCCTAGGGTTAGGGTTTGTGTTAGAGTTTGTGTTAGAGTTTGTGTTAGAGTTTGTGTTAGAGTTTGTGTTACAGTTTGTGTTACAGTTTGTGTTTTAGGGTTAAGGTTTGTGTTAGGGTTAGGGTTAGGATCCCTAGGGTTAGGGTTAGGGCTAGGGTTAGGGCTAGGGTTAGGGTTAGGATCCCTAGGGTTAGGGTTAGAGTTTGTGTTAGAGTTTGTGTTACAGTTTGTGTTACAGTTTGTGTTTTAGGGTTAGGGTTAGGGTTTGTGTTAGGGTTAGGGTTAGGATCCCTAGGGTTAGGGTTAGGGCTAGGGTTAGGGCTAGGGTTAGGGCTAGGGTTAGGGTTAGGGTTTGTGTTAGGGTTAGGATCCCTAGGGTTAGGGTTAGGGCTAGGGTTAGGGCTAGGGTTAGGGTTAGGGCTAGGGTTAGGGCTAGGGTTAGGGTTAGGGTTTGTGTTAGGGTTAGGATCCCTAGGGTTATGGTTAGGGCTAGGGTTAGGGTTAGAGTTTGTGTTACAGTTTGTGTTAGAGTTTGTGTTACAGTTTGTGTTACAGTTTGTGTTACAGTTTGTGTTACAGTTTGTGTTTTAGGGTTAGGGTTAGGGTTTGTGTTAGGGTTAGGATCCCTAGGGTTAGGGTTAGGGTTAGAGTTTGTGTTAGAGTTTGTGTTACAGTTTGTGTTACAGTTTGTGTTAGCTTGTGTTAGAGTTTGTGTTAGAGTTTGTGTTAGAGTTTGTGTTACAGTTTGTGTTACAGTTTGGGTTAGAGTTTGTGTTTTAGGGTTAGGGTTAGGGTTGGGGGATGGCTTATAAGTGTGTATTCTTGTGTTTTTCTATAAAAATGCATGCGTTTAAAATATACATAGACATCAATGGGGTTTTTTACCGCGAAAAACCGCATGCGTTTTTTTTTTCGCGGCAAAAAAACGCCGCTAAACGCCGCTAAAATTACTACATGTTGCATTTCTGCAACAAAACGCATGCAGTGAAAAAACGCATGCGTTGCAAAAACGCGTCAAAACGCATGCGTTTTTAATGTTAAGTATAGGGGGAAAAACGCATGCGTTTTTTTTTTACCGCAAAAACGCAAAAAAAACGCAAATGTGAAACCAGCCTTACTTCAGTAATGTTGCAGCCCTGAAATATGGAAAAACTGGTGGCAAATGGCATCTTGGCAACTTCACGCTTGATTTTCCTCAATTCATGGGCAGTTATTTTGCGCCTTTTTTGCCCAACACGCATCTTGCGACCCTGTTGGCTATTTGCCATGAAATGCTTGATTCTTTGGTGATCATGCTTCAAAAGTTTGGCAATTTCAAGACTGCTGCATCGCTCTGCAAGACATCTCACAATTTTGGACTTTTCAGAGCCCACCAAATCTCTCTTCTGACCCATTTTGCCAAAGGAAAGGAAGTTGCCTAATAATTAAGCACACCTTATATAGGATTTTGATGTCATTAGACAACACCCCTCCTCATTACAGAGATGCACATCACCTGATTTACTTAATTGGTAGTTGGCACTCAAGCCTGAACAGCTTGGAGTAGGGCAACATGTATAAAAAGTATCATGTGATCAAAATACAACTTGCCTAATAATTCTGCACACACTGTAGTCATTTTGGCTTATATTGTAAAGTGCAATATACTACGTGGGCTGTGCAATATACTGCGTGGGCTGTGCTATATACTGCATGGGCCGTGCAATATACTACGTGGGCTGTGCAATATACTGCGTGGGCCGTGCAATATACTGCGTGGGCTGCGTTTTCCTGTCAGAAAAGGAAAACAAAGCATGTATATATCTGTGGATGTCAAGCGGTGACGAGGTCAGATGATATGTTTATGCAAGAGAAGGGTAACCCGGACCTGCCCTGACGGTTTAGTTGGTTACCGTGTGTTCCGGGATGTTCTATGCCTCGTGGGGCAAGATAGTTAGAGATGCTTTGTTTTCCTTTTCTGACAGGATACAACATTCTGCAGTACCTTACCATTATTACCCTAAACTAAGACAGACTCTGCACATTTGGTAGGCCACCTTATTGCCTTGTGAAATCATTATAAATCATTATATATCATATTATTTTATGCACATATGTAACTCTACAGTGTGCACTATTCTATGTACACGTATCTATGTACATACATCTCTATATGCATTTCCTTAAGCAAGTCTCTCTGAATAGTTATGCCCAATTGCTTTATTATCCATATAGTCTATCCTAGGACATCTCGTTACATGGTCACACAGAGCTATTACTCTGTACATGAATACCACATAACCTCATAAACTTTGTATATAGTGTACATTATTTGATAGACATGTTTGTACCAATCATTGTATATACCTAATTGTAAATATTTGTATTTTTTCCAGCGACGTTGTGACCAAGGCTATGTATTAGCCGAAACGTCAACACTTACCAGTCGCTTTGTCTTGAAACCACTATAAATAAATTTCCACTTGAAGCATGCCTTCAACTTGTACGTGTGCAGTGATCTTCATACCTAGTAGCTTTGGAACATCTGGTTCCTTTCACTAGCACCGTCATTCCTACCATAGTCGAGTGCTAGCCATCACAGCCCTCTTGTTATACACTAGGTGGGCTGTGTTATACACTACGTGGCCTGTGTTATATACTGCGTGTGTGGGCTGTTATATACTATGTGACTGTGTTATATGCTATGTGGGCTGTTATATACTCTGTGGGCTGTGCTGTATAATATGTGGCTGTGCTATATACAGTTATATGAAAAAGTTTGGGCACCCCTATTAATCTTAAGCTTAATGTTTTATAAAAAAAAATTTTTTTTGCAACATAGTAACATAGTAACATAGTTAGTAAGGCCGAAAAAAGACATTTGTCCATCCAGTTCAGCCTATATTCCATCATAATAAATACCCAGATCTACGTCCTTCTACAGAACCTAATAATTGTATGATACAATATTGTTCTGCTCCAGGAAGACATCCAGGCCTCTCTTGAACCCCTCGACTGAGTTCGCCATCACCACCTCCTCAGGCAAGCAATTCCAGATTCTCACTGCCCTAACAGTAAAGAATCCTCTTCTATGTTGGTGGAAAAACCTTCTCTCCTCCAGACGCAAAGAATGCCCCCTTGTGCCCGTCACCTTCCTTGGTATAAACAGATCCTCAGCGAGATATTTGTATTGTCCCCTTATATACTTATACATGGTTATTAGATCGCCCCTCAGTCGTCTTTTTTCTAGACTAAATAATCCTAATTTCGCTAATCTATCTGGGTATTGTAGTTCTCCCATCCCCTTTATTAATTTTGTTGCCCTCCTTTGTACTCTCTCTAGTTCCATTATATCCTTCCTGAGCACCGGTGCCCAAAACTGGACACAGTACTCCATGTGCGGTCTAACTAGGGATTTGTACAGAGGCAGTATAATGCTCTCATCATGTGTATCCAGACCTCTTTTAATGCACCCCATGATCCTGTTTGCCTTGGCAGCTGCTGCCTGGCACTGGCTGCTCCAGGTAAGTTTATCATTAACTAGGATCCCCAAGTCCTTCTCCCTGTCAGATTTACCCAGTGGTTTCCCGTTCAGTGTGTAATGGTGATATTGATTCCCTCTTCCCATGTGTATAACCTTACATTTATCATTGTTAAACCTCATCTGCCACCTTTCAGCCCAAGTTTCCAACTTATCCAGATCCATCTGTAGCAGAATACTATCTTCTCTTGTATTAACTGCTTTACATAGTTTTGTATCATCTGCAAATATCGATATTTTACTGTGTAAACCTTCTACCAGATCATTAATGAATATGTTGAAGAGAACAGGTCCCAATACTGACCCCTGCGGTACCCCACTGGTCACAGCGACCCAGTTAGAGACTATACCATTTATAACCACCCTCTGCTTTCTATCACTAAGCCAGTTACTAACCCATTTACACACATTTTCCCCCAGACCAAGCATTCTCATTTTGTGTACCAACCTCTTGCGCGGCACGGTATCAAACGCTTTGGAAAAATCGAGATATACCACGTCCAATGACTCACCGTGGTCCAGCCTATAGCTTACCTCTTCATAAAAACTGATTAGATTGGTTTGACAGGAGCGATTTCTCATAAACCCATGCTGATATGGAGTTAAACAGTTATTCTCATTGAGATAATCCAGAATAACATCCCTCAGAAACCCTTCAAATATTTTACCAACAATAGAGGTTAGACTTACTGGCCTATAATTTCCAGGTTCACTTTTAGAGCCCTTTTTGAATATTGGCACCACATTTGCTATGCGCCAGTCCTGCGGAACAGACCCTGTCGCTATAGAGTCACTAAAAATAAGAAATAATGGTTTATCTATTACATTACTTAGTTCTCTTAGTACTCGTGGGTGTATGCCATCCGGACCCGGAGATTTATCTATTTTAATCTTATTTAGCCGTTTTCGCACCTCTTCTTGGGTTAGATTGGTGACCCTTAATATAGGGTTTTCATTGTTTCTTGGGATTTCACCTAGCATTTCATTTTCCACCGTGAATACCGTGGAGAAGAAGGTGTTTAATATGTTAGCTTTTTCCTCGTCATCTACAACCATTCTTTCCTCACTATTTTTTAAGGGGCCTACATTTTCAGTTTTTATTCTTTTACTATTGATATAGTTGAAGAACAGTTTGGGATTAGTTTTACTCTCCTTAGCAATGTACTTCTCTGTTTCCTTTTTGGCAGCTTTAATTAGTTTTTTAGATAAAGTATTTTTCTCCCTATAGTTTTTTAGAGCTTCAATGGTGCCATCCTGCTTTAGTAGTGCAAATGCTTTCTTTTTACTGTTAATTGCCTGTCTTACTTCTTTGTTTAGCCACATTGGGTTTTTCCTATTTCTAGTCCTTTTATTCTCACAAGGTATAAACCGCTTACACTGCCTATTTAGGATGTTCTTAAACATTTCCCATTTATTATCTGTATTCTTATTTCTGAGGATATTGTCCCAGTCTACCAGATTAAGGGCATCTCTAAGCTGTTCAAACTTTGCCTTCCTAAAGTTCAATGTTTTTGTGACTCCCTGACAAGTCCCCCTAGTGAAAGACAGGTGAAACTGCACAATATTGTGGTCGCTATTTCCTAAATGCCCGACCACCTGCAGATTTGTTATTCTGTCAGGTCTATTAGATAGTATTAGGTCTAAAAGTGCTGCTCCTCTGGTTGGATTCTGCACCAATTGTGAAAGATAATTTTTCTTGGTTATTAGCAGAAACCTGTTGCCTTTATGGGTTTCACAGGTTTCTGTTTCCCAGTTAATATCCGGGTAGTTAAAGTCCCCCATAACCAGGACCTCATTATGGGTTGCAGCTTCATCTATCTGCTTTAGAAGTAGACTTTCCATGGTTTCTGTTATATTTGGGGGTTTGTAACAGACCCCAATGAGAATTTTGTTACCATTTTTCCCTCCATGAATTTCAACCCATATGGACTCGACATCCTCATTCCCTTCGCTAATATCCTCCCTTAAAGTGGACTTTAGACAAGACTTTACATAGAGACAAACCCCTCCTCCTCTCCGATTTTTACGATCCTTTCTAAACAGACTATAACCCTGTAAGTTAACTGCCCAGTCATAGCTTTCATCTAACCATGTCTCGGTTATTCCCACTATGTCAAAGTTACCTGTAGATATTTCTGCTTCTAGTTCTTCCATCTTGTTTGTCAGGCTTCTGGCGTTTGCGAGCATGCAGTTTAGAGGATTTTGTTTTGTTCCAATCTCCTCACTGTGGATTGTTTTAGAAATGTTCTTACCTCCCTTCAGAGTATGTTTTCCTGGGTCGTCTTTGTTCGAGTCTAATGTTTTTCTTCCCGTCCCCTCTTCTTCTAGTTTAACGCCCTCCTGATGAGTGTAGCGAGTCTTCTGGCGAATGTGTGTTTCCCAGGTTTGTTGAGGTGTAGTCCGTCTCTGGCGAGGAGTCCATCATACCAGTAATTCACACCGTGGTCCAGGAATCCAAATCCTTGTTGTCTGCACCATCGTCTTAGCCAGTTGTTTGCATCAAGGATCCTGTTCCATCTCCTGGTGCCATGCCCGTCTACTGGAAGGATAGAAGAAAAAACTACCTGTGCATCCAGTTCCTTTACTTTCTTCCCCAACTCTTCAAAGTCCTTGCAGATTGTCGGTAGGTCCTTCCTTGCCGTGTCATTGGTGCCAACATGTATCAGAAGAAATGGGTGGACGTCCTTGGAGCTGAAGAGCTTTGGTATCCTATCGGTCACATCCTTGATCATCGCACCTGGAAGGCAGCATACTTCTCTTGCAGTTATGTCCGGTCTGCAGATGGCTGCTTCTGTGCCTCTCAGTAGTGAGTCTCCCACCACCACCACTCTTCGTTGCTTCTTGGCTGTACTTTTTGCTGTCACTTGTTGCTGTGTGCCCTTTTCTTTTTTGCTTGCTGGTATTGCTTCATTCTTAGGTGTGCCATCTTCATCCTCTACAAAGATTTGATATCGGTTCTTCAGTTGTGAAGCAACAGCTATTTCAGTTTCATATATCTAATAACTGTTGGACACAGTAATGTTTCTGCCTTGAAATGAGGTTTATTGTACTAACAGAAAATGTGCAATCTGCATTCAAACAAAATTTGACAGGTGCATAAGTTTGGGCACCCCACCAGAAAAGTGACATTAATATTTAGTAGATCCTCCTTTTGCAAAAATAACAGCCTCTAGTCACTTCCTGTTGATTTTAATGCTTACCTGGATCCTGGATGAAGGTATTTTTGACCATTCCTCTTTACAAAACAATTCCAGTTCAGTTAAGTTTGATGGTCGCCGAGCATGGACAGCCCTCTTCAAATGATCCCACAGATGTTCAATGATATTCAGGTCTGGGGACTGGGATGGCCATTCGAGAACAGTGTAATTGTTCCTCTGCATGAATGCCTGAGTAGATTTGGAGCGGTGTTTTGGATCATTGTCTTCCTGAAGGATCCATCCCCTGCATAACTTCAACTTTGTCACTGATTCATGAACATTATTGTCAAGAATCTGCTGATACTGAGAGGAATCCATGCGTCCCTCAACTTTAACAAGATTCCCGGTGCCAGCATTGGCCACACAGCCCCAAAGCATGATGGAACCTCCACCAAATTTTACTGTGGGTAGCAAGTGTTTTTCTTGGAATGCTGTGTTTTTTGGCCACCATGCATAACGCCTTTTTGTATGACCAAACAACTCAATCTTGGTTTCATCAGTCCACAGGACCTTCTTCCAAAAAGAAATTGGCTTCTCCAAATGTGCTTTTGCATACCTCAGCCGACTCTGTTTGTGGCGTGCTTGCAGAAACGGCTTCTTTCACATCACTCTCCCATACAGCTTCTCCTTGTGCAAAGTGCGTTGTATAGTTGACCGATGCACAGTGACACCATCAGGTGGTCTGAGGATTGTCCTTGACTGATCTCACCATTCTTCTTCTCTGCCTTTCTGATGTTCTTCTTGGCCTGCCACTTCTGGCCTTAACAAGAACTGTGTTGTGAATTCAGCTTTTGGGCTCCCTCCGGTGGTTGTAGAGGGTAATGCAGTTGTGCCTGGACTGCAGGACTGGACAGGTGTATCTACTAATTGCAAAACTGACTGGGGTATATAGCTTTGCAGGACTCTTTAGTCCCTGCCAGTTGTCCATTGTTTTTTGGAGGATTCACATCCCTTCTGGTCTCTCCCGTTCGCTGTGCTTTTCTTCAAAGATAAGTCCTGGCTTTGTTTTTGCTGTCCACCTGCTGTGGACCTTATAGTTCTGTGCATTTTCATGTTTTTTCTTGTCCAGCTTTGTCTGTGAAGTATTTTTTTGCAGCCTTGCTGTGTCTCTGGAGATGCAGATATACCCTCCATGTCTTTAGTCAGTTGTGGTGTTTTGTATTTTCTGTGGTGGATATTTTCTAGTGTTTTAATACTGACCGCATAGTACTCTGTTCTATTCTTTCTATTTAGCTAGTATGGCCTCCTTTGCTAAATCCTGATTTCATGTCTGCGTATGTTTTTTCCCTCTCCTCTCACAGTTAATATTTGTGGGGGGCTGTCTGTCCTTTGGGGATTTTCTCTGAGGCAAGATAGGTTTCCTGTTTCTGTCTTTAGGGGTAGTTAGTTTCTTAGGCTGTGTCGAGGGGTGTAGGGAGTGTTAGGTACCCCCCACGGCTACTTCTAGTTGCGCTACTAGGTTCAGGGTTTGCGGTCAGTACAGGGGCCACCTTCTCCAGAGTACGTCTCATGCTGCTCCAAGGCCACCAGATCATAACAGAACTGTACCTGTGTTCTTCCATTTCCTTACTATGTTCCTCACAGTGGAAATTGACAGGTTAAATCTCTGAGACATCTTTTTGTATCCTTCCCCTGAACAACTATGTTGAATAATCTTTGTTTTCAGATCATTAGACAGTTGTTTTGAGGAGCTTATGATGCCACTCTTCAGAGGAGATTCAAACAGGAGAACAACTTGCAAGTGGCCACTTTAAGCAGCTTTTCTCATGATTGCATACACCTGGCTATAAAGTTCAAAGCTCAATGAGGTTAGAAAACTCAAAAAAGTGCTTTATTAAGTCAGTGAAAAGTAGGTAGGAGTATTTAAAACAAGAAAATGATAAGGGTGCCCATACTTATGCACCTGTCAAATTTTGTTTGAATGCAGATTGCACATTTTCTGTTAGTACAATAAACCTCATTTCAAGGCAGAAACATTACTGTGTCCATAAGTTATTAGATATATGAAACTGAAATAGCTGTTGCAAAAAAAAAACAACAATTTTTATAAAACATTAAGCTTAAGATTAATAGGGGTGCCCAAACTTTTTCATACAACTGTACTCCGTGGGCTGTTATATACTACGTGGCTGTGCTATATACTCCGTGGGCTGTGCTATATACTACTTGGCTGTGCAATATACTACGTGGCTGTGCAATATACTACGTGGGTTGTTATATACTACGCGGCTGTGCTATATACTACATGGCCGGCCGCGAACAATCAGCGACAGGCGCAGTCCGGCCGCGAATTGGCACGGGATTTCAACCACACTTTGCTAATTGGTCGCGGCCTGACGAATCCTGTGTATTAAATGTATTCTAAAATCTTCATAAATAAACTTCATACATATTCTAGAATACCCGATGCGTTAGAATCGGGCTACCATCTAGTCTACTATAATTGTGCTGATTGTTCACCATAATAAACTGTTCTGTAAGTATAGAAGATATATTTAAGTCAGAGCCGGAATGGAACTGAAACTCAGCCCTGGCATTTGAGAGCACACAGGCCCACCCGATGCGAGGTGAAAATGAAGTATTTTCATGTACTTATGGGTTATGGCTGATTTGGGAATATGTCACATTTTTTAAATAAAAATTGCTGTAAACTTTATCATCGACAGACAAAACTGAATTGACATAATGATCACTGTAATAAGGGTCTAGTGTGTATAGACATTGATGATGCGGATCTGTGGCCATTACTGGGAATATTAATAAGTCACCACTGGGGGGCAGGCGTAAACGCAGAGTGTGGGCAGCGTGATGACATAGGTCCTGGTCCCCACCATCTTAGAGAAGGGCATTGCAGTGTTTGGCTTGCTGTCTGCGGCGTCACAGGGGCTATAAAGGGGCGTTCCCGCCGACCGCCATCTTACTGCTGCTGATCTGAGCTTAGGGAGAGGTTGCTGCCGCTTCGTCAGAAGCAGGGATAGCGTTAGGCAGGGTCCATTAACCACCAAACCGCTTGTGCTGTAGCGATTTGCACTGTCCAACACCACCTTCGGTGTGCAGGGACAGTGGAAGCTACATTTTTTTTTTTTCCTCAGCGCTGTAGCTCATTGGGCTGCCCTAGAAGGCTCCCTGATAGCTGCATTGCTGTGTGTACGCCGCTGTGCAAACCAACTGCTTTTTTCAAAGCACAAATCCTCTTGTTCCTTCCTTTCTGCACAGCTATCTTGTTTGTTTGTCCACACTTTTTATTTGATTTGTGCATCAGTCCACTCCTTATTGCTGCCTGCCATACCTGGCTGAGATTACTGCAGGGAGATAGTAATTGAAGGACAGTTCCTTTTTTTTTTTTTTTTTTTTTTTTGTGGGAGATTAAGATTGGCATTTCTGCTAGAGTGCCATCCCTGTCTGTGCCATCTCTCAGTCAGTGGGCCATAGAAAGCCTATTTATTTTTTTGCTTGATTTGGGTTCTAAAATCTACCTGAAAAAATCACTACATCAATCAGTGGGAGAAAAATATTGGCCTCAGGGCTTGTGTGCCACTCCTGACTCCTGTGTGTGCCATCTCTCAGTCAGTGGGCCATAGAAAGCCTATTTATTTTTTTGCTTGATTTGGGTTCCAAAATCTACCTGAAAAAATCACTACATCAATCAGTGGGAGAAAAATATTGGCCTCTGGGCTTGTGTGCCACTCCTGACTCCTGTGTGCATCATCACTCACTCAGTGGACCATAGAAAGCCTATTTTTTTTTGCTTTATTTGGGTTCTAAATTCTACCTGAAAAAATCAATAAATCAATCAGTGGGAGATTAATATTGGCCTTTGGGCTTGTGTGCCAGTCCTAAGCGTGCCATCTCTCTCACAAATAGTGGGCCATAGAAAGCCTATTTATTTTTTTTTTTTTGGTTTTATAAATTCTCCCTGAAAAAAAAAAGGGAGATTAATATTGGCCTTTGGGCTTGTGTGCCAGTCCTAAGCGTGCCATCTCTCTCTCTCAGATAGTGGGCCATAGAAAGCCTATTTATTATTTTTTTTATTGGGTTTATAAATTTTCCCTGAAAAAAAAAAAAAAAGGGAGATTAATATTGGCCTTTGGGCTTGTGTGCCAGTCCTAAGCGTGCCATCTCTCTCTCTCAGATAGTGAGCCATAGAAAGCCTATTTATTTTTTTGGTTGATTTGGGTTCTAAATTCTACCTGAAAAAATCAATAAATCAATCAGTGGGAGATAAATATTGGCCTCTGGGCTTGTGTGCCACTCCTGACTCCTGTGTGCGTCATCTCTCACTCAGTGGGCCATAGAAAGCCTATTTTTTGTTTTATTTGTTTTCTAAATTCTCCCTGAAAAAATCATTTTATTTTATTTGGTTTCTAAATTCTTCCTGAAAAAATCATTTTATTCTATTATTTTTTTTTTCTAAAGTCTCCCTGAAAAAAAAAAAAAAAAATCAGTGGGAGATTAATATTGCCCTTTCTGCTTGTGTGCCAGTCTTGACTCCTGGGTGTGCCATCTCTCTCTCTCTCTCCAATTGTGGGCCATAGAAAGCCTATTATTTTTTTTGCTTGATTTGGGTTCCAAAATCTACCTGAAAAAATCACTACATCAATCATTGGGAGAAAAATATTGGCCTCTGGGCTTGTGTGCCACTCCTGACTCCTGTGTGCGTCATCTCTCACTCAGTGGGCCATAGAAAGCCTATTTTTTGTTTTATTTGTTTTCTAAATTCTCCCTGAAAAAATCATTTTATTTTATTTGGTTTCTAAATTCTTCCTGAAAAAATCATTTTATTCTATTATTTTTTTTTCTAAAGTCTCCCTGAAAAAAAAAAAAAATCAGTGGGAGATTAATATTGCCCTTTCTGCTTGTGTGCCAGTCTTGACTCCTGGGTGTGCCATCTCTCTCTCTCTCTCTCCAATTGTGGGCCATAGAAAGCCTATTATTTTTTTTGCTTGATTTGGGTTCCAAAATCTACCTGAAAAAATCACTACATCAATCATTGGGAGAAAAATATTGGCCTCTGGGCTTGTGTGCCACTCCTGACTCCTGTGTGCGTCATCTCTCACTCAGTGGGCCATAGAAAGCCTATTTTTTGTTTTATTTGTTTTCTAAATTCTCCCTGAAAAAATCATTTTATTTTATTTGGTTTCTAAATTCTTCCTGAAAAAATCATTTTATTCTATTTTTTTTTTTCTAAAGTCTCCCTGAAAAAAAAAAAAAAATCAGTGGGAGATTAATATTGCCCTTTCTGCTTGTGTGCCAGTCTTGACTCCTGGGTGTGCCATCTCTCTCTCTCTCCAATTGTGGGCCATAGAAAGCCTATTATTTTTTTTGCTTGATTTGGGTTCCAAAATCTACCTGAAAAAATCACTACATCAATCATTGGGAGAAAAATATTGGCCTCTGGGCTTGTGTGCCACTCCTGACTCCTGTGTGCGTCATCTCTCACTCAGTGGGCCATAGAAAGCCTATTTTTTGTTTTATTTGTTTTCTAAATTCTCCCTGAAAAAATCATTTTATTTTATTTGGTTTCTAAATTCTTCCTGAAAAAATCATTTTATTCTATTATTTTTTTTCTAAAGTCTCCCTGAAAAAAAAAAAAATCAGTGGGAGATTAATATTGCCCTTTCTGCTTGTGTGCCAGTCTTGACTCCTGGGTGTGCCATCTCTCTCTCTCTCTCCAATTGTGGGCCATAGAAAGCCTATTATTTTTTTTGCTTGATTTGGGTTTCAAAATCTACCTGAAAAAATCACTACATCAATCATTGGGAGAAAAATATTGGCCTCTGGGCTTGTGTGCCACTCCTGACTCCTGTGTGCGTCATCTCTCACTCATTGGGCCATAGAAAGCCTATTTTTTGTTTTATTTGTTTTCTAAATTCTCCCTGAAAAAATCATTTTATTTTATTTGGTTTCTAAATTCTTCCTGAAAAAATCATTTTATTCTATTATTTTTTTTTTCTAAAGTCTCCCTGAAAAAAAAAAAAATCAGTGGGAGATAAATATTGCCCTTTCTGCTTGTGTGCCAGTCTTGACTCCTGGGTGTGCCATCTCTCTCTCTCTCCAATTGTGGGCCATAGAAAGCCTATTATTTTTTTTGCTTGATTTGGGTTCCAAAATCTACCTGAAAAAATCACTACATCAATCATTGGGAGAAAAATATTGGCCTCTGGGCTTGTGTGCCACTCCTGACTCCTGTGTGCGTCATCTCTCACTCAGTGGGCCATAGAAAGCCTATTTTTTGTTTTATTTGTTTTCTAAATTCTCCCTGAAAAAATCATTTTACTTAATTTGGTTTCTAAATTCTTCCTGAAAAAATCATTTTATTCTATTATTTTTTTTTTCTAAAGTCTCCCTGAAAAAAAAAAAAAATCAGTGGGAGATTAATATTGCCCTTTCTGCTTGTGTGCCAGTCTTGACTCCTGGGTGTGCCATCTCTCTCTCTCTCCAATTGTGGGCCATAGAAAGCCTATTATTTTTTTTGCTTGATTTGGGTTCCAAAATCTACCTGAAAAAATCACTACATCAATCATTGGGAGAAAAATATTGGCCTCTGGGCTTGTGTGCCACTCCTGACTCCTGTGTGCGTCATCTCTCACTCAGTGGGCCATAGAAAGCCTATTTTTTGTTTTATTTGTTTTCTAAATTCTCCCTGAAAAAATCATTTTACTTAATTTGGTTTCTAAATTCTTCCTGAAAAAATCATTTTATTCTATTTTTTTTTTTTTCTAAAGTCTCCCTGAAAAAAAAAAAAAATCAGTGGGAGATTAATATTGCCCTTTCTGCTTGTGTGCCAGTCTTGACTCCTGGGTGTGCCATCTCTCTCTCTCTCCAATTGTGGGCCATAGAAAGCCTATTATTTTTTTTGCTTGATTTGGGTTCCAAAATCTACCTGAAAAAATCACTACATCAATCATTGGGAGAAAAATATTGGCCTCTGGGCTTGTGTGCCACTCCTGACTCCTGTGTGCGTCATCTCTCACTCATTGGGCCATAGAAAGCCTATTTTTTGTTTTATTTGTTTTCTAAATTCTCCCTGAAAAAATCATTTTATTTTATTTGGTTTCTAAATTCTTCCTGAAAAAATCATTTTATTCTATAATTTTTTTTTTCTAAAGTCTCCCTGAAAAAAAAAAAATCAGTGGGAGATTAATATTGCCCTTTCTGCTTGTGTGCCAGTCTTGACTCCTGGGTGTGCCATCTCTCTCTCTCTCTCCAATTGTGGGCCATAGAAAGCCTATTATTTTTTTTGCTTGATTTGGGTTCCAAAATCTACCTGAAAAAATCACTACATCAATCATTGGGAGAAAAATATTGGCCTCTGGGCTTGTGTGCCACTCCTGACTCCTGTGTGCATCATCTCTCACTCAGTGGGCCATAGAAAGCCTATTTTTTGTTTTATTTGTTTTCTAAATTCTCCCTGAAAAAATCATTTTATTTTATTTGGTTTCTAAATTCTTCCTGAAAAAATCATTTTATTCTATTATTTTTTTTTCTAAAGTCTCCCTGAAAAAAAAAAAAATCAGTGGGAGATTAATATTGCCCTTTCTGCTTGTGTGCCAGTCTTGACTCCTGGGTGTGCCATCTCTCTCTCTCTCTCTCCAATTGTGGGCCATAGAAAGCCTATTATTTTTTTTGCTTGATTTGGGTTCCAAAATCTACCTGAAAAAATCACTACATCAATCATTGGGAGAAAAATATTGGCCTCTGGGCTTGTGTGCCACTCCTGACTCCTGTGTGCATCATCTCTCACTCAGTGGGCCATAGAAAGCCTATTTTTTGTTTTATTTGTTTTCTAAATTCTCCCTGAAAAAATCATTTTATTTTATTTGGTTTCTAAATTCTTCCTGAAAAAATCATTTTATTGTATTATTTTTTTTCTAAAGTCTCCCTGAAAAAAAAAAAAATCAGTGGGAGATTAATATTGCCCTTTCTGCTTGTGTGCCAGTCTTGACTCCTGGGTGTGCCATCTCTCTCTCTCTCTCTCTCTCTCTCTCTCTCCAATTGTGGGCCATAGAAAGCCTATTATTTTTTTTGCTTGATTTGGGTTCCAAAATCTACCAGAAAAAATCACTACATCAATCATTGGGAGAAAAATATTGGCCTCTGGGCTTGTGTGCCACTCCTGACTCCTGTGTGTGTCATCTCTCACTCAGTGGGCCATAGAAAGCCTATTTTTTGTTTTATTTGTTTTCTAAATTCTCCCTGAAAAAATCATTTTATTTTATTTGGTTTCTAAATTCTTCCTGAAAAAATCATTTTATTCTATTTTTTTTTTTTCTAAAGTCTCCCTGAAAAAAAAAAAAAAATCAGTGGGAAATTAATATTGCCCTTTCTGCTTGTGTGCCAGTCTTGACTCCTGGGTGTGCCATCTCTCTCTCTCTCTCTCTCCAATTGTGGGCCATAGAAAGCCTATTATTTTTTTTGCTTGATTTGGGTTCCAAAATCTACCTGAAAAAATCACTACATCAATCATTGGGAGAAAAATATTGGCCTCTGGGCTTGTGTGCCACTCCTGACTCCTGTGTGTGTCATCTCTCACTCAGTGGGCCATAGAAAGCCTATTTTTTGTTTAATTTGTTTTCTAAATTCTCCCTGAAAAAATCATTTTATTTTATTTGGTTTCTAAATTCTTCCTGAAAAAATCATTTTATTCTATTTTTTTTTTTCTAAAGTCTCCCTGAAAAAAAAAAAATCAGTGGGAGATTAATATTGCCCTTTCTGCTTGTGTGCCAGTCTTGACTCCTGGGTGTGGCATCTCTCTCTCTCCAATTGTGGGCCATAGAAAGCCTATTATTTTTTTTGCTTGATTTGGGTTCCAAAATCTACCTGAAAAAATCACTACATCAATCATTGGGAGAAAAATATTGGCCTCTGGGCTTGTGTGCCACTCCTGACTCCTGTGTGCGTCATCTCTCACTCAGTGGGCCATAGAAAGCCTATTTTTTGTTTTATTTGTTTTCTAAATTCTCCCTGAAGAAATCATTTTATTTTATTTGGTTTCTAAATTCTTCCTGAAAAAATCATTTTATTTTATTTTGTTTCTAAAGTCTCCCTGAAAAAAAAAAAATAAATAAAAAAAAACAGTGGGAGATTAATATTTACATTTGTGCTTCAGTGACAGTCCTGCGTGTGTGGCATCTCTCTCATTTGGTGCCACCAAAAACAGAGTGTGTAACATTGTGCCTGATTTTCGTTGTGGTCTCACCCACCTGTAAAGGGGTAGCTAGATCATACTGAAGTTATAGCTCACCGTGTAAGTTGTGTGACAGCAACAAATACCGTTAGTTTGGTTACGTTTTTAAAACAATGAGGAAGTCTGGTGGAAGAGGTCGTGGCCGGGGGCGTTCATTGTCAGCTGGTAATGAGGGTAGTGGTAGTGGTGGAGCATCAGGTGGTCGTGGGAAAAAAAATATTGCACCTAAGTCTGGAGCTGTGGAGCCAGGTTCGTCGTCTGGCTACACAAGGCCTCGAACGCTCCCTTTTCTGGGAGTAGGAAAACCGCTTTTAAAGCCGGAGCAGCAAGAGCAAGTTTTGGCTTATCTTGCTGACTCAGCCTCTAGCTCTTTTGCCTCCTCTCGTGAAACTGGTAAATGTAAAAGCAGCGCGTCGTTAGTGGATGTTCACGGTCAGGGACAAGTCGCTTCCTTGTCCTCTTCAGCAAAAACAATAACAGAGAAGAATGCAGCAGGCGACACAACGGGTTACTCCATGGAGCTCTTTACACATACCGTCCCTGGCTTAGAAAGTGAAGCAGTTAACAGTCCATGCCCATTACAAGTTGAATCTGACATGGAGTGCACTGATGCACAGCCACAGCCAGACTACTATGCTGGTCCTTTGACTCAGACCACAACATTGCCCTCTCAGGGTAATGATCAAGAATCAGACCCTGATGAGACTATGTTGCCCCATCACGAACGCTATACCACCGACCGACACGGTGACACAGACGAAGTTGCACACGAGCTACAAGAAGAGGTAATAGATGACCCAGTTCTTGACCCCGATTGGCAGCCATTGGGGGAACAGGGTGCAGGCGGCAGCAGTTCTGAAGCGGAGGAGGAGGGGCCGCAGCAGGCATCAACATCGCAACAGGTTCCATCTGCCGGGCCCGTATCTTGCCCAAAACGCGTGGCAAAGCCAAAACCTGTTGGAGGACAGCGTGGCCATCCGGTTAAAGCTCAGTCTGCAATGCCTGAAAAGGTATCCGATGCTAGAAAGAGTGCAGTCTGGCATTTTTTTAAACAACATCCAATTGATCAGCGCAAAGTCATCTGTCAAAAATGTTCAACTACCTTAAGCAGAGGGCAGAATCTGAAAAGTCTCAATACAAGTTGCATGCATAGACATTTAACCACCATGCATTTGCAAGCTTGGACTAACTACAAAAACGTCCCTTAAGGTTGTAGCACCCTCGGCCAATGAAGCTAGTCATCAACGCAACATCCCTTCCGGCAGTGTAGGGCCACCATTTTCCGCACCACCTGCAGTATCTGTGCAGGTTTCTTTGCCAGGCCAAAGCAGTCAGGGTCAGGGAATCACCAGTTTCGTAGTAGGAAACACTGCATCTAGGGCACCGGCGGCAACAATACCATCTCCCACCGTCTCTCAGTCTGCCATGTCCACAGGCACCCCCGCTAGTTCCACGATCTCCAGCTCTCCAGTCCAGCTCACCCTACATGAGACTATGGTTAGAAAAAGGAAGTACTTAGCCTCGCATCCGCGTACACAGGGTTTGAACGCCCACATAGCTAGACTAATCTCGTTAGAGATGATGCCCTACCGGTTAGTTGAAAGCGAAGCTTTCAAAGCCCTGATGGACTACGCTGTACCACGCTACGAGCTACCCAGTCGACACTTTTTTTCCAGAAAAGCCATCCCAGCCCTCCACCAGCATGTTAAAGAGCGCATCGTCCATGCACTCAGGCAATCTGTGAGCACAAAGGTGCACCTGACAACAGATGCATGGACCAGTAGGCATGGCCAGGGACGTTACGTGTCCATCACGGCACACTGGGTGAATGTTGTGGATGCAGGGTCCACAGGGGACAGCAATTTTGGGACAGTTCTGCCTAGCCCATGGTCTAGGAAACAGTTGGCTGTAGCCGTTCGCACCCCCTCCTCCTCCTCCTCGTCCTCCTGCAGAAGCGAGAGCTCGTCCACAGACCGCAGTTGCACAACCACTCCATCCGCAGCTGCCACTGTTGCACACCAGGTCTCCCATTATGGGGCAGCTACTAGCAAACGTCAGCAGGCTGTATTGGCTATGAAGTGTTTGGGCGATAACAGACACACCGCGGAAGTTCTGTCCGAGTTCTTGCAGAAAGAAACGCAGTCGTGGCTGGGCACTGTAGATCTTGAGGCAGGCAAGGTAGTGAGTGATAACGGAAGGAATTTCATGGCTGCCATCTCCCTTTCCCAACTGAAACACATTCCTTGCCTGGCTCACACCTTAAACCTGGTGGTGCAGTGCTTCCTGAAAAGTTATCTGGGGTTATCCGACCTGCTCCTCAAAGTGCGTGGACTTTGCTCACATATCCGCCGTTCGCCCGTACACTCCAGCCGTATGCAGACCTATCAGCGTTCTTTGAACCTTCCCCAGCATCGCCTAATCATAGACGTTGCAACAAGGTGGAACTCAACACTGCACATGCTTCAGAGACTGTGCGAACAGAGGCGGGCTGTTATGTTTTTGTGGGAGGATACACATACACGGGCAGGCAGTAGGATGGCAGACATGGAGTTGTCAGGTGTGCAGTGGTCGAAGATTCAAGACATGTGTCAAGTCCTTCAGTGTTTTGAGGAATGCACACGGCTGGTTAGTGCAGACAACGCCATAATAAGCATGAGCATCCCCCTAATGCGTCTGCTGATGCAAAGTTTGACGCACATAAAGGATCAGGCGTCTGCAGCTGAGGAAGAGGAAAGCCTTGATGACAGTCAGCCATTGTCTGGCCAGGGCAGTGTACAGGACGAGGTAGCGGGCGAAGAGGAGGAGGAGGACGAGGAGGATGATAGGGATGATTATATTTTTAATGAGGAAGCTTTTCCGGGGCCACTGGAAATTGTTGGCGCGGCAAGGCCGGGTTCTGGTTTTTTGAGGGACACAAGTGACGTGGATTTGCCTGAAACTGCCCCTCAACCAAGCACAACCGCAGATTTGAGAACTGGAACTTTGGCCCACATGGCGGATTATGCCTTACGTATCCTCAAAAGTGACACACGCATTACTAAAATGATGAACGATGACGATTACTGGTTGGCCTGCCTCCTTGATCCTCGCTATAAAGGCAAATTGCAAAATATAATGCCACATGAGAACTTGGAACTAATATTAGCAACCAAACAATCAATTCTTGTTGACCGTTTGCTTCTGGCATTCCCTGCACACAGCGCCCGTGATCGTTCTCACACGAGCTGCAGGGGCCAGCAGACCAGAGGTGTTAGAGGGGCAGAAATCAGAAGTGGCGTTGGCCAGAGGGGTTTTCTGACCAGGTTGTGGAGTGATTTTGCTATGACCGCAGACAGGACAGGTACTGCAGCATCAATTCAAAGTGACAGGAGACAACATTTGTCCAGTATGGTTACAAACTATTTTTCATCCCTTATCGACGTTCTCCCTCAACCGTCATTCCCATTTGATTACTGGGCATCCAAATTAGACACCTGGCCAGAATTGGCAGAATATGCATTGCAGGAGCTTGCTTGCCCGGCAGCTAGTGTCCTATCAGAAAGAGTATTCAGTGCTGCAGGTTCAATACTAACAGAAAAAAGGACTCGTCTGGCTACCCAAAATGTAGATGATCTAACCTTCATTAAAATGAACCACAACTGGATTTCGAAATCTTTTGCCCCACCTTGCCCGGCTGACACCTAGCTTTCCTATGAAAAGGTCTTGCCTGTGGACTATTATGAATGACTTTTCCAATATCGTAATTTGCTGCACCTGATTGTCCAGCATACGACATGTTTACACCTCCCTAAATGGCCAAACTCCCCACACGGGGCCGTGGTATCGCCACTTGGCTCCAGCACCCGTGAGAGTGCTGTTTTTTTTCTGAAGAGGTGGGTGTGCCCGCTTTTGGTCGACGGCACTGCCACTGGGTCCCTCATAGTACAATAAAGTGTCTCTAGCGGTGGTGGTGCGCACCCAACGTCAGACACACCGTTGTAATATGAGGGGCCCTGGGCCTGTACCGCCGGCCACAAGACAGTTCCCCCCCCCCCCCAGCTCAAACAGTGCTCTACCACTTGCAAAATTGTTTAGTCTATGCGCTGACATCCTTCAATGCCTGGCACTGACAATACCATTGTATTGACATTTTTGTTATGTTAGGCCTTCGAAGCCTGTCTGCGGTCCCTCCTTCCACTAGGCCTCCACTGACCATTGTACTGCTGCCCGTGTACCCCTGGAACCAATTTTAAATTGCCAACAGCCCAATTTTGTTATGTTAGGCCTTCGAAGCCTGTCTGCAGTCCCTTCTTTCTACTACTACTACACTGACCAGACCACTGCTGCCCGTGTACCCCTGGAACCAATGTTAAATTGCCTGCACCCCTATTTTTGTTATGTTAGGCCTTCGAAGCCTGTCTGCGGTCCCTCCTTCCACTAGGCCTCCACTGACCATTGTACTGCTGCCCGTGTACCCCTGGAACCAATTTTAAATTGCCAACAGCCCAATTTTGTTAGGTTAGGCCTTCGAAGCCTGTCTGCAGTCCCTTCTTTCTACTACTACACTGACCAGACCACTGCTGCCCGTGTACCCCTGGAACCAATGTTAAATTGCCTGCACCCCTATTTTTGTTATGTTAGGCCTTCGAAGCCTGTCTGCGGTCCCTCCTTCCACTAGGCCTCCACTGACCATTGTACTGCTGCCCGTGTACCCCTGGAACCAATTTTAAATTGCCAACAGCCCAATTTTGTTATGTTAGGCCTTCGAAGCCTGTCTGCAGTCCCTTCTTTCTACTACTACTACACTGACCAGACCACTGCTGCCCGTGTACCCCTGGAACCAATGTTAAATTGCCTGCACCCCTATTTTTGTTATGTTAGGCCTTCGAAGCCTGTCTGCGGTCCCTCCTTCCACTAGGCCTCCACTGACCATTGTACTGCTGCCCGTGTACCCCTGGAACCAATTGTAAATTGCCAACAGCCCTATTTTTTTATGTTAGGCCTTCGAAGCCTGTCTGCGGTCCCTCCTTCCACTTGGCCTCCACTGACCATTGTACTGCTGCCCGTGTACCCCTGGAACCAATGTAAAAGTGCCTACAGCCTGTCCAATTTGTTATGTTAGGCCTTCGAAGCCTGTCCGCGGTCCCTTCTTTCTACTACAACTACACTGACCAGACCACTGCCGCCCGTGTACCCCTGTAACCTATTTTAAAGTGCATACAGCCATTTTTTATTGTCTATTTTACAATTATAAAGCCCAGATGGACTACGCTGTACCACGGTAAGAGCTACCCAGTCGTCACTTCTTTTGCGAGAAAAGCCATCCCAGCACTACAGCATCATGTAAAAATCTGCATTGTCCATGCTCTCTGGCTATCTAATAGTAGAAAGGTGCACCTGACAACAGATGCATGGACCAGTAGGCATGTCCACGAAAGGTTAGATGTCCATTACGGCGCACTGGGTTAATGTTGTGGATGCATGGTCCACAGGGGACAGCCTACAAAGTCTGTCTGCAGTCCCAAATATAAATTGTCCTCTGCTTACCACACCAATGCTGCCTGTGTACCCCTGGAACATTTCATAAACTCCATTGACCAAAATTTGGGGTTTACAGCCTACTACCAGTGTCTGCCGCTCCAAGGTGTTCCCCGGGTTGCCTTTTCTGAGCTTTGATTTTCAGGCTCTTCTTAAGTAGTTGTTGAAAACAACACTGCATTCGGCCTACAAGTTGGGTCTGGGGTGTAGAGATGGTGTGTTCCACTCCAAGGTGTTCCCCAGGTTTCCTCGCCATTGCTGCGATCTTAATGCTCTCGTTTAGTAGTTGTTGGAAACTACAGTGCATTAGGCCTACAAATTGGGTATGGGGTGTAGAGAGATGGTGTGTTCCACTCCAAGGTGTTCCCCAGGTTTCCTCGCCATTGCTGCGATCTTAATGCTCTCGTTTAGTAGTTGTTGGAAACTACAGTGCATTAGGCCTACAAATTGGGTATGGGGTGTAGAGAGATGGTGTATTCCACTCCAAGGTGTACCCCAGGTTTCCTCGCCATTGCTGCGATCTTCCTGCTCTCGTTTAGTAGTTGTTGGAAACTACACTGCATTAGGCCTACAAATTGGGTATGAGGTGTAGAGAGACGGTGTGTTACACTCCAAGGTGTTCCCCAGGTTTCCTCTTCATTGCTTCGATCTTCCTGCTCTCGTTTAGTAGTTGTTGGAAACTACAGTGCATTAGGCCTACAAATTGGGTATGGGGTGTAGAGAGATGGTGTGTTCCACTCCAAGGTGTTCCCCAGGTTTCCTCGCCATTGCTTCGATCTTCCTGCTCTCGTTTAGTAGTTGTTGGAAACTACACTGCATTAGGCCTACAAATTGGGTATGGGGTGTAGAGAGACGGTGTGTTACACTCCAAGGTGTTCCCCAGGTTTCCTCTCCATTGCTTCGATCTTCCTGCTCTCGTTTACTAGTTGTTGGAAACTACACTGCATTAGGCCTACAAATTGGGTATGGGGTGTAGAGAGACGGTGTGTTACACTCCAAGGTGTTCCCCAGGTTTCCTCTCCATTGCTTCGATCTTCCTGCTCTCGTTTAGTAGTTGTTGGAAACTACAGTGCATTAGGCCTACAAATTGGGTATGGGGTGTAGAGAGATGGTGTGTTACACTCCAAGGTGTTCCCCAGATTTCATCCACATTGCTTCGGTCTTCCGACTCTCGTTTAGTAGTTGTTGGAAACTACACTGCATTAGGCCTACAAATTGGGTATGGGGTGTAGAGAGATGGTGTGTTCCACTCCAAGGTGTTCCCCAGGTTTCCTCGCCATTGCTGCGATCTTAATGCTCTCGTTTAGTAGTTGTTGGAAACTACAGTGCATTAGGCCTACAAATTGGGTATGGGGTGTAGAGAGATGGTGTGTTCCACTCCAAGGTGTTCCCCAGGTTTCCTCGCCATTGCTGCGATCTTCCTGCTCTCGTTTAGTAGTTGTTGGAAACTACACTGCATTAGGCCTACAAATTGGGTATGGGGTGTAGAGAGACGGTGTGTTACACTCCAAGGTGTTCCCCAGGTTTCCTCTTCATTGCTTCGATCTTCCTGCTCTCGTTTAGTAGTTGTTGGAAACTACAGTGCATTAGGCCTACAAATTGGGTATGGGGTGTAGAGAGATGGTGTGTTCCACTCCAAGGTGTTCCCCAGGTTTCCTCGCCATTGCTTCGATCTTCCTGCTCTCGTTTAGTAGTTGTTGGAAACTACACTGCATTAGGTCTACAAATTGGGTATGGGGTGTAGAGAGACGGTGTGTTACACTCCAAGGTGTTCCCCAGGTTTCCTCTCCATTGCTTCGATCTTCCTGCTCTCGTTTAGTAGTTGTTGGAAACTACAGTGCATTAGGCCTACAAGTTGGGTATGGGGTGTAGAGAGACGGTGTGTTACACTCCAAGGTGTTCCCCAGGTTTCCTCTCCATTGCTTCGATCTTCCTGCTCTCGTTTAGTAGTTGTTGGAAACTACAGTGCATTAGGCCTACAAATTGGGTATGGGCTGTAGAGAGATGGTGTGTTACACTCCAAGGTGTTCCCCAGGTTTCATCCACATTGCTTCGGTCTTCCGACTCTCGTTTAGTAGTTGTTGGAAACTACACTGCATTAGGCCTACAAATTGGGTATGGGGTGTAGAGAGATGGTGTGTTCCACTCCGAGGTGTTCCCCAGGTTTCCTCGCCATTGCTGCGATCTTAATGCTCTCGTTTAGTAGTTGTTGGAAACTACAGTGCATTAGGCCTACAAATTGGGTATGGGGTGTAGAGAGATGGTGTGTTCCACTCCAAGGTGTTCCCCAGGTTTCCTCGCCATTGCTTCGATCTTCCTGCTCTCGTTTAGTAGTTGTTGGAAACTACACTGCATTAGGCCTACAAATTGGGTATGGGGTGTAGAGAGATGGTGTGTTACACTACAAGGTGTTCTCCAGGTTGCCTTTCCTGAGCTTCTATGTTCAGGCTCTCATTAAATTGTGGTTAAATGGAACAACTGCATTTGGCGTACTAGTTGGGTTGGGGCCTACTATCGGTGTCTGCCACTCCTTGCTGTTCTCCTGGTTTCCTGTCCTGAAATTCCATTTTCAGGCTCTCGTTAAGTAGTTGTTAATGTTAGACTGCATTTGGCCTACTAGTTGGGTTGGGGCCTACTATCGGTGTCTGCCACTCCTTGCTGTTCTCCTCCACTAAACAAAGCTGTGCCGCCTGTTTACTACGGTTGCCAATTTTGAACTGCATTTCGACTACTTACTGATTTGGGCCTACTCTCTGTGTCAGCCTCTCATTCCAGTTGTCCTCCACTGCAATGCCCCCTGGTTAGTCCTGTGTTACCAATTTTGAACTGCATTTAGCCCACTTTATTCTTTGGGCCTATATCTGTGTTTCCTCCTCATCCTGCCCATTGCCCAGCCAGTGATAGATGAGTCTGCTGGTACATTGACCCACAACGCTAAATTCCCCGTGCACGCTACACAGCAAGATTGTGACCCTGCTGAAAGTCAGGTTGCTCTTCCCGCATACCATACCACCTTACACGGGGACAAAGAGGAAGGTGCAGATGAAAGTGCAGGTTCCTTCATCAGGTGGGGGGAGGAATACTAGTTGGCGACGTCACTGGCACAGGGCCTCTCATAGTACGCAAAAGTGTTGCTGCCGGTGGGAGGCGCCCCCGCCGTGCAAACACACCGCTGTACTTTGAGGGGCCCTGTGCCAGTGCCAGTGCCAACGAGTGGGCCCCCCCCTGCTTGCTCAGGATCACAGCACTTGCAAAGTTGAAATACTTTCCTCTCCCTGCTCCACTGCCGTGACGCGTTCCAGATTTCCTGGGCCCACTAATTACTTGAACCAGCCCTACCCCCCACAACTTTAGCCAAATGACCCCCAATTTCAAATGCCTTCCAATTATTATAAGCTAAATTACGATTGACAAGCTTCAGTAAAAAGAATGGATGTTTTTGCCATTAAAATGGGCAGTGTAGGTGTTTTCCTGGCCTCCACTCACTGCCGACTATGCTCCCCCATTGACTTGCATTGGGTTTCGTGTTTCGGGCGATACCCGACTTTTCGCGATAATCGGCCGATTCCACTCGACTCGACTTCTAAGATAGTCGGGTTTCGCGAAACACGACTCGACTCTAAAAAGGTCAAGGTCTCTCAACCCTAATGGCCACAGATCCGCATCATGAATTGACATAATGTAGAATATAAATTTCCCTCCAGGAAAATGTTAAAGAGACACGGACATATTTGTAATAAAGGCTAGAGCTCCATGATCCAAAAACGCGATGTTTGATAGTACCTGAAAAGTGAATGAGATGGCTGAAATCTCATGGAAAAGCAGCTTATTTTTCCCTTGCAGATTTGAAGAAGTTTCATTTCTGCAATGTATATATTTTTAAGCATTTTTGCAACATTTTTCACCTATTCTTATGGACGGGAAAAAAATCTCATGAAAAACGCAGCAATATGAAGGCGATTTTCCTGACAGGTGTTTTTTCTACCAAGAAACACGTTTTTGGTGCAGTAATGTCTGCAGCAGATACTTATTGTGTGAGTATACCCGTGCCATTAAATTATCAGCAGCCATTGCACACTATGGGCTGTTATCTTTACTAGATACTGACTTCACCAATCATCTTGGACAGGAGAAAGGTGCACGTACACTAGCAGACTGCAGCCGATAACATGGCATCCACCGCTTTGTCATGAAACAAGTCTGTGATCTCCACAGTTGTACTTTCGTGCTGAACAGATTCTCATCATCTTCTCTCAATGTTCTGCTGAGTAAAGCAGATGACAATCTTGTCAGAGCATGACCACAATTTAGCGCAAATCACATTTCTGCAGTGACGTGATGACTAGAGTTGAGCGACTTTTACTTTTTTAGGATCAGGTCGGGTTTCGCGAAACCTGACTTTGTCAAAAGTCGGGTCAGGTGAAATCGGCCAATTATTGCGAAAAGTCGGGGGCCGACCGAAACACGAAACCCAATGCAAGTCAATGGGGGATCAAAGTCGGCAGTGAGTGGAGGACAGGAAAACACCTACAGTGCCCATTTTAATGCCAAAAACATCAATTCGTATTACTGAAGCTTGTCAATCTTAATTTACTTTATAATAATAGTTAGGCATTGAAAACTGGGGGACATTTGGCTAAAGTTGTTGGGGGGGTAGGGCTGGCTCAAGAGTTTCATGGGCCCAGGAAACGCAGAATACGTCACGGTGGTGGAGCAGGGAGAGGTAAGTATTTCAACTTTGCAAGTGCTGTGATGCTGAGCAAGCAGTGGGGGCCCACTCGTTGGCATTGGCACTGGCACAGGGCCCCTCATAGTACGGCGATGTGTTTGATGGCGGGTGGCGCCTCCCACCAGCAGAGACACTTTTGCATACTTTGAGGGGCACTGTGCCTGTGACGTTGCCAACGAGTATGCCCCCCCACCTGATGAAGGAACCTGCACTTTCATCTGCACCTTCCTCTTTGTCCCCATGCAAGGTGGTATAGTATGCGGGAAGGGGAACCTGACTTTCGGCAGGGTCAGATTCTGGCTGTGTAGAGTGCAAGGGGACTGTAGTGATCTGGGTCAATGTACCAGCAGATTCATCTAGCAGTGGCTGGCCAATGGGCAGGATGAGGAGGAAACACAAATATAGGCCCAAATAAGAAAGTAGGCTAAATCCAGTTCAAAATTGGTAACAGGACTAAACAGGTGGCATTGCTTTGTTTAGTGGAGGACAACTGTAATGAGAGGCTGACACAGTAAGTAGGCCCAAATAAGTAAGTAGGCTAAATGCAGTTCAAAATAGCTAACAGGACTAAACAGGCGGCATTGCTTTGTTCAGTGGAGGAAAACTGTAATGAGTGGCAGACACAGTTACTAGGCCCAAATAAGTAAGTAGGCTAAATGCAGTTCAAAATTGGTAACAGGACTAAAAATGTGGCATTGGTTTGCTCAGAGGAGGACAACTGTAATGAGAGGCTGACACAGTTAGTAGGCCCAAAAAAGTAAGTAGGCTAAATGCAGTTCAAAATTGGTAACAGGACTAAACTGGCGGCATTGCTTTGTTCAGCGAAGGACAACTGTAAGGAGTGACTGACACAGTTACTAGGCCCAAATAAGTAAGTAGGCTAAATGCAGTTCAAAATTGGTAACAGGACTAAACAGGCAGCATTGCTTTATTCAGTGGAGGACAACTGTAATGAGTGGCTGACACAGTTAGCAGGCAAGCTGCGTGTCAGCAGGATCTGTTATATCGGCACTAACTCTCTAAGTCCAAAGGAAGGGCAATCCTCCAGCCATGGTTCCCTAGAGGTTTCCACCACAGGGGTTTCTCCACTCCTGAGTGCTGCAGGGTGACTCTTTGTGAGTTGGGGGTTGTGCTAGTTTCGGTGTTATGTGAATATAAATAAAGTTGAGAACGTTTGACACCTAATTACAATGCTCCGTGTAGTTATTTTGTGTTCTGTCTGATTCATGTTTGGGAGTGGGGTCCATCACACATCACTGGGTCATATGTCTGGACATCTGCAGGCCGCAGCACCTGTGAGTGTGTGCTCATCCTCGGAGTAAGGACTCACAGTATATTACTGGATTACCAGCGGCTTCCTCGCCTCATTCAAACAGTGAGTATTTGGGGCAGTAATTTACATCAGTATTAGCGTTGAGCCACCTCCCTAGTGTTTGAGTTTGGTTCAGTTTGTCGAACTGGGACGTGTTCGACGAATGTTCGTCGAACGTTCGACGAACACCGTCGAACCCCATTGAAACCAATGGCAGGCAAACACAAACACATACAAACACATAGAAAACACATAGAAAACACCTTAAAAGGTGTCCAAAAGCCGACAAACTGCTCAGAAGACAAAACAAACACATGGAAAAGTCACAACTACATATAGTCATGCGAAAAGAAAAGAGGTGGAGGAGTAAAAGGAGGAGGAGACACAGATATAGGCATGTCATGCCCTTCTAAAATCAAGAAAGGCTGAAGTAAAAATCTAAAATCACCCTACCAACACCCAGATGTCGTGAGAAAAAAAATTAAAAAATAAATATCTTTAGGTAGAATGGCGGCGGGTCCATTCAGAACACTTTCCTCAGAAGACGTAGTGGTACCCCCGTTGGGAGTTGTGCCAAAAAAGGAACCCAATACATTCAGACTAATCCACCATTTGTCATATCCAAGGGGCAGTTCAGTAAACGGCAATATCGATGCGGAACCAAGTACAGTACTATGTACTGTAACTCCTTTGGTGAGGCAATCAGGCGGGTCAAGAAGTTGGGAAGAAGCACCCTAATGGCCAAAACAGACATTGAGGGGGCATTCCGGTTACTACCTGTGCCTCCGAATAGTGTCCTCCAATTGGGCTGCTTCTGTGAAGGAGCATACTACATAGATCGCTGTTTGCCCATGGGGTGCTCCATATCCTGCTCACTATTTGAGGCGTTTAGTTGCTTCCTCGAATGTGTCGTCAAGGACGTTTGTAAGGCGGCACATATTATCCATTACCTCGACGACTTCTTATGCCTGGGCCCAAAAGATTCGCCACAGTGTGAATACACGCGGTAGTCCACCTGTGAGAAGGAGAGAGCTGGAGGGAGAGTGGACACCCCAGAGCCGAGGGGATAGATTGAGAAAGGAAGAAGGCGATGTAGCTTGCTTCATGGTTGGGGTACTCTGCTGAGTAGCAGAAATTGCTACTAGGCCAAAAGGATTTCCTGGGCCAGATGCCGTTAAAAAATAGTACTTAGGTAAACAGGCGGTGTAGCTTGCTTCATGGGTGGGGTACCCTGCTGAGTAGCACAAAATGCTACTAGGTACAAAACGATTTCCTGGGCTAGATGCAGTTAAAAAATAGTACTTAGGTAAACAGGCGGTGTAGCTTGCTTCATGGGTGTGGTACTCTGCTGAGTAGCAGAAATTGCTACTAGGCCCAAAAGGATTTCCTGGGCTAGATGCCGTTAAAAAATAATACTTAGGTAAACAGGTGGTGTAGCTTGCTTCATGGGTGGGGTACGCTGCTTAGTAGCACAAAATTCTAGTAGGCCCAAAAGGATTTCCTGGGCTAGATGCAGTTAAAAAATAGTAGTTAGGTAAACAGGCGGTGTAGCTTGCTTCACAGGGTTTACTGGGTTAGATGGAGTCAAAATTTAGAAACACAGGCGTGCAGACACTGTTCCTAGTCCCAAAACTATTTACTGGGTTAGATGCAGTAAAAATTTAGATACACAGGCGTGCAGACACTGCTCCTAGGCCCAAAACTATTTACTGGGTTAGATGCAGTAAAAATTTAGATACACAGGCGGTGTAGTTAGCTTCACAGGTGGGTTACTCCTCTGACGTGCAGACACTGCTTCTAGGCCCAAAACTATTTACTGGGTTAGATGCAGTAAAAATTTAGATACACAGGCGTGCAGACACTGCTCCTAGGCCCAAAATTTTTTACTGGGTTAGATGCACTAAAAATTTAGATACACAGGCGTGCAGACACTGCTGCTAGGCCCAAATCTATTTACAGGGTTAGATGCAGTAAAATTTAGATACACAGGCGTGCAGACACTGCTCCTAGGCCCAAAACTATTTACTGGGTTAGATGCAGTAAAAATTTAGATACACAGGCGTGCAGACACTGCTCCTAGGCCCAAAACTATTTACTGGATGAGATGCAGTAAAAATTTAGATACACAGGCGTGCAGACACTGCTCCTAGGCCCAAAACTATTTACAGGGTTAGATGAAGTAAAAATTTAGATACTCAGGCGGTGTAGCTAGCTTCACAGGCGGGCTACTCAGATGACTATCAGACAATGCTACTAGCCTAAAAGGATTGGCTGAGCTAGATTGCACCAAATGCTATGACAAACACTTGCACAGCACTGGCACAGACCTGCCTGGCAAACAGTGCTATGAACTGCTGTAACCTACCCTGAAAAGGGCTGATATTACAGCTAGTCCCGACTCCTCCCGACTCCCTAAACCTATCTCTCTGACAATTCGCTCGCAATTCACACTCTTATACTTTATAGCGCCCACAGCAGCAGCGGTGCCATCTAACACTAAGCTGCAGCAGTGAAGAAATAGTGGCGACGGGGCAAATGGTTCTTATAGGGCAAGGACATGTGACATACACAGCCAATGACACATGCCCTTGCTTGTGTGCATCACATGCACACATTGCTGTGTGTGCGCGCACTGCTGATAGGCTGAGAGACTGCCCCGCCCCACTGTAAATGTGGGGGAAAAAAAATGGAGATCAGCGTTATTTCAGCACAGATCTATCCCCCGCCTCCCATACACTGAAACAGTCTATTAACAATGATCAACAGTTTTAATGTGCAAATCAAGGTAGGCTTTTGGTGAACGAACACTTATCGAACAGAAACTCAAACAGCCGAATTTTAAGCAAATTGTTCAAGTTCGTCGAATGACACGAACACCGCCCAAAACAGCTCGAATTTGAAATTGGCGAACAGTTCGACTCGAACACTGCTCATCTCTAGTAATAATAATAATATTTGCAAATACCACCAGTTCAAAATGTATTATAGTTTTTAACATTCACTGTCACTTACCTCATGTGCAGGAATTGCAGTCATTTAGGTATCCATAGTTACGACCACTAACAACTAACGAACTGTCTCTATATGACTGGTACTACAATTGCATCTGAGTGTGACACTCATTTAGGATAAGTTCTGCTGCATATTTTCATGCAAATTACAGTTCCAGCAAAGTGGATGACATGTATATAATCAAAGAGGCAAAAAATCTCATCTCCTCTATAAGAAGATCCATGCATGGAGACTTGAAATGGGCGAGAGGTCGGCGGAAGCAAAAAACACTGATCCAGCATCAGAATCTTCTATTACAGCCAAACTTTATTGTGCAAAAATAGAGAAAAGAAGTTGCAACTTCATCTCTGAAAACTATTAAATCATGCAAATGCGTTTCAGACGACCGTCTTACTCATTGCGTGTTTTTGCTCCTGACGTGTGTAAATCTCACGCCCCTGGGCCTTTATAACACTAAAGAATGGGAAATGCACTGAGTTTATTAAATCTGCAGCCGTCACTTTCTCTGCGGTTAATATGTGTTTTATTTACAGGTTTTCCCCATAGACTTTAATGAGATGCTGAAAATCAGCAAATAAAAATGCGTATAAGTTTCTATTGCATTTCTGCAGCAAAAATGGATGTAATTTACGCAAAATTATCAATAAAGCTTTATCAAAGCTCAGCAAACAGGAAGTTGACAAAACAAGGTAGTTTTATTTAAAAAACAATATATAAAAATAAAAAGTGAAAATGAGAAAAAAGTGATACAAACACAAAATAAACGCTCAAAAATGTAACAAAAAAGCACATGTAACCTAATGTAGCTAATTGAAGCATGAAATGCTGCAGAAAATCTGCAGTGTCACAAAGTCACCAAATAATCGCTGTGGAAAAATGGGCTTAGGGGGTAATCCTGCTGATTGTGAGATGGGGGATTACATACAAGTAGAGTTGAGCGACTTTTACTTTTTAGGATCGAGTCGGGTTTCGCGAAACCCGATTTTCTCAATAGTCGGGTCGGGTGAAATCGGACGATTATTTTCAAAAGTCGGGGGCCGACCGAAACACGAAACCCAATGCAAGTCAATGGGGAATCAAAGTTGGCAGTGAGTGGAGGACAGGAAAATACCTACAGTGCCCATTTTAATGCCAAAAACATCAATTCTTATTTCTTAAGCTTGTCAATCTTAATTTACTTCATAATAATAGTTAGGCATTGAAAACAGGGGGTCATATGGCTAAAGTTGTGGGGGGGTAGGGCTGGCTCAAGATTTTTGTGGGCCCAGGAAACGCAGAATACGTCACGGCGGTGGAGCAGGGAGAGGTAAGTATTTCAACTTTGCAAGTGCTGTGATCCTGAGCAAGCAGGGGGGGCCCACTAGTTGGCACTGGCACAGGGCCCCTCAAAGTACGGCGGTGTGTTTGATGGCTGCTGGCACCTCCCACTGACAGAGACAATTTTGCGTACTATGAGGGGCCCTGTGCAAGTGCCAAGGAGTATGCCCCCCCACCTGATGAAGGAACCTGCACTTTCATCTGCAACTTCCTCTTTGTCCCCGTGTAAGGTGGTATAGTATGCGGGAAGGGGAACCTGACTTTCAGCAGGGTCAGATTCTGGCTGTGTAGAGTGCAAGGGGAATGTAGTGGTCTGGGTCAATGTACCAGCAGACTCATCTAGCAGTGGCTGGGCAATGGGCAGGATGAGGAGGAAACAAAGATATAGGCCCAAATACAAAAGTAGGCTAAATGCAGTTCAAAATTGGTAACAGAACTAAACAGGCGGCATAGCTTTGTTCTGTGGAGGACAATTGTAATAAGTGGCGCAGACACAGTTAGTAGGCCCAAATACAAAAGTAGGCTAAAAGCAGTTCAAAATTGGTAACAGGACTAAACAAGTGGCATAGCTAGGTACTGGGGTGGGCTCCTCTGCTGAGTAGCAGACAGTTTTAGTAGGCACAATTTGGATTACGTTTATGGTTGGGTTCAGGGTTGGGATTAGGGTTAGGGGTATGTCAGGGTTAGGGGTGTGGTTAGAGTTATAGTTAGAGTTTGGATTAGAGTTAGGGGTGTGTTCGGGTTAGGGGGCGTGTTTGGGATAGGGGTGTGGTTAGGGTTGGGATTAGGGTTAGGGGTGTTTTCGGGTTAGGATTGGAGTTAGAATTGGGGGTGTCCACTGTTTAGGCACATCAGGGGCTCTCCAAACGCGACATGGTGTCCTATCTCAATTACAGCCAATTCTGCGTTGAAAAAGTAAAACGGTGCTCCTTCCCTTCCAAGCTCTGCCATGCGCCCAAACAGTGGTTTACCCCCACATATGGGGTATCAGCATACTCAGAAAAAATTGTATAACACCTTTTGGGGTCCAATTTCTGCTGTTACCCTTGGTAAAATAAAACAAATTGGACCTAAAGTAAATTTTCTGTGAAAAAAAGTTAAATGTTCATTTTTTTTAACATTCCAAAAATTCCTGTGAAGCACCTGAAGGGTTAATAAACTTCTTAAATGTGGTTTTGAGCACCTTGATGGGTGCAGTTTTTAGAATGGTGTCACTTTTGGGTATTTTTTATCATATAGACCCCTCAAATTGATTTCAAATGTGATGTGGTCCCTAAAAAAATGGTGTTATAAAAATGAGAAATTGCTGGTCAACTTTTAACCTTTATAACTTGCTAACAAAAAAATGTTGGTTCCAAAATTGTGCTGATGTAAAGTAGACACGTGGGAAATGTTACTTATTAAGTATTTTGTGTGACATATATCTGTGATTTAAGGGCATGAAAATTAAAAATTGGAAAATTGTGACATTTTCAAAAGTTTCACAAAATTTCAGTTTTTTTCACAAATAAACGTAAGTCATATCAAAGAAATTTTACCACTATCATGAAGTACAATATGTCACGAGAAAACAAAGTCAGAATCACCGGGATCCATGCAAGTGTTCCATAGTTATTACCTCATAAAGGGACAGTGGAAAGAATTGTAAAAATTGGCCTGGTCATTAACAGGACAACCACCCTTGGGGGTTAGGCGGTTAATATTATAGATGAGCAAATTTATTTAGTAGAATTAAATTATCAAATTTTAGAGAATATACGTATTTTCCATAATACAGGTCTTATTGCAATTTTCTCATCCAACATTTCATCCAAATAGTGGTGAGCTGCAGTTTCCATTTTGATGAACCATAGCGAGCCAGGCAAATGGTTGTTAATTCTTGTCTAGTCCTTTGCAAACCTTCTTTTTCCTGTCAAGATTATTCTCTTCGACCTCTTCATTCCAGGCTGGGTTTCTAGGAAGATTCTGAAGAAACCTGTAAGTGGAGCAGATCGAGGCTAATATTATGATATCAGGGCAGCTATAATGATGAAAATATATTAGCAGTTTTAATTAACTTGCATAATTATCGAATGAGGACAACGGTGTTATCAGAAGCTATAGTCTAATTGTACGACAACCAAGTCTATATAAATGTATTGGAAAACTTAGATTTTTAATTAAATTAAGAACTCTAGCTGTTTAATAAAATGATATTAATAGCCCACAATCTAGCGCTCATTATAAAGTTGTCATTATTTTTTTTTCAGGACATATCTCAATTGCTTTTCTGAATATTCTACTCCTGCTGCAAAACATCTTACAGAATGAAACTGTGCAGTGCTTTCACTCTCTGGCATGTACTCACAGCTTTTAGCAGGGAACATAATAGCCCTGCAATTTCTAAACTGCTACATGGAACAAAAGAGGTCCAGAGGAAAGTGACAATGAGGGTCACACAGGCTGAGGATGATTTGCTGATGTCACTCAATTTATGTCAGGTCATTTGCCTCTTCACACCTCAGTAAAAATCTTACTTAGTAGGATGAAAGAGAAACAGCACAGTCATTCAAAACGACTCCAAGTAAAATTTAAATAGTTTTTTAATCTCTCTTTAAAAATATACTAGAAATATAAATATGCTTTTGACATAAGAGACAATACTTAGCCAAGGAAGAGATAGGGACAAGTAATACATCAGTGTCATTTCAATAAGTGATGCATGTAACATTTTATTCCTATGGTTCTAGTTCTGGCAACAACACATTACATGGTACTGGATCATGTTAGTGACGACCAATATCTCCATTTTACTGTCATGATACATCCCACAGTTTAACTTTTATGCTATGAAGATTTTGCTTTACTAAGGCTAGTTTCACACTAGCGTTAGGCAGGGCTGTGGATGAAAGCCTTCTTCCTCCGTGAAGCCCCGCCCACTGCTGCACCTTTTCCTTCAGCTCCGCCTATGTCTGCGTGCGTCCTGCATACCCTATCTTTAACATTGCGTATGCAGGCCATGCGGATGTATGCGGATACCTCCGTATGCGTCGTCTTGACGCTGTGCTGACCTGCATGCTAGATTTTGTTGCAGTCGGCGCAGCTTCAAAACGACGCATGCAGAGGCATCTTCATACATCCGCATGGTCTGCGTACCCAATGTTAAACATAGAGTACGTAGGTGAAACTGAAGGAAGAGGCACGGCAGTGGGTGGGGCTTCACGGAGGAAGAAAGCTTTCATCCGCAGCCCTGCCAAACGCTAGTGTGAAACTAGCCTAAGAGAATTAAGATGAAAATGGTCTTCCTCTCACTAAACTTTCCCCCCTCTTATCTATTCTAAGTGCAACATCCAGGCTCATATTTCTGCCCAGTCACTACTCAAGTGTCTCCACTCTGTGCCATTCATTGCACTGGTAGCTCATCCATTTCAGAATAAAACATAAACTTATCACACTCACTAACAAAGTTCTCCACAGTTCTGCTCATATTTACATCTCCTTCCCCATATCTATCAACAACAAAAAAGCAAGGAGTAACGCTTCTTTTCAAAAGTTACAAAATTTATTCAGAAAAATACATATATAGACAATAAAAAAGCATGAACATTACAGATGAAGGCAAGGATTTCAGAAAAGGGGCCTCAGTGGGAGCAAGTAACTAACTCATCTTGTAGATGTGGAGTAGACATGGGGGATGGATACTAAATAGTATTCCTCCAAAAGAGTACCAATACTGCTGCTTTAAAGTGCAAGTGCCTCAATGCCTTAGGCCCCCGAGGAAGGCCACGCGAAACGCATGTCGAGGCTGCTGACTACTTCAACTAAGTAGCACTACATGGGTAAGGATGCTGTTTTAATGATACGCAATCTCCATATGTTTAATGGCTGGCTGCTATGGTATTTGTTTGCTTTATCAATATGTTTCACATTGCTCTATGTGAGCTACGTTTTCTCCAGCAATATTCCTCTGTATATTTTTTTGATGGTTTATGTAACATTGAGGCACTTGCACTTTAAAGCAGCAGTATTGGTACTATTTTGGAGGAATACTACTTAGTATCCATCCCCCATGTCTACTCCACGTCTACAAGATAAGTTAGTTACTTGCTCCCACTGAGGCCTCTTTTCTGAAATCCTTGCCTTCATATGTAATGTATGTGCTTTTTTATTGCCTATATAAATATATGTAGTTTTCCGAATAAATTTTGTATCTTTTGAAAAGAACCGTTACTCCCTGTTTTTTGTTGCTGATCTGTGTCATGGAGTGTTCTTAGTATATTGGGCTTATTTGAGATAGTAGGCCACAACAGTAACGTTGGCATTTAACTATGATATCTGTTTTAGCATCATTGTTTTCTTTCCCCATATCTGTCTACCTCCCTACCCGTTCTCTCTATTCGGGCTTGTTTCCATTTACTAGAAACACGTCCGTGTCTCGCATGTGGAAACGAAGCTCTGGTGCCGGCACTCCGGAGCGGAGCGTGCGGCTGCATGTGCTGCATTCCCTCCTAAATTTTCCTTACATCAGTTACCCGCAGTGAATAGCTTTATTCATAATAATTAAGTACTGTATATCTTTCTCCTTCAAGTATGCCAATCTGTTTGGTTCTTGAACAAACCACAGGGCAACCACCTCTAAATATGATTGTGTTTATAATTTTTTCTTTAGATTTTTTCTTTAGGTCTTGTTTAGGTAATTTATTAAGTATCCTAGTTACTTTTCATCTACATACAGTGTATTAAAAATAATGTATGAAGGGATGCTGCATAATGTTGCAACCTCGGGATCAGCAACCTCTAGCACTCCAGCTGTTCCTTTACATGTTGGGGGTTGTATTTTTACATTAAGTGGAGTACCAGTGGTTGAAAAACTCTGGAATAAACCTTTCATTAGCATCACAACAAATATTTCAGGATATAATGTAGTTTTAATATCATTGTTTGATATTTAATGTTACTTTTTTACGTAACTGTTTATTGTAATACTATTATTTTAAAGAGGTCCTGTCACCTGAGCAAAAGTGGCCAGGTTTTACTCTTACATTATCCCCAGTGCTCCTCTGAATATTTCATTTTTTTTTTTAATCCATCATAAATTTTCAGAGATATTGACCGTTTCATTTAGTGCTAGTTTTTATGGTCTTTGCCAAGGGGGCGTTGCTCACAGGTAATTATGCAAAGCAACCTTAAAACACACCTTTAAAAAATCCTATGAGTAAGGCCTCCTTGGTTAAGACCACAAAAAATAGTATTAAATGAAAAAGTCCATATGCTTGGAACCATCTTACGGATCTGAAAAAACAAAAAGCGGAATACTCAATGAAGTAGAGGAAATGAAATAAGGACAAAAATTGTCCACTTCTGACCTGGTGACAGGTATGCTTTAAATAGTGTTACTATTAAAACAATAAAAAAAATAACAAAGCAGTTAAAGTTAAAACTATAAATATATTTAATAAATTAAACATTTCCTGTGAATTAGAGTGATGCTGTGGGCAATCAGGAAATTAGTTAAAAGGAAAACAGGAGAATTCTCTACACAAAAAAAGTCAAATTAATCAGGAAAGAAGCTAAATTCATTTGTATATGCCTACAGGAGATGCACGTCTACAGCAAATCCTTTGAAGTTGGAGCTGCGAGGCAAGTTAAATGCTAAATTTGTTTGCTCAACTTCCATGTAACCTGATATTAACTGTCAAAGCATTGACATTTTAGGCAAGCTGTAATAACACATAAGAAACACCAACTTTCAATGCCACCATAGTCCTAATTGGCTGTGACTGCATTAATTATTCTCGGCTGGCGATAAAGCAAACGGAATTCTTATGTTACAAAGCAGAGCCGCGACCATGATATCAGCTTCTTCTGCTGCCCGCTGGAAACGCTGCTGTGGTCGTGAATATTCATTGAACTCAGCAGGTTTTCTCGCTATGCTGTTTGCTTTGAATAAGAGGTGTTCTTGCAATGGGAATAATTGGCCGTGTGATTGAGAACAAATGGTGTTTTTTATAAAATATAATAAAATGTCGAGCATCCACACTGATAATCAAACGTTAATTTTCCTAACGTCTGTCATCATATTATCCTAAAACAATTCTCCTATATTGAGAAGTGTTGGAGTTAAGGTGCAAATAGGCAGTTGTGAGTGGAAAATTATGCGGTGAGGTTGTGTTTATACACATCTGCAGAATTATAGTCTCTATTGTGAGGCAATTGTGGAAAATTAAAGACGTTAACCTGAGACAATATAGAACTAATTGCAAGTCGATTGCAGCTGTCACTTGCATTGAATGGAAGCAGCCATTTTGAAGATTGAATCATCACTTATGGAACTTATTAGTTAGTTCTAGTGATGAGCGAATATACTCGTTACTCGAGATTTCTTGAGCACGCTCGGGTGACCTCCGAGTATTTTTTAGTGCTCGGAGATTTAGTTTTCTTTGCCGCAGCTGAATGATTTACATCTGTTAGCCAGCATAAGTACATGTGGGGGTTGCCTGGTTGCTAGGGAATCCCCACATGTAATCAAGCTGGCTAAGAGATGTAAATCATTCAGCTGAGGTGAGGAAAACAATCTCCGAGCACTAAAAAATACTCTGAGGACACCCGAGCATGCTCAAGAAATCTCGAGTACCGAGTATATTCGCTCAGTCATCACTAGTTAGTTCATATGTAAAGAACCAGCGATGTCAGTGAAATACTTTAATGTTCTTTAAAAGGTTTCCCACAATCACCATGAATCACCTATCCACAAAATGGGTGATCAATACATGAAGTGGGTCATCTTACATTTTTTAAACTTATCACTATGGCTAGTTCAGAGTCATAATTACTGTTGTTTCAGAAATTGCACTTGTACATTAGCAGCAATACAAAGACTCACTCCATGTCTTTTGTGCTGAAGCATCTGATGAGCCCGTGCAGAGATCATTGTGAATGGGAGAGTGAGCAAGTGAAGCTGTGAAATCATCTATTGTAAGTGTACCTGTGTCCTCTGCATGGTTGAAGTGGTAGTGTGTGTGTGTGTCTGTGTGTGTCTGTGTGTGGGTGTGTGTGTGTGTGGGTGTCTGTGTGTGTATGTGTGTCTGTGTGTGTGTGTGTGTGTGTCTGTGTGTGTTTGACCACTTCTCTCACAGACATTCACACTGTTTTATTCACAAAGCAATGAAAAAAAACAGAAAGATACAACAATAGATTGTCCTAAGTGAAAAAGAATAAGCAGATAGAAAAAAAACCCTAAAGTATATTTTTATTAATTATAAAATAAAAAATATTACTATAATAAGAAGAACCAAAGATAGGGCTCAAAATGGGAATGTCCAAATGTACAGGAAAACAGGACAGGGCCTTACTGTCCCTATGTAAAAATTAGAATGACCCTGCCTGTTCACGGAGGTTGGCACCCTATTGTAGATGATATGGTTCCGTCGCTCATCGAGGCCTGCCCCAAATTTCCCTAGTATGCCCTATCACTAACTTGACACCAAATCACCTAGAGTGAAAAACCTGTAAAAGTTGCCAAAATATGCAGTAAAAATCTCTTCTGTCTATCAAGAGTGTAATAATAGGCATCTGGTCCCGTAGAAGGGCATATTGGTGCGAAACTGCCGTCGCCTGGTGCGTCTCCACTAAATAACTCTCCTGCCTCTGTTTTATGTGAATCAAAATAAAGGACATTTGATGGAATGGTGAGTGCCATTCTCTCGTTCGTTTTGTGCTTATTATTAGCATTTCATTTTCCATTACAGGCAGGGTCATTCTAGGTTATAGGAAGGGGCAATAAGAACCGGTCCCTGTTTTCTTGTATACATGGCAGTCAGTGTAAACAGACCCATAGTGAGTGCATGTGCCACACCATACCTAACTTTGAATAATTTATCCAGTCAAAGGCAACCAGCCCCCGTCAAATGAAACATCTTACATCAAAAGATATTTTAGAGTTTGAATTAGGAGTCTACACATACAAAAAAGCTAAGTGAAGATGTGTGTATTGAATATTTAATTATAATTGACCTATCATTTGTATTTAGCAAAAGAAAAATTAATTACATTGTAAATCACTTATTATGGTGAGTTTTATAACATACTGCCATGTGTTGGGCAAAGCCTTTCTTAGTTGTGTTTTTGCTTCTAGTAAATTTATGAAAAGTGACCATTACCAGGGAACTTATAAATAACTAGATGGTGGCCCGATTCTAACGCATCGGGTATTCTAGAATATGCATGTCCACGTAGTATATTGCCCATCCACGTAGTAATTGCCCAGCCACGTAGTATATTGCACAGCGATGTAGTATATTGCCCAGTCACGTAGTATATTGCCCAGCCATGTAGTATATTGCCCAGCCACGTAGTATATTGCACAGCGACGTAGTATATTGCCCAGTCACATAGTATATTGCCCAGCCATGTAGTATATTGCCCAGCTACGTAGTATATTGCACAGCGATGTAGTATATTGCCCAGTCACGTAGTATATTGCCCAGCCATGTAGTATATTGCCCAGCCACGTAGTATATTGCACAGCGACATAGTATATTGCCCAGTCACATAGTATATTGCCCAGCCACGTAGTATATTGCCCAGCGACGTAGTATATTGCCCAGTCACATAGTATATTGCCCAGTCACGTAGTATATTGCACAGCGACGGAGTATACAGCACAGAGCCATGTAGTATACAGACTTAAAATAAAAAATAAACATATACTCACCCTACGTTGAAGTCCTGGCCCTGCGTGCGGTGCACCCAGCAGCTTCCGGTCCCAGGGTTGGTATGGGCGCAGGACCTGTGATGACATCATATGACCGTGATGTCATGGCAGGTCCTTGTCGCATACCATCTTTGCCACCGGAACCTGCCGCTTGCATGGACTGGTCACCGGAGCATCGCGAGGAGCGGGAAAGGCGCCGAAATGTGAGTATATGATAATTTTTTAAATTTTTTTTTAATTTTTAACATTAGATCTTTTTACTATTGAGGCTGCGGCATAACGCAGTCCATTAGCGCTGCCATTAACCCTGTGTGAGCGCTGACTGGAGGGGAGTACGGAGCGGGCACTGACTGCAGGGAGGATGGAGCAGCCATGTTGCCGCCGGACTGCTCCCGTCGCTGATTGGTCATGGCAATGGTCATGGGCGTTTTGCCACGACCAATCAGCGACTTGGATTCCATGACAGACAGAGGCCACGACCAATGAATATCCATGACAGACAGAAAGACAGACAGAAGGACAGACAGAAAGACGGAAGTGACCCTTAGACAATTATATAGTAGATACTTACCAACAAGAGTAGACAAACTGTGCCCTGGTGATTAGTGCTCAGTTGTCTTTTATAATTATTATGAGAGATAGTAACGTGATGTAGTCCAAGGATGCATTTAGACTGGCTAACGCGTAACGTTAAAGGGTTAGTCCGGTACCTAAAATGTAATTTCTAAGTATCTATCTTTATATCATATTCAGTTTTGTAATGACCTTTATTGTTATTATTGTTATTATTTTTATTATACATTTATATAGCGCCATTTATTCCATAGCGCTTTACATGTGAAAAGGGGCAAATATAGACAAGCACAATAAACATGAGCAATACAAGGCACACAAAAGTACAGAAAGAGAGAGAACCCTGCCCGCGAGGGCTCACAGTCTACAGGGAATGGGTGAGGATACACTAGGAGAGGGTAGAGCTGGTCGTGTGGCAGTTTGGCAGACTAAGGATCACTGCTAGTGATGAGCGAACATGCTCGCCACTGCTCTTTACTCGCCCAAGTATCACTATGCTCGGTGTACTCGGCGAGCAGCGAGCATTTCCAGGATTGTCTCCACCCAGCGTTTTTGGTGGACTTTAGAGACCCAATCACGGTGCAGGGATTGTCTGCCAGGCCATGATACGCCACAGCCATCTTTGTTGTGGTCGTGCAGTGATTGGCTGGGCCGTACAGCATCATCCCGAGTATAAGAGACCTGGCACCACCCTGCTCGCCACATTCTGTTCCTGATTCAGCGAGAGGAGGGAGAGCTGCTGCCGAAATAGGGTCAGAATCGTGGTTGTTAGAGTTAGTGTAGGTCTGCAACTCTTAAATCCACAACTCCTCAGAAACCAAAAGTCCTTTTTAGGGCTAATTCGTGAGTCCCGATATTTCAGCGCTAGGCAGGCAGGGCACAGCATATCCACATCAGTGCAAGGGCTGCAGGCACTGTATGTGCATCCATTGCTCCCACTGCATCCCTCCCAAAGCTCCATAAGTGGCTGCTGCTGCAGCTTCTTTACTATATACCTAGTTAGATTTTTTTTTTCAAAAAATTTATCCCCAAAAAACATGCGGCGCCCCAGGGTCCTGGTCATTGCTGTGGTATTGCTTTCCTCTCGGGTAGATGATGCTACATTTGGAGGCAATGAAGGATAACTGCATCCAGGTATCACAAACATGCAACACATTTCACACTCCAGGCCACCAGGGGGAGCTCTGCTCCTATTTATTAGGTCACTCCCCATACTTAGGTAAAACTGGTGACCTGTAGGGATAGTTAGTCAGTTGCTGGCTGAGCTCCGCTCAGTTAGTTGGTTCCTGGCAGGGGTGGGATCCTGTCAGAGAGCAAAGGAGAAGGATACAGAGCTGTTCATGCCCTCAGAGCTGTAGCTCTTAGAAAGATACATCAAAGGCAGAATTGCAGTGAGTGTGCAAAGAAGACGTAGCAAAGGAGTGGATATCAGGAGGGGACCAGCCCTACACAGGCTGCCTCCTTCTGAGGCGCAGAATCCCGGTAGCTGGAACAACGAGGGAGTAACGACCTTTATGCCTTGCTCCAGAGACCGGCAGGACAGCTAATTTCACGTTACCTGTCCGCCCTACACCCAGGAGGCGCGGTGGCACCCCTTAGAGGCTGGGGCATGATAGAGTCCCTATAAACTGCCTAAAGCCACCAGTCATACGGGTTTGTCCTATCCTATACGGGGGACAGAGAGAGACATAACATCTATAACATCTACAACAGTTGTGAGGACCTTATGAGAAGCTTAGCAGTAAAGGACTGCTACACTGCAGCGCAAAGGAAGGCTACTGATTTCCACCTGGACAAGGGTACTCTGGACTTGCCTCCAAACTGGCCGGACTCTGCCTGCCCTGTGATCTGGTGCTCTGGACTGTGGTTGCTGAAGTCTTCAGTAAAGGTAAAGAGACTGCAACCTTGTGTCCTCGTTCTTCTCTGCGCCTCTCACCATTCACCATCTACACACCGGGAAGCCCTGGGGACATACTTCACTGTGGGAAGGTATACCATCTAGCTGCCATAACATCACCCCAGCGGACCCATTAAACCAGCGTCGGTCACCCTGACTGAATACCACAGGTGGTGTCACGAACACAAACTTTTTTACTTTAAAGACATTTCCCTTTTACACGGACGTCCCAGGGCCACGGACCGGGTCAGCCACCGTGACATCCCCCTGTGAACTGCAGGACCCGGTACCGAGTACCCCACGGCCCCATGGGGGCAATCCAAACAAAAATATACAGTCTGCTCTGTCAGACTGAGGCCTGTTGAAAAATCATAGTTTGTCAAGCATACGCAGCATAGTTGTGTGTGCTAGCCTTGTGCCACTTTTTTTTTGTGTGTTTTAAATTCACAGAAAAAGGCCTCATATATGTGTGCTCCAAGTTTTAGGCCCTTTTGCCACTGTTTTTGCTGTCTGTTACTCTAATTCTATACAGCACTATTTTGCATTTTTAAAAAAAACAGGCCACAATTTTGCCAGTGTGGTATTTTCCGTGACAGCCCTCATATATCTGCGTGCTCCAAGTTTGGTCATTGTAGGCCGGAGGACCCCTTTTTTTGCTGTCTGTTACTCTAATTATATACAGCACTATTTAGCTTCCAAAATTATAAAAAGGCCACATATTTGCCAGTATGGTATTTCCAGGACAGCCCTCATATATCTGCGTGCTCCAAGTTTGGTCATTGTAGGCCAGTGTACTACTTTTTTTGCTGTCTGTTACTCTAATTATGTAGAGCACTATTTTGCACTTTCAAAAAAAACAGGTCACATTTTTACCAGTGTGGTATTTTCATGACAGCCCTCATATAGCTGTGTGCTCCAAGTTTGGTCACTGTAGGCTGGTGGACCCCTTTTTTTGCTGTCTGATACTCTAATTCTATACAGCACTATTTAGCTTCCAAAATTATAAAAAGGCCACATTTTTGCCAGTGTTGTATTTCCATGACAGCCCTCATATATCTGTGTGCTCCAAGTTTGGGCAGTGTAGGCCGATGGCCCCGTTTTTTTGCTGTCTGATACTCTAATTCTATACAGCACTATTTAGCTTCAAAAAATATAAAAAGGCCACATACTTGCCAGTGTGTTATCGCTGTCAGATGTCTGATGTATTTGTGGCTTACAAAATGTGGAAATTCAGGCCTACATTCAGCTTTATTTGCTGTCAGTTACCCTAGTTCGGTACACTATTTTAATTTACATAATTAACAAATACAGGTCACATATCGAACAGTGTGGTATCTCGTTAAAAATACTTCTCTTTCAAGTTGTTATGGCTGCTTCATGACTGTGTTAAATGCTCCAACTCCTACTACCACCATCATCATCTTCTGCCTAGAGGCAGTCACTGCGCACATAGAAAGTCTGAGGAGCAGCGTGTGAAAACCTTTGTGGTGTTGTACTGTGTCTCTGTATTACAAAGGTGTGTGCTCCCACCAATAAAAACGTTACTGCCAGAAAGCGAGGAGCCATGTTCACAGTGACCGCCAGAGAGCGAGGCACCGTGCGCTCCATGACCGTGAGTACAGCGCACGTTCGCAGTAGAGAGACACAGTTAATGTTCGGTGTTCAGCTTTGCATAACAATAATTAAAGGGCACAGAGGAATGACAGAGGACGTTGATACGATCAGCAAGGTACTCACTCATCATTTTCCAAAACAAAGTACTCCTTGTGAGAGTCCTCCACGCCTCAGGGCCAGAGCAATAGGAGGGTCTGAGAAAACTCTCCCCGAACTTTGTCAGTGTTCCACTGCCTCTGCTGGACTGGAGTTGTGTCTCTCTCACCTGCACTACTTGGTTGGCCAATGAACTGTGACCTCTTCTGCCAGTGTTTTCAGATGGGAATTGTTTTAATAATTCAGCAAGAAGGGCCCTATGGTCCTCCAACATTGTACTACACCTGTCTGCCTCTGGAATAAGAGAAATAAAGTTCTCCTTGTAGCGTGGGTCTGGAAGTGTCACCAATCAGTATTCCCTGTCACCCAAAAGTTTGAGAACGCGAGGGTGATGGGAAAGGCAGCGGAACATAAACTCAGCCATGCGTGCAAGACTGCTAACAGTCGATACTTCCGTGTCATCACCAAGAGGACAACTGACCATGCTCTCCTCCTTGTCCTCAGGCCTCCACAACTTTTGACAGACATCAGTAATATCATTGTAAATACATCCTTGTAAATACATTTCCCTGTAGTTTTTATCTCCCCCACCTCATTGTAGATTGTAAGTTGTCACGAGCAGGATGGTTTTTGGGGGGTTTAATTATTGTTCTCGTTGTTACTTAGTGTAGATTGTAAGCTGTCACGAGCAGGGTTTTTTCTTTCTGTTTAATAATTGTATTATTGTTATTGTTGTTACTTAGGACTGTTGTGTTTCAAACTGTAAATATGTTGACGCTATGTGTTGTGAATTCTGTGGCAGAGCTCCCTCCTGTGGTCACAAGTGGTACTTCGGCTGGTTCTCTCTGTGAGCTTCTGTTGGTGGAGGGAAGTGGTACTGCGGCTTCTGAGTTTCCTCCCTCAGGTGATCTGGTGAGGTCGTTAGGTGCTTCTCTACTTAACTCCACCTAATGCTTTGATCCTGGCTTCCTGTCAATGTTCCAGTGTTGGACTTGCTTTTCCCTGGATCATTCCTGTGGCCTGCTGCTCTGCATAGCTAAGTTCTTCTTTGCTATTTGTTTGCTATTTTTTCTGTCCAGCTTGTATATTTTGTTGCTGGAAGCTCTGGGACGCAAAGGGTGTACCTCCGTGCCGTTAGTTCGGTACGGAGGGTCTTTTTGCCCCCTTTGCGTGGTTTTCTTTAGGGTTTTGTGTAGACCGCAAAGTTACCTTTTCTATCCTCGATCTGTTAAGAAAGTCGGGCCTCACTTTGCTGAATCTATTTCATCTCTACGTTTGTCTTTTCATCTTAACTCACAGTCATTATATGTGGGGGGCTGCCTTTTCCTTTGGGGTATTTCTCTGAGGCAAGGTAGGCTTATTTTCTATCTTCAGGCTAGTTAGTTTCTCAGGCTGTGCCGAGTTGCATAGGCAGAGTTAGGCGCAATCCACGGCTGCCTCTAGTGTTGTTTGGAGAGGATTAGGGATTGCGGTCTGCAGAGTTCCCACGTCTCAGAGCTCGTTCTATGATTTTGGGTTATTGTCAGATCACTGTATGTGCTCTGACCGTTATGTCCATTGTAGTACTGAATTGCCTTTCATAACAGTACAGGAAGCCAAAAGTACTAATGATTCTCAATAGAGGGAAAAAAGAAGTTCTGAGACCATTTTTTTTTCTTTGCACTGTGTTTTGCCTTTTTTTTCCCCTAGACATTTGGGTGGTTCAGTACACAGGTGTAGCGATGGACATTAGAAGTCTGTCTTCATTTGTGGATCAGCTCTCGGCAAGAGTACAAAAGATTCAAGACACTATTGATCAGAAATCTATGTTAGAACCAAGAATTCCTATTCCTGATTTGTTTTTTGGAGATAGAACTAAGTTTCTGAGTTTCAAAAATAATTGTAAATTATTTCTGGCCTTGAAACCTCGCTCCTCTGGTGATCCAGTTCAACAGGTTTTGATTGTTATTTCTTTTTTGCGCGGCGACCCTCAGGACTGGGCATTTTCTCTTGCGCCGGGAGATCCTGCATTGAGTAATATCGATGCGTTTTTCCTGGCGCTCGGATTGCTGTACGATGAACCTAATTCAGTGGATCAGGCAGAGAAAAATTTGCTGGCTCTTTGTCAGGGTCAGGGTGAGATAGAGGTATATTGTCAGAAATTTAGAAAGTGGTCCGTGCTCACTCAATGGAATGAATCTGCGCTGGCAGCTATCTTCAGAAAGGGTCTCTCTGAAGCCCTTAAGGATGTCATGGTGGGATTTCCTATGCCTGCTGGTTTGAATGAGTCTATGTCTTTGGCCATTCAGATCGGTCGACGCTTGCGTGAGTGTAAATCTGTGCACCATTTGGCGGTATTACCTGAGCTTAGACCTGAGCCTATGCAGTGCGATAGGACTTTGACCAGAGTTGAACGGCAAGAACACAGACGTCTGAATGGGCTGTGTTTCTACTGTGGTGATTCCACTCATGCTATCTCTGATTGTCCTAAGCGCACTAAGCGGTTCGCTAGGTCTGCCACCATTGGTACGGTACAGTCAAAATTTCTTCTGTCCGTTGCCTTGATCTGTTCTTTGTCATCGTATTCTGTCATGGCATTTGTGGATTCAGGCGCTGCCCTGAATTTGATGGACTTGGAGTTTGCTAAGCGTTGTGGGTTTCTCTTAGAGCCCTTGCAGTGTCCTATTCCATTGAGAGGAATTGATGCCACGCCTTTGGCCAAGAATAAGCCTCAATACTGGATCCAGCTGACCATGTGCATGGCTCCTGCACATCAGGAGGTTATTCGCTTTCTGGTGTTGCATAATCTGCATGATGTGGTCGTGTTGGGGTTGCCATGGCTACAAGCCCATAATCCAGTATTAGATTGGAAATCCATGTCGGTGTCCAGCTGGGGTTGTCAGGGGGTACATGGTGATGTTCCATTTCTGTCAATTTCGTCATCCACCCCTTCTGAGGTTCCAGAGTTCTTGTCTGATTACCGGGATGTATTTGATGAGCCCAAGTCCGATGCCCTACCTCCGCATAGGGATTGTGATTGTGCTATCAATTTGATTCCTGGTAGTAAATTCCCAAAAGGTCGACTGTTTAATTTATCCGTGCCTGAGCACGCCGCTATGCGCAGTTATGTGAAGGAATCCCTGGAGAAGGGGCATATTCGCCCGTCATCGTCACCATTAGGAGCAGGGTTCTTTTTTGTAGCCAAGAAGGATGGTTCGCTGAGACCTTGTATAGATTACCGCCTTCTAAATAAGATCACGGTTAAATTTCAGTACCCCTTGCCATTGTTATCTGATTTGTTTGCTCGGATTAAGGGGGCTAGTTGGTTCACCAAGATTGATCTTCGTGGTGCGTATAATCTGGTGCGAATCAGGCGAGGAAATGAATGGAAAACTGCATTTAATACGCCCGAGGATCATTTTGAGTATCTAGTGATGCCATTTGGACTTGCCAATGCTCCATCAGTGTATCAGTCCTTTATGCATGACATCTTCCGAGAGTACCTGGATAAATTCCTGATTGTGTACTTGGATGACATTTTGATCTTCTCGGATGATTGGGAGTCTCATGTGAAGCAGGTCAGAACAGTTTTTCAGGTCCTGCGTGCTAATTCTTTGTTTGTGAAGGGATCAAAGTGTCTCTTTGGTGTGCAGAAGGTTTCATTTTTGGGGTTCATCTTTTCACCTTCTACTATCGAGATGGATCCTGTTAAGGTCCAAGCCATCCATGATTGGACTCAGCCGACATCTCTGAAAAGTCTGCAAAAGTTCCTGGGCTTTGCTAATTTTTATCGTCGCTTCATCTGCAATTTTTCTAGTATTGCCAAACCATTGACCGATTTGACCAAGAAGGGTGCTGATTTGGTCAATTGGTCTTCTGCTGCTGTGGAAGCGTTTCAAGAGTTGAAGCGTCGTTTTTCTTCTGCCCCTGTGTTGTGTCAACCAGATGTTTCTCTTCCGTTCCAGGTCAAGGTTGATGCTTCTGAGATTGGAGCAGGGGCTGTTTTGTCGCAGAGAGGTTCTGATTGCTCAGTGATGAAACCATGCGCTTTTTTTTCCAGGAAGTTTTCGCCTGCTGAGCGAAATTATGATGTGGCCAACCGAGAGTTGCTGGCCATGAAGTGGGCATTCGAGGAGTGGCGTCATTGGCTTGAAGGAGCTAAGCATCGCGTGGTGGTATTGACTGATCATAAGAACTTGACTTATCTTGAGTCTGCTAAGCGGTTGAATCCTAGACAGGCTCGTTGGTCGCTGTTTTTTGCCCGTTTTGACTTTGTGATTTCGTACCTTCCGGGCTCTAAAAATGTGAAGGCGGATGCTCTGTCTAGGAGTTTTGTGCCCGACTCTTCGGGTTTGTCTGAGCCGGCGGGTATCCTCAAGGAAGGAGTAATTGTGTCTGCCATCTCCCCTGATTTGCGGCGGGTGCTGCAAAAATTTCAGGCTAATAAACCTGATCGTTGTCCAGCGGAGAGACTGTTTGTCCCTGATAGGTGGACCAATAAAGTTATCTCTGAGGTTCATTGTTCGGTGTTGGCTGGTCATCCTGGAATCTTTGGTACCAGAGAGTTAATGGCTAGATCCTTTTGGTGGCCGTCTCTGTCGCGGGATGTGCGTGCTTTTGTGCAGTCCTGTGGGATTTGTGCTCGGGCTAAGCCCTGCTGTTCTCGTGCCAGTGGGTTGCTTTTGCCCTTGCCGGTCCCGAAGAGGCCTTGGACACATATCTCTATGGATTTTATTTCTGATCTTCCCGTTTCTCAAAAGATGTCAGTCATTTGGGTGGTCTGTGATCGCTTTTCTAAGATGGTCCATCTGGTACCCTTGTCTAAATTGCCTTCCTCCTCTGATTTGGTGCCATTGTTCTTCCAGCATGTGGTTCGTTTACATGGCATTCCAGAGAATATCGTTTCTGACAGAGGTTCCCAGTTTGTTTCAAGGTTTTGGCGAGCCTTTTGTGGTAGGATGGGTATTGACTTATCTTTTTCCTCGGTTTTCCATCCTCAGACTAATGGCCAGACCGAACGAACCAATCAGACCTTGGAAACATATCTGAGATGCTTTGTTTCTGCCGATCAGGATGACTGGGTGTCCTTTTTGCCTTTGGCTGAGTTCGCCCTTAATAATCGGGCCAGCTCGGCTACCTTGGTTTCGCCATTTTTCTGCAATTCTGGGTTCCATCCTCGTTTCTCTTCAGGACAGGTTGAGTCTTCGGACTGTCCTGGTGTGGATACTGTGGTGGACAGGTTGCAGCAGATTTGGACTCATGTAGTGGACAATTTGACCTTGTCCCAGGAGAAGGCTCAACGTTTCGCTAATCGCAGACGCCGTGTGGGTCCCCGACTTCGTGTTGGGGATCTGGTTTGGTTATCTTCTCGTCATATTCCTATGAAGGTTTCCTCTCCTAAGTTTAAACCTCGTTTCATTGGTCTGTATAGGATTTCTGAGGTTCTTAATCCTGTGTCTTTTCATCTGACCCTTCCAGATTCTTTTTCCATACATAACGTATTCCATAGGTCATTGTTGCGGAGATACGTGGCACCTATGGTTCCATCTGTTGATCCTCCTGCCCCGGTTTTGGTGGAGGGGGAATTGGAGTATATTGTGGAGAAGATTTTGGATTCTCGTGTTTCTAGACGGAAACTCCAGTATCTGGTTAAATGGAAGGGTTATGCTCAGGAAGATAATTCCTGGGTTTTTGCCTCTGATGTCCATGCTCCCGATCTTGTTCGTGCCTTTCATGTGGCTCATCCTGGTCGGCCTGGGGGCTCTGGTGAGGGTTCGTCGACCCCTCCTCAAGGGGGGGGGTACTGTTGTGAATTCTGTGGCAGAGCTCCCTCCTGTGGTCACAAGTGGTACTTTGGCTGGTTCTCTCTGTGAGCTTCTGTTGGTGGAAGGAAGTGGTACTGCGGCTTCTGAGTTTTCTCCCTCAGGTGATCTGGTGAGGTCGTTAGGTGCTTCTCTACTTAACTCCACCTAATGCTTTGATCCTGGCTTCCTGTCAATGTTCCAGTGTTGGACTTGCTTTTCCCTGGATCATTCCTGTGGCCTGCTGCTCTGCATAGCTAAGTTCTTCTTTGCTATTTGTTTGCTATTTTTTCTGTCCAGCTTGTCTATTTTGTTGCTGGAAGCTCTGGGACGCAAAGGGTGTACCTCCGTGCCGTTAGTTCGGTACGGAGGGTCTTTTTGCCCCCTTTGCGTGGTTTTCTTTAGGGTTTTGTGTAGACCGCAAAGTTACCTTTTCTATCCTCGATCTGTTAAGAAAGTCGGGCCTCACTTTGCTGAATCTATTTCATCTCTACGTTTGTCTTTTCATCTTAACTCACAGTCATTATATGTGGGGGGCTGCCTTTTCCTTTGGGGTATTTCTCTGAGGCAAGGTAGGCTTATTTTCTATCTTCAGGCTAGTTAGTTTCTCAGGCTGTGCCGAGTTGCATAGGCAGAGTTAGGCGCAATCCACGGCTGCCTCTAGTGTTGTTTGGAGAGGATTAGGGATTGCGGTCTGCAGAGTTCCCACGTCTCAGAGCTCGTTCTATGATTTTGGGTTATTGTCAGATCACTGTATGTGCTCTGACCGTTATGTCCATTGTAGTACTGAATTGCCTTTCATAACAGCTATGTAAATAACTATAAATATTAATATTAGAACACAGAGAAGCATGATGGAGATGTTAATTATGGCGTCATTGCTGCTCACCAGCTTGGTGAATTCCTCTAAGTTTTGGAGGATGGTACATATGTCTGACATCCATGTCCACTCCTGAGATCTTATGTGTGAAGTCAGAACTGAATATCAACGGCCTTGTTGATGCTGGTAGTCAACAACTGCCCACAAATCCTTTCCAAAATATGCAGTGTAGAGTTCCAATGCATGGGGAGGACATCACACACCAGTAGGTGAGCCAAAGGCTGCAAGCGCTGCAGAAGCCCGGCAAGGGCGGATGAAGCTCTAGCTGACTTTCTAAAATGGTACGCAGAGCCTCGTACTTTTCCTAGCAGATCTGGCACCTCCTTGTTGCTTTTCAGGAAACGTTGAACAATGAGGTTAAGCACATGGGCCAGGCATGGCATGTGTGTGAGCTCGCCTCGACACACATCAGCCAACAGGTTCCAGCCATTGTCACACAGGACCATGCCTGGCTGTAGGGTCAGTGGTGTCAGCCACAGATCTGCCTGCTCTTTCGGAGCTTTCCACAAGTCTTCATCATTGTGCGGTTTGTCACCTAATCATATCAGCTTCAGCACAGCCTGTTGCCGCTTGCTAGAGGAGGTCGAAGAGGATGTGAAGGAGGAGGAGGTGCAGGAGCTGTAGACTGTGGTTGCAACCCAGATAGACGTAGGGCCAGCAATACTCAGGGTTGGGAGGACGTGCACCATCCCAAGGTCGGACTGTGTCCCGGCTTCCACTGTTAACCCAGTGTGCCGTTAGTGAGATGTACCGTCCCTGGCCACAAACACTTGTCCATGTGTCTGTGGTTAGGTGGACTTTCCCAATAACAGCATTGTGGAGGGCACGGGTAATGTTGTGGGACACATGCCTGTGTAATGCCGGGACGGCACACTGGTACAAATAGTCCCGCATGTTCGGGGCCTCGGCGTGATCCTCGACTCTGCCCTCTCTTTCAAGATAAATATCGAAGCCCTTGCCCACTACAACTCGAAAACATTTCCAGGATCTGTACATTCCAAGAAAATGCAAAAATGTTTGCGCACGCCCTCATGATCTCCTGCCTCCACTATTGCAACCTTCTACTCTCTGGCCTCCCCTCTAGCACTCTTGCACCACTCCAATCTATCCTAAAGTCTGATGCCCGAGTAAAAGAAATGTCCTTCTGTTATTCCCCACCCTCTCCTCTCTGTCAGGCACTTCACTGCCTTCCAATTGCCCAGAGGCTACAGTTCAAAACCCTAACTATGACAAAGCCTTCCACAACCTGTCTCCATACATCTGCAACACGGTCTCCCAATGTCCTACTGGTTCATGGTTTCCTCTATGCTAACCCAGTGTGCCGTCAGTGAGATGTATCATCCCTGCCCATATGCACTTGTCCAAGTGTCCATGTTTAGGTGCACTTTCCCTATAACAGCATTGTGGAGGGAACGGGTAATGTTGTGGGATATGTGCTTGCTTGTGTAATGTCATGACGGCAGACAGGGAAAAATTGTGGCAGCTGGGTAACGAGTACCTTGTGATGGTCACCGCCATCAGGTTGCGAAAAGCTTCCGTCTCGCACGGGCCTTAAAATGCAACATTTGGAGCGCAAGCAGACCAGAAATATATGAATTTTGTACTGTGGCATTGGCTGCTTATTTCCACTTGCGTTCCAAAGACGCAACAACTGGACAACTGAACGCTGCGCTGGGACAAGGACGTGGACGTGCTTGTTGATGGTGCTAGTTGAGTTTGTGTGCAACTGTACAGTCATGGACAAAAATTTTGAGAATGAGACAAATATTAATTTTTCCAAAGTCTACTGCTTCATTTTTTCTTATGGCAATTTGCATATACTCCTGAATGTCAGAGTGATCAGCTTAACAGCAATTATTGTACTTGCAAAGTCAATATTTGCCCAGAAAATGAACTTTATCCCAGAAAACATATTTCAAAATTATTGCAGTCCTGCCTTAAAAGGAGCAGCTAACATCGTTTTAGTGATTGATCCATTAACACAGGTGTGGGTGTTGATGAGGACAGGGCTGGCGATCAATCAGTCATGATTAAGTAAGAATGACATCACTGGACACTTTAAAAGGAGGCTGGTGCTTGGTATCATTGTTTCTCTTCAGTTAACCCTGGTTATCTCTAAAGAAACACGTGCAGCCATCATTGCACTGCACAAAAATGGCCTAACAAGGAAGAGTATCGCAACTACAAAGATTGCACCTCAGTCAACAATCTATCGCATCATCAAGAACTTCAAGGAGAGACCTTCCATTGTTGTCAAAAAGGCTCCAGGGCGCCCAAGAAAGACCAGCAAGTGCCAGGACCGTATCTTAAAACTGTTTCAGCTGTGGGATCGGACTACCAGCAGTGCTGAGCTTGCTCAGGAATGGCAGCAGGCTGGTGTGAGTGCTTCTGCACGCACTGTGAGGCGGAGACTCTTTGAGCAAGGCCTGGTTTCAAGGAGGGCAGCAAAGAAGCCACTTCTCTCCAGAAAAAACATCAGGGACCGACTGATATTCTGCAAAAGGTACAGGGAGTGGACTGCTGAGGACTGGGGCAAAGTCATTTTCTCTGATGAATCCCCTTTTCGATTGTTTGGGACATCTGGAAAACATCTTATTCGGAGAAGAAGAGGTGAGCACTACCACCAGTCTTGTCTCATGCCAACTGTAAAGCATCCTGAAACCATTCATGTGTGGGGTTGCTTCTCAGCCAAGGGAATCGGCTCACTCACAGTCTTGCCTAAAAACACAGCCATGAATAAAGAATGGTACCAGAATGTCCTCCAAGAGCAACTTCTCCCAACGGTCCAAGAGCAATTTGGAGCCCAACAATGCCTTTTCCAGCATGATGGAACACCTTGCCATAAAGCAAAGGTGAAAACTAAATGGCTCATGGAACAAAACATAGAGATTTGGGGTCCATGGCCTGGAAACTCCCCAGATCTTAATCCCATTGAGAACTTGTGGTCAATCATCAAGAGACGGGTGGACAAACAAAAACCAACAAATTCTGGCAAAATGCAAGCATTGATTATGCAAGAATGGACTGCTATCAGTCAGGATTTGGCCCAGAAGTTGATTGAGAGCATGCCAGGGAGAATTGCAGAGGTCTTGAAGAAGAAGGGTCAACACTGCAAATATTGACTTGCTGCATTAACTCATTCTAACTGTTAATATAACCTATTGGTACTCATAATATGATTGCAATTATATTTCTGTATGTGATATAAACATTAGACAAACACTAATAAAAACCAGAGGGCAGCAGATCATGTGAAAATATAATTTTTGTGTCATTCTCAAAAATTTTGGCCATGACTGTACATGAAGGGCATGAGGCATCTTTGCATGCACCATGGACAGGGGATTGGCTTGCACGCACAACATCAGAAGAAGCAGTGGTATCACCCGCAGACACTGTTCATGGAGCCTTGTGTTCAACCAACAAAGTCGGGTGTTTTGCTGCCATGTGCCTGATCATGCTTGTGGTGGTTAAGATGGGAGTTTTGCTACCCCTGCTGATGCGGGCCTGGTTGGTGCAAATGGCCTTTTGGGGGTTATCAGCAGAGTCTTTAAAAAACAACCAGGGTGTTATGTGGACATTCAGTGTCTTCCTCTCCCACACCACCTCCTCACCTCGACCACGGTCTTTTGGTGTTCCCCAAGGCTCAGTTCTAGGACCCCTACTCTTCTCCATCTACACCTTCAGCCTGGGACAGCTGATGTAATGGCACGATTTGCAATATCATCAGTACGCCAATGACATGCAGATCTACCTATCTGTACCTGACATTACCTCCTTACTGACCAAAATCACACGTCTTGCCGCTATTTTATCCTTCTTTTATGCTCGCTTTCAAAAAGTGGACATGTACAAAACAGAATACATCATCTTTCAACCATCTCACGCTAAATAGACATGAGAGCTGTGTATGCATCATTCGGTGCCACCTTAGTAAGAGGGAAAGTTTGCACAAGAGAAAATGATTTTCCAGACAATCAAGGCCTTTTTTTGCACATTTTTTGCAGCTGTGATCTTCATCTTCTTGGTGTGGATGGGTTAAATTAATTTCAAAGTCATCATCAATACCATCATCTTCTTCCATATCTTGTAAAGAGGAAATCTGTTGTTTCCCAGGGTCGTGGTTATCTACGTTTAGTGGCATTCCTTTAACAGTGTTCGTTACGCTAGAACAAGCAAATTTAAAAGAACCTGAAGACCCACCTCTTCCGACAAGCCTACAACCTGCAGTAACCACCGATCGACCTAACCGCTGCATGACCAGCTCTATCCTCGCCTACTGTATTCTCACCCATCCCTTGTAGATTGTGAGCCTTCGCGGGCAGGGTCCTCTCTCCTCCTGTACCAGTTATGACTTGTATTGTTTAAGATTATTGTACTTGTTTTTATTATGTATACCCCTCCTCACATGTAAAGCGCCATGGAATAAATGGCGCTATAACAATAAATAATAATAATAATAATAATTTTCGACTGTGACATTTGGATATTATTGGTAATATGTATGGGTGAAGATGAAGAAACTTGTGCCATGCGTGTGTTTATAGTTACGGACGGTGCACTCCTCTTTTTTTTAAATCAAATAATTTTTATTAACCCCTTCCCGACCTCCGCCGTACTATTACTGCAGATGTCGGGTCCCCTGCTTTGATGTGGGCTCCGGCGCTGAGCCCACCTCAAAGCCGGGATATGTCAGCTATTCAAATAGCGGCGGATGAAATCGCAATTCACCTGCCACTATTAACCAGTTAAATGCCGCTGTCAAACGCTGACAGCGGCATTTAACTGGCGCTTCCGTCAGGATAGTAACCATAGAGGTCATTTAGACCTCTATGGTTACTGATGCCGGTTTCCTGTGAGCGCCACCCTGTGGTCGGCACTCATAGCAAGCCTGCATTTCAGCTACAAAGCAGCGATCTGATGATTGCTGCTATGTAGCTGAGCCGATCCAGTTGTGCCAGCTTCTAGCCTCCCATGGAGGCTATTGAAGCATGGCAAAAGTTAAAAAAAAATGTTTAAAAAATATGAAACAAATAAAAAAATATATAAAAGTTTAAATCACCCCCCTTTCACCCCATTCAAAATAAAACAATAAAAAAAAATCAAACCTCCACATTTTTCGTATCGCTGTGTTCAGAATCGCCAGATCTATCAATAAAAAAAGGATTACCCTGATCGCTAAACGGCGTAGCGAGAAAAACATTCGAAATGCCAGAATTACTGTTTTTTGGTTGCCGCAACATTACATTAAAATGTAATAACGGGCGATCAAAAGAATGTATCTGCACCAAAATGGTATCATTAAAAACGCCAGCTCGGCATGCCAAAAGTAAGCCCTCACCTGACCCCAGATTACAAAAAATGGAGACGCTAGTTTGGAATTTTTTTTACCACTTAGATAAAACGTAACCTAGACATGTTTGTTGTCTATGAACTCGAACTTTAGCATTTAGTGAACCTAGCAAAAAAGGCAAACAAAAAACAAGTGTGGGATTGCACTTTTTTTGCAATTTCACCGCACTTGGAATTTTTTTCCCGTTTTCTAGTACACGACATGCTAAAACTAATGATGTTGTTAAAAAGCGCAACTTGTCCTGCAAAAAACAAGCCCTTACATGGCCATTTTGACGGAAAAATAAAAAAGTTATGGCTCTGGGAAGGAGGGGAGCGAGAAACGAGAACGCAAAAAGGCAAGGTTGTGATTAAAGCATATGACACGCAGTAACACAGTCTGACACATTTTCCAGACAGGTACCACTGATACAAAACCTATTACCGTATATACTCGAGTATAAGCCGACCCGAGTATAAGCCGACCCCCTTAATTTTGCCACAAAAAACTGGGAAAACTTATTGACTCGAGTATAAGCCTAGGGTGGAAATGCAGCATTTACCGGTGAATTTCAAAAATAAAAATAGATCATTATTTCCCCATAGCTGTGCCATATACGGTGCTCTGCACCGTTCACTGTGCCCCATAGATGTGCCATATACGGTGCCCTGCACCGTTCACTGTGCCCCATAGATGTGCCATATACGGTGCTCTGCACCGTTCACTGTGCCCCATAGATGTGCCATATACGGTGCCCTGCACCGTTCACTGTGCCCCATAGATGTGCCATATACGGTGCTCTGCACCGTTCACTGTGCCCCATAGATGTGCCATATACGGTGCTCTGCACCGTTCACTGTGCCCCATAGATGTGCCATATACGGTGCTCTGCACCGTTCACTGTGCCCCATAGATGTGCCATATACGGTGCCCTGCACCGTTCACTGTGCCCCATAGCTGTGCCATATACGGTGCCCTGCACCGTTCACTGTGCCCCATAGATGTGCCATATACGGTGCTCTGCACCGTTCAGTGTGCCCCATAGATGCTCCACATAAATCTCTGCCGCCGCCGCTGCTGCTGCTGCAATAAAAAAAAAAACACATACTCACCTCCCTTGATTGCAGCTCCCGGCGTCTCGTTCCGGCGCCTCCATCTTCCCGGCGTCTCTGCTCTGACTGATCAGGCAGAGGGCGCCGCGCACACTATATGCGTCATCGCGCCCTCTGCCTGAACAGTCAGAGCGCAGACGCCGGGAAGATGGAGGCGCCGGCCGGGAAGATGGAGCGACGCTCGGCGGCTGGAACGCGGACAGGTGAATATGCTATACTTACCTAGTCCTGGCGATCCTCGCGCTGTCCCTCTGCCTGGTCTTCGGTGCCGCAGCTTCTTTCTCTATCAGCGGTCACCGGCACCGCTGATTAGAGGAATGAATAGGCGGCTCCGCCCCTATGGGAGGTGGAGCCGCTTATTCATTTCTGTAATGAGCGGTCCCACGTGACCGCTGAAGAGGGGAAGAAGCTGCAGCACAGAAGACCGTGGGACGGCAGGGACAGCGCGAGGATCGCTGGGACTAGGTAAGTATGCCTCAGCGCCCTCTCCCCCTCACCCGCCGACCCTGCCACCCACCTTGACTCGAGTATAAGCCGAGAGGGGCACTTTCAGCCCAAAATTTTGGGCTGAAAATCTCGGCTTATACTCGAGTATATACGGTAATACATTTTCATTTTACGAAAACAGGACCCTTACCCCATAACCAACTCTCCCTCCCCCCAGTCCCTTACCCATTATCCAATACAACCAACTGACAACATCACCTCTTGAAAATTGTCCAACAGTACAAGTAAAAGTCCCTCCAGAAGCAACTAAACGACCCCCATTCTAATCTGCAATAAGGCCGGCCTCACACTCAGCGTATAAAAATATGGTCCGTAATTTACGGCTGTAATACGCAGAAAAGTCCCCAAAATAGTGGTCCGTATCTCATCCGTAGGCAGGGTGTGTCAGCGTATTTTGCGCATGGCATCCTCCGTATGTAATCCGTATGGCATCTGTACTGCGCGATTTTCTCGCAGGCTTGCAAAACCGACATACGGACATACAATGGATCCATGTTCTCAAAAAATCATAAAAACATATATACTGATATATATATGTCAGTGAGACACACATATATATATATATATATATATATATATATATATATTAAGATTTCATACAGCGCTAGATAGCTTACAAGTCGGTAATTCAATTGCCGGCTTTTGCTATCTCCTTTCCAAACCCGACATGATATGAGACATGGTTTACATACAGTAAACCATGTAATATCTTTTTTTTCATATTCCACACTACTAATGTTAGTAGTGTGTATGTGCAAAATTTGGGCGCTCTAGCTATTAATTTAAAGGGTTAAATCGTGGAAAAAATTGGCGTGGGCCCCCGCGCAATTTTCTCCGCCTGAATGGTAAAGCCAGTGACTGAGGGCAGATATTAATAGCCTGGAGAGGGTCCATGGTTATTGCCCCCCCCCCCCCCTGGCTAAAAACATCTGCCCCCAGCCACCCCAGAAAAGGCACATCTGGAAGATGCGCCTATTCTGGCATTTGGCCACTCTCTTCCCATTCCCGTGTAGAGGTGGGATATGGGGTAATGAAGGGTTAATGTCACCTTGCTATTGTTAGGTGACATTAAGCCAGATTAATAATGGAGAGGCAACAATTATGACACCTATCCATTATTAATCCAATAGTATGAAATGGTTAAAAAACACACACACACACACACACACATTATTACAAAGTCTTTTAATGAAATAAATACACAGGTTTTTGTAATATTTTATTGTACTGGTAATCCACCTGAAGACCCTCGTTCTGTAAAAATGGTAAAATAAAAAAACAACAATATCCCATACCTTCCGTCGTTCTGTCACGTCCAACGATGTAACTCCATCTGAAGGGGTTAACTAATTTTACAAGCAGAAGCCTGCTAATTCAGCTGTGCTCCTGCCTGTAAAACCCCAGCGAATGAATGCAATGTAGGTCAATGACCTGTAGTTACCTTCAGTTGCAGTGATGCGCCCTCTGCTGGATGTCATCATATGAACTCGAGCCTGGGAACTTTTCAGAATATTTTCCCACGCTCGAGTTCATATGAGGACATCCAGCAGATGGCGCATCACCGCGACTGAAGGTAACTACAGGTCATTGACCTACATTCCATTCATTCCCCGGGGTTTTACAGGCAGGAGCACAGCTGCATTAGCAGGCTTCTGCTTGTAAAATTAGTTAACCGCTTCAGATGGATTAACATCGTTGGACGTGACAGAGCGATGGAAGGTATGGGATATTGTTGGGGAGGAAATTTTCGGTCTGGGGTTAAATATTTGGCTTTATAGGCAAGTCATTAACCTGCAAAGGATGTACCTTAACATATTTCCCAGCAAAACCCGTTTTGGTTTCGTTTTAATGAGTTTTTTGTGGCATCGGGAAAATGGCATGAATCTCGGAAAAAAAGTTTACAGCTGTGACCTAGGAGTCAGGAATGCTTCCAGGGGTGATCCCTATGATGTTCCCGTGTCATTTGAGCAGTGTTTCCATCATTTTCAGACGTTTTTAGACCTTAAAAGGACTCCTGGGGGGATCGTGGTAAAAATACTCAGGTCTCCCACAGACATACATTGGGCTGGTTGTTCTGGCCGAGTACCCGAGTAGTCCAATCTGCTCAACCCGAGCAATGAGCACCCGAGCACTTTAGTTCTTGATTATCACTACTGCCGACACATCAGGCACCACCACGCCAGGTTGAAGAATGGAGGGTGGAGGCTCGGGGGGGGACTGGATCCAGACTGCATGACAAGGCATCAGCCTTCGCATTCTTGGATCCCGGATCAAAAGTGATCAAGAACTGAAACCGGGAAAAAATTGACTATCTAGCTTGCCTAGGGGTCAACCTTTTAGCAGACTCAATATACACCAGTTTCTTGTGATCACTAGATCTTAGAGCCTTAACTTTTTTATTTTTCCATCAATATGGCCATGTGAGGGCTTGTTTTTTTGTGGGACGAGTTGCACTTTTGAACAACACCATTGGTTTTGCCATATAGTGTACTGGAAAATGGGAAAAAAAATTCAAAGTACGGTGAACAGAGATGGACAATGGCATTTAAAGTGTTAACAGCAGCGGGTGGATCGTGATTCCCTGCAACAAAACAGGAGGAGACCACCTTACATGTAACTATACGTCTAAGGTGGTAAAGGGGTTAACCATGTAGACTCCAATTATCCTCCTTTTTACTATGGTCAAACTGTAAAAGAAGAAGTGAATGCAGCCCCAGACTCCTGTGACTTCTTGTTTGAGACTCCTCACAAACAAAATGTCACAGGAAGTGAAGTAAAAAAACATATTCAAGGATTAGACAGGGAGACGTGTAGGGAATTTTATAATAAAGCTAACTACAAACATGATCAAGGTATAAAGATAAATTTATAGAAAGGACATTTTAGGTACTAGATCAACCCTTTAATTGACCACCATTCAACTAAGAACCTAAGAAGCTTAAAAAACATGTAAATGAAGGCTACAAATTTTAAAAATAATTTCACAAAACGAACGAGCATTTTGCACATTTGATGGGTGATTGGCAGCCTGTTTACACTGCACGATTATTAAGAAACAAGTTCCTAGGAACATTCGATTCTCACTATTCGCCAGTGTGTATGCAATATGTATGCATGCAGGAGAATACATGTGATCCTATAAAACATAGATTTGCAGATTGTAAAAAAAAAATGTCACACATTATTTTAATTACAAAGTGTATTTCACTGTATCCTTGCAAAAGAAAAAAAACACAAAAACCAAGGCAACTAATGGCTTACAATCTGATTGCAATTGTTCATGAAATGATTGAATGTAATGTGTTTGTCTCCATTAAGTACTCATTCAGGAACACAATTTCTCATTATAAAAAACGTACTGCATATTTTAAATACAACACTAAAAGCAATACTTTGGAATTAAATGTGTTTTATTTTTCTTTAAAGACAAAATTCCTTATCCTTACTTCCACACACAGAGTATCTAGAACCACATGTGGTGTCTTATCTTGTTGGCTATTCAGGGTATGTGCACACGTCAGGATTTCTTGCAGAAATTTCCTGAAGAAAACCGGAAATTTTCTGCAAGAAATCCGCATTTTTTTTGCGTTTTTTTTAGCATTTTGAAAGCGAAATTAGCTTGCAGAATGCTAAAGTTTTCCAAGCGATCTGTAGCATCGCTTGGAAAACTGACTGACAGGTTGGTCACACTTGTCAAACATAGTGTTTGACAAGTGTGACCAACTTTTTACTATAGATGCTGCCTATGCAGCATCAATAGTAAAAGATAGAATGTTTAAAAATAATTAAAAAAATGGTTATACTCACCTGCAGACAGCCGATCTCCTCGGCGGCGTCCGTTCCTATAGATGGTGTGTGTGCAGGACCTTCAATAACGTCGCGGTCACGTGAGTGGTCACATGAGCGGTCACGCGACCAATCACAAGATGGCGACGTCATCGCAGGTCCTTCACACAGACCATCTATGGGAACGGAAGCGGCAGCATGCACCGCTGAGAGGCGGGAAGACTCCGGGGCCATCAGAGGGTGAGTATATGACTATTTTTTATTTTAATTCTTTTTTTTTTACCAATTATATGGTGCCCAGTCCGTGGAGGAAAGTCTCCTCTCCTCCACCCTGGGTACCAACCGCACATAATCTGCTTACTTCCCGCATGGTGTGCACAGCCCCATGCGGAAAGTAAGCAGATCAATGCATTCCTAGGTGTGCGGAATCCCCGCAATTCCGCAAATTTAATGAACATGTTGCTTTTTTTTCCGCAATGCGATTTTTTTGCGGAAAAAAATGCAACATTTGCACAAGAAATGCGGAATACACTGTAAATAATAGGAGGCATATGTAAGCGTTTTTTTCACATTTTTATCACGTTTTTATAGCGAAAAAACACGAAAAAACCGCGAAAAATACTGAACGTGTGCACATGGCCTCAGAAATGGTTTCACAGAATAAACAAGTTTTACAAGACTCTGAGGGTATGTGCACACATCAGGATTTCTTGCAGAAATTTTCCTGACAAAAACCGGACATTTCTTCCAGAAATCCACATGCGTTTTGACGCGTTTTTGATGCGTTTTGGTGCGTTTTTTCCCAAATGCATAGAATAGCGGGAAAAACGCAGAAAATCTGCAAAATTAATGAACATGCTGCTTTTTTTACCACAATGCGTTTTTTTCGCGGAAAAAAAAACGCATCATGTGCAAAAAACATGCAGAATGCATTATAAATGATAGGATGCATAATGTATGCGTTTTTAATGAGTTTTTATAGCGTTTTTACCGCAAAAAACGTGAAAAAAACTCGAAACAACCTGAACGTGTGCACATAGCCTGAGGCAGAAGCAGTTGGCAGCTGTTATTTTTGTTTATGCATTATGTGAATGTGAATTACATTGTATGATTGAAAATGGCCTTGTTTTTGGTTTTCTCTTAATGAATCCTATAAACACACACAAGTGATCCTGGCTAATTTACTTCACTTCATTATATGTGTGATCGCACATTTTGTTCATTTTGTTTGATCACAATTTATTGCAATCAGTTTTATACAGGACTAATTGGACAAAATGCAAAATAGAAAAAAATGTTATATTAGCAGATGAACAGAAATGTTCTTTACGCTCACATTATTTAGTCTAAACTGTGCAACAGTAGATCTGAGGACAAAGCCTCCAGTGATGAAAATATAATATTTTCTTCTCACATGTACGTCACCATAGTCCAGGGATGGCTTTACATACGGCCCGCGGGCAGGTCCCCAGAGTCTCCAATGCTCGGGCAGCAGCCGTATCCTGCCGGCCCTTTAACCCCCAAGAGCACAGCAGGCAGCGTTCATCATAGAACGCTGCCAGCCCTGCACATGAAGGATGATGTCATCTGGGTGGGTGGGGTTAGCGCCGGGGTGGGCGGGGTTAGCACCCAATGCTCTCTTGTCCTGGAAGAGGAGCTGCTGCTGAGTCCAGAGCGATCTGTGTGCTGGCAGCTCTGTGCCTCCCCAGGGATCTCTGTGTCAGCAGCTCTGTGCTTTTCTACTGGTGATATGTTCCCCTCTGTGATCTATGTGCCCCACAGCTGAGCAGCTATATGCCCCCATTGATCTCTATGCCCCCCAGCTATGTGCCCCCATGTGATCTTTTTGCCCCTGTGATCTGTGCCCCCCAACTACAGTGGGGCAAAAAAGTATTTAGTCAGTCAGCAATAGTGCAAGTTCCACCACTTAAAAAGATGAGAGGCGTCTGTAATTTACATCATAGGTAGACCTCAACTATGGGAGACAAACTCAGAAAAAAAAATCCAGAAAATCACATTGTCTGTTTTTTTAACATTTTATTTGCATATTATGGTGGAAAATAAGTATTTGGTCAGAAACAAAATTTCATCTCAATACTTTGTAATATATCCTTTGTTGGCAATGACAGAGGTCAAACGTTTTCTGTAAGTCTTCACAAGGTTGCCACACACTGTTGTTGGTATGTTGGCCCATTCCTCCATGCAGATCTCCTCTAGAGCAGTGATGTTTTTGGCTTTTCGCTTGGCAACACGGACTTTCAACTCCCTTCAAAGGTTTTCTATAGGGTTGAGATCTGGAGACTGGCTAGGCCACTCCAGGACCTTGAAATGCTTCTTACGAAGCCACTCCTTCGTTGCCCTGGCGGTGTGCTTTGGATCATTGTCATGTTGAAAGACCCAGCCACGCTTCATCTTCAATGCCCTTGCTGATGGAAGGAGGTTTGCACTCAAAATCTCACGATATATGGCCCCATTCATTCTTTCATGTACCCGGATCAGTCGTCCTGGCCCCTTTGCAGAGAAACAGCCCCAAAGCATGATGTTTCCACCACAATGCTCTACAGTAGGTATGGTGATTGATGGATGCAACTCAGTATTCTTTTTCCTCCAAACACGACAAGTTGTGTTTCTACCAAACAGTTCCAGTTTGGTTTCATCAGACCATAGGACATTCTCCCAAAACTCCACTGGATCATCCAAATGCTCTCTAGCAAACTTCAGACGGGCCCGGACATGTACTGGCTTAAGCAGTGGGACACGTCTGGCACTGCAGGATCTGAGTCCATGGTGGCGTAGTGTGTTACTTATGGTAGGCCTTGTTACATTGGTCCCAGCTCTCTGCAGTTCATTCACTAGGTCCCCCCGCGTGGTTCTGGGATTTTTGCTCACCGTTCTTGTGATCATTCTGACCCCACGGGGTGGGATTTTGCGTGGAGCCCCAGATCGAGGGAGATTATCAGTGGTCTTGTATGTCTTCCATTTTCTAATTATTGCTCCCACTGTTGATTTCTTCACTCCAAGCTGGTTGGCTATTGCAGATTCAGTCTTCCCAGCCTGGTGCAGGGCTACAATTTTGTTTCTGGTGTCCTTTGACAGCTCTTTGGTCTTCACCATAGTGGAGTTTGGAGTCAGACTGTTTGAGGGTGTGCACAGGTGTCTTTTTATACTGATAACAAGTTTAAACAGGTGCCATTACTACAGGTAATGAGTGGAGGAAAGAGGAGACTCTTAAAGAAGACGTTACAGGTCTGTAAGAGCCAGAAATCTTGATTGTTTGTTTCTGACCAAATACTTATTTTCCACCACAATATGCAAATAAAATGTTAAAAAAACAGACAATGTGATTTTCTGGATTTTTTTTTTCTCAGTTTGTCTCCCGTAGTTGAGGTCTACCTATGATGTAAATTACAGACGCCTCTCATCTTTTTAAGTGGTGGAACTTGCACTATTGCTGACTGACTAAATACTTTTTTGCCCCACTGTATATGCCACCCTGTGATCTTTGTGCCTCCCAGCTATGTGCCCCCATGTGATCTTTTTGCCCCCTGTGATCTGTGCCCCCAACTATATGCCACCCTGTGATCTTTGTGCCTCCCAGCTATGTGCCCCATGTGATCTATGCCCCCCTGTGATCTCTGTGGACCTGATTATGTGCCCCCTCCGTGATCTCTGTGCCTCATAACTATATGTCCCCCTGTGATCCCTGTCCCCCCAGCTATATGCCCCCTGTGATTACTGTGCCCCCCAGCTATATGCCATCTTGTGATTTATGTACCCTTCAGCTATATGCCCCCTGTGACCTCTGTGACCTCCAACTTTGTGCTCTCCTGTGATCTCTGTGCCCACCAGCAATATGCCCCTGTGATCTGTGCCCCCCAGTTATATGCCCCACTGTGATCTGTGCCCCCCAGCTATATGCCCCGCTGTGATCTCAGTGTAAGGGATGTGCCGGGATTGTGCAAACATCTCTTATTCTCATGATGTTGTTTATATGTGCATTACTGCTGTGTATTTACATTCACTGGTTAGTAGGGAAAGTGAGTTACCAATTTGCCATTAGAAATAGAGATAGTGAGCATAATATAAGATAAAGCTTTAACAATAGTGTAAATATTTAACTGTAAGAGGGGTCACTTTGGTTAAAGTAAGAGAGCTTCCTGGTTGTAGTCAGAGGGCCTGGGCGCCTGTAAAGCGCAGAAGGGCGTATATGCCCAGGAGCCGGTTAGATACTCCACAACATGTCAGCGGCTACTGGATGAAGGCTATATTTGACAGTGGACACGGCAGGAAAGATGGGCAGGTCGCTCGCCATGTGGCAGATGATTGCGTGGGCTGATGCTCTCGTAGCTGAGGCGAAGCAGCTGTTGAGGGAACCTCCGCAAGGAATCTGGACAGGGAGGACACTGAAATGCCATATGAGACGGTAGGACCCGGGCTCGAGCCGTGTGAGGAGAAAAGAAAAAGAGGGGAAGCTGAAGTGACATATATTGTACAATCTGTTGTAATGGAACTGGATGAGCTGTGAAGAAATTAAAGTAAACTGTTAAACTTGTCTCAGTTATTCCCAAAAGGACTGGAGCAGTCTGTCTGGAGCCGAACCGAAGATTGGCCTCTGCAGAGAATGAAACAGCAGGTGACCTGTTAAAGGGACATGATGTTTATGTAGAGGGAGGCCAGGGCCTGGCCTAAGTAACTCAGCTATGACTACAGCCCTGGCTGACCTCTACATCTGTGCCTCCAGCTATGTGCACCCCTGTGATATCTGTGGCTTCCAGCTTTGTGCCCCCTGTTATCCCTGTGCCCCCCTGCTATGTACCCCCTGTGATATTTGTGCTCCCATGTGATCTCTGTTCCCCCTGTGATCTCTGTCCCCTCCAGCTACAGTACAGACAAAAAGTTTGGACACACCTTCTCATTTAACCCCTTCATGACCGGGGGATTTTTCGTTTTTCCGTGTTCGTTTTTCGCTCCCCTCCTTCCCAGAGCCATAACTTTTTTATTTTTCTGTCAATTTGGCCATGTGAGGGCTTATTTTTTGCGGGACGAGTTGTACTTTTGAACGACATCATTGCTTTTAGCATGTCGTGTACTAGAAAACGGGAAAAAAATTCCAAGTGCGGTGAAATTGCAAAAAAAGTGCAATCCCACATTGGTTTTTTGTTTGGCTTTTTTGCTAGGTTCACTAACTGCTAAAAATGACCTGCCATTATGATTCTCCAGGTCATTCCGAGTTCATAGACACCAAACATGACTAGGTTATTTTTTATCTAAGTGGTGAAAAAAAATTCCAAACTTTGCTAAAAAAAAAAAAAAAAAAAATTGCGCCATTTTCCGATACTCGTAGCCTCTCCATTTTTCATCATCTGGGGTCGGTTGAGGGCTTATTTTTTGCGTGCCGAGATGACGTTTTTAATGATAGCATTTCGGTGCAGATACGTTCTTTTGATCGCCCGTTATTGCATTTTAATGCAATGTCGCGGCGACCAAAAAAACGTAATTCTGGCGTTTCGAGTTTTTTTCCCGCTACGCTATTTAGCGATCAGGTTAATACTTTTTTTCATTTGATAGATCGGGCGATTCTGAGCGCGGCGATACCAAATATGCGTAGATTTGATATTTTTTTATTGATTTATTTTGATTGGGGCGAAAGGGGGGTGATTTAAACTTTTATGTTTTTTTTTTTTTTTCACATTTTTTTAAACTTTTTTTTTTAACTTTTGCCATGCTTCAATAGCCTCCATGAGAGGCTAGAAGCAGGCACAACCCGATCGGCTCTGCTACATAGCAGCGATCTGCTGATCGCTGCTATGTAGCAGAATTGCACTTGTGCTGTGAGCGCCGACCACAGGGTGGCGCTCACAGCGACGGGCAATCAGTAACCACAGAGGTCTCAAGGACCTCTATGGTTACCATTCACAAGCATCGCCGACCCCCGATCATGTGACGGGGGTCGGCGATGACGTCATTTCCGGCCGCCCGGCCGGAAGCGGTAGTTAAATGCCGCTGTCTGCGTTTGACAGCGGCATTTAACTAGTTAATAGGTGCGGGCAGATCGCGATTCTGCCCGCGCCTATTACGGGCACATGTCAGCTGTTCAAAACAGCTGACATGTCCCGGCTTTGGTGCGGGCTCACCGCGGAGCCCTGCATCAAAGCAGGGGAGCCGGCATCGGACGGTATAGTATGTCCGATGCCGGTAAGGGGTTAAAGATTTTTCAGTATTTTCATGACTATGAAAATTGTAAATTCACACTGAAGGCATCAAAACTATGAATTAACACATGTGGAATTACATACTTAACAAAAAAGTGTGAAACAACTGAAAATATGTCTTATATTTTAGGTTCTTCAAAGTAGCCACCTTTTGCTTTGATGACTGCTTTGCACACTTTTGGCATTCTCTTGATGAGCTTCAAGAGGTAGTCACTGGAAATGGTCTTCCAACAATCTTGAAGGCGTTCCCAGAGATGTTTAACACTTGTTGGCCCTTTTGCCTTCACTCTGCGGTCCAGCTCACCCCAAACCATCTCGATTGGGTTCAGGTCTGGCGTAGCACCTCATCACTCTCTTTCTTGGTCAAATAGCCCTTACACAGCCTGGAGGTGTGTTTGGGGTCATTGTCCTGTTGAAAAATAAATGATGGTCCAACTAAACGCAAAGTGGATGAAATAGCATGCCGCTGCAAGATGCTGTGGTAGCCATGCTGGTTCAGTATGCCTTCAATTTTGAATAAATCCCAAACAGTGTCACCAGCAAAGCACCCCCACACCATCACACCTCCTCCTCCATGCTTCACGGTGGGAACCAGGCATGTAGAGTCCATCCGTTCACCTTTTCCGCGTTGCACAAAGACACGGTGGTTGAAACCAAAGATCTCAAATTTAGATTCATCAGACCAAAGCACAGATTTCCACTAGTCTAATGTCCATTCCTTGTGTTCTTTAGCCCAAACAAGTCTCTTCTGCTTGTTGCCTGTCCTTAGCAGTGGTTTCCTAGCAGCTATTTTACCATGAAGGCCTGCTGCACAAAGTCTCCTCTTAACAGTTGTTGTAGAGATGTGTCTGCTGCTAGAACTCTGTGTGGCATTGACCTGGTCTCTAATCTGAGCTGCTGTTAACCAGCGATTTCTGAGGCTGGTGACTCGGATAAACTTATCTTCAGAAGCAGAGGTGACTCTTGGTCTTCCTTTCCTGGGGCAGTCCTCATGTGAGCCAGTTCCTTTGTAGCGCTTGATGGTTTTTGCAACTGCTCTTGGGGACACTTTCAAAGTTTTCCTAATTTTTCGGACTGACTGACCTTCATTTCTTAAAGTAATGATGGCCACTCGTTTTTCTTTACTTAGCTGCTTTTTTCTTGCCATAATACAAATTCTAACAGTCTATTGAGTAGGACTATCAGCTGTGTATCCACCAGACTTCTGCACAACACAACTGATGGTCCCAACCCCATTTATGAGGCAAGAGATCCCACTTATTAAACCTGACAGGGCACACCTGTGAAGTGAAAACCATTCCCGGTGACTACCTCTTGAAGCTCATCAAGAGAATGCCAAGAGTGTGCAAAGCAGTCATCAAAGCAAAAGGTGGCTACTTTGACGAACCTAGAATATAAGACTTATTTTCAGTTGATTCATACTTTTTTGTTAAGTATATCATTCCACATGTGTTAATTCATAGTTTTGATGCCTTCAGTGTGAATTTACAATTTTCATAGTCATGAAAATACAGAAAAATCTTTAGATGAGAAGGTGTGTCCAAACTTTTGGTCTGTACTGTATGTGTCCCTTGGTCATCTATGAGCTCCCCACCCCGGTGATCTATGTGTATCCTTGGCAATGCTTGTCCCCGCAGTGCTGTATATCCCCCCTCCCCAGTGCTGTATATCCCCCCCCCCCCACACGGCTGTATGTGCCCCCAAGTGTATATTTCCCAGTGCTGCATTTACCCCAAAAGTGCTGTAAATCCCCCCGAGTACTCTATATCCCCCCACCTGTGATATAGATAGCCTCCAGTAATATATGTGACCCCACCAGTGATGTATATTCCTCCCAGGGACATATATACCCCCAGTGCTGTCTGTGCTTCCTAGTGATGCATATAGCCCCTCAGTGATGTCTATTCCCCCCAGCCTCCCCAGTGATAAATATATGTCTCAGCATCTCCTGTGATGTCTATGCCCCTCAGCCCCTCCTGTAGTTTATATGACCCTAGAGTTTCCTGTGATGCATATATAGCAGTCTCAATGTTTCCTTTATTATGTATGTACAGCAGTCCCAGCTTCTCCTATGTGATGTATATACAGCAGTCCCAGCATCTCCTATGTGATGTACAGTTATATGAAAAAGTTTGGGCACCCCTATTAATCTTAAGCTTAATGTTTTATAAAAATTGTTTTTTTTGCAACAGTTATTTCAGTTTCATATATCTAATAACTGTTGGACACAGTAATGTTTCTGCCTTGAAATGAGGTTTATTAAACTAACAGAAAAGGAGCAATCTGCATTTAAACAAAATTTGACAGGTGCATAACTATGGGTACCTTTATAATTTTCTTGTTTTAAATACTCCTACCTACTTTTTACTGACTTACTAAAGAACTTTTTTTGGTTTTCTAACCTCATTGAGCTTTGAACTTCATAGCCAGGTGTATGCAATCATGAGAAAAGCTACTTAAAGTGGCTACTTGCAAGTTTTTCTCCTGTTTGAATCTCCTTTGAAGAGTGGCATCATGGGCTCCTCAAAACAACTGTCTAATGATCTGAAAACAAAGATTATTCAACATAGTTGTTCAGGGGAAGGATACAGAAAGCGGTCTTAGAGATTTAACCTGTCAATTTCCACTGTGAGGAACATAGTAAGGAAATGGAAGAACACAGGTACAGTTCTTGTTAAGGCCAGAAGTGGCAGGCCAAGAAAAACATCAGAAAGGCAGAGAAGAAGAATGGTGAGATCAGTCAAGGACAATCCTCAGACCACCTCCAGAGAGCTGCAGCGTCAACTTGCTGCAGATGGTGTCACTGTGCATCGGTCAACTATACAACGCACTTTGCACAAGGAGAAGCTGTATGGAAGAGTGATGCGAAAGAAGCCGTTTCTGCAAGCACGCCACAAACAGAGTTGGCTGAGGTATGCCAAAGCACATTTGGTGAAACCAATTTCTTTTTGGAAGAAGGTCCTGTGGACTGATGAGACCAAGATTGAGTTGTTTGGTCATACAAAAAGGCGTTATGCATAGCGGCCAAAAAACACAGCATTCCAAGAAAAACACTTGCTACCCACAGTAAAATTTGGTGGAGGTTCCATCATGCTTTGGGGCTGTGTGGCCAATGCCGGCACCGGGAATCTTGTTAAAGTTGAGGGACGCATGGATTCCTCTCAGTATCAGCAGATTCTTGACAATAATGTTCATGAATCAGTGACAAAGTTGAAGTTACGCAGGGGATGGATCTTTCAGCAAGACAATGATCCAAAACACCGCTCCAAATCTACTCAGGCATTCATGCAGAGGAACAATTACACTGTTCTGGAATGGCCATCCCAGTCCCCAGACCTGAATATCATTGAACATCTGTGGGATCATTTGAAGAGGGCTGTCTATGCTCGGCGACCATCAAACTTAACTGAACTGGAATTGTTTTGTAAAGAGGAATGGTCAAAAATACCTTCATCCAGGATCCAGGAACTCATTAAAAGCTACAGGAAGCGACTAGAGGCTGTTATTTTTGCAAAAGGAGGATCTACTAAATATTAATGTCACTTTTCTGGTGGGGTGCCCATACTTATGCACCTGTCAAATTTAGTTTGAATGCAGATTGCACATTTTCTGTTAGTACAATAATCCTCATTTCAAGGCAGAAACATTACTGTGTCCAACAGTTATTAGATATATGAAACTGAAATAGATGTTGCAAAAAAACAATTTTTATAAAACATTAAGCTTAAGATTAATAGGGGTGCCCAAACTTTTTCATATAACTGTATATATAGCAGTCCCAGTGACTCCTGTGTGCTGTATATACATCAGTCCCAGCATCTCCTGTGTGATGTATATATAGCGGTCCCAGTGTCTCCTGTGTGATGTATATACAGCAGTCCCTGTGTCTCCTATGTGATGTATAATCAGCAGTCCCTGTGTCTCCTTTGTAATGTATATACTGCTGTGTCAGCGTCCTCCATGTGATATAAATACAGCAGTCTCAGCGACTCCTGTGTGATGTATATACAGCAGTCCCAACATCTCCTATGTGGTGTATATACAGCTGTCTTAGCATCTCCTATGTGATGTATATACAGTAGTCTCAGTGTCTCCAATGTGATGTACATGATTTACAAAACTTATTATGACAAAAAGTTGACTGCTCTCCTGGCCAACATAAACCTGGAAAAGCAGCTGTGAAAAGCAACATGATCAGTATCACCTAACATCACAACTGCACCAAAGAAAACCAGCTGCAGCCATTACATTAAGGATATGTGCACACGTCTGGAATTGCTGCGGAAATTTCGCAGCAATTCCACAACTGTGCCGCGGGTAAAACGCATGAGGAATTGGCATGCGTTTTCCCGCTAAACACTAGAGTTTTGCAAGCGTAATTAGCTTGCACAATGCAAGCGTTTTCCAAGAAATCTGTAGCATCACTTGGAAAACTGATTGACAGGTTGGTTACACTTGTCAAACAAAATCGCAAACAAAAACCATGGAGCCTCACAACATGTTTCCTAAGAGAGAAGCCCAAGTGATTAAATGTAAAATCACACAGCCTAAGGGTACCGTCACACAGTGGCATTTTGATCGCTACGACGGCACGATTTGTGACGTTCGAGCGATATATCTGTGACGTTCCAGCGATCTCGCTGTGTCTGACACGCTCCTGCGATCAGGGACCCCGCTGAGAATCGTACGTCGTAGCAGATCGTTTGAAACTTTCTTTCGTCGTCTAGTGTCCCGCTGTGGCGGCATGATCGCATGGTGTAACAAAGGTGTGCACGATATTGTATACGATGTGCACATAGTAACCAACGGCTTCTACATCGCACATACGTCATGAAATTATCGCTCCAGCGTCGTACATTGCAAAGTGTGACAGCAGTCTACGACGCTGGAGCGATATTGTTACGACGCTGGAGCGTCACGAATCGTGCCGTCGTAGCGATCAAAATGCCACTGTGTGACGGTACCCTAACAGACAGGATAAAAGGAATAGGAACAATCATTTGGAGGTAATCAAATTTATCAGAACATGTCCTCACACAACCCCAATTAGAGGTCCTCTCTAAGGGTCTGACCTTTTCCCCTGTTAACAATTTTGACTCTTTTACAGCAATAAAAGACCTTTTCCTATTTTCAAGAAAATTGATCCTCAGGAAGCTACATACAAAGCGCATAGGTGAGCGACTCAATAATGATCAGGCAGAAGAAGAGGCCTTACATGCCCTCGAAGAATTATTGAATGAAGAGGATTCCGTAGTGACAGGTACGTTCCCTCGGTCAATATACCCATGCTCTACCCGTTTTCCCCCCTTGTCAGTCTGTCCGGCTGTTGACATATTTACAAGATTGGTCATGGATGACTTCAGACGTATATCAGAGACACGGGGAAATTATAACCTTATGGTTTCACAATGGACCGCCCTGAGAGAGCTTAAGAGTTATAGCGATATTGTCATCAAGCCGGCTGACAAGGGGGGAAACACAGTTATATGGCTGCAACGAGTGTATGAAAAAGAGTCATTCAGGCAGTAAAGAGATAAGAAAATATACCTTCGCCTTGATCGTAACCCTCTGACAGCCTTCTCCACAGAATTAGAAATGATCTTGCATCAGGCCTTTGATAAGGGAAATATCCCTAAAAAGGTCCTGTAGGGTTTGTTAACCAAGTCCCCCAGGGTTCCTACAATATACTTTATATCAAAAATCCACCAGGATCCACTGGATCCACTGGGCTGGCCCATCGTGTTCAGCATTGGAGGGCTATACGAACCCATTTGTAAATTTATAGACTACTACTTGAAGCCACTTGTGGAGTCACTGCCTTCCTATGCCCAAGACACGATGGACGTCCTGGCTAGGATTGATGGTATGACCTTGGATCTGGACATGTTACTCGTAACAGCCGACATGGAGTCGCTGTATACATGCATCCGACATCATGTTGGCTTACAGGCTTGTCGATTTTTCCTTACTAATAGTAACTGGGATGGCCTTATGTGTGACCTCATCTTGGAATTACTTCAATATATTTTGACCCACAATTTTTTTGTTTTCCGTGATGTTTTTTATTTGCAGAAGTGCGGCACTACGATGGGGGCGGCTTGTGCACCCTCTTTTGCTAACCTCTTCCTGGGTTTTTGGGAGGGGAGAGGGGCATTTTTTTGGGGGGAGGGTGCCCAGGCCGCGAACCATGTGCAGGCTGGTTAAGGTACATAGACGATCTCTTTATTATTTGGCAGGGTAGTGAACAACAACTACAGTGTTTCATGGATAGTTTAAATTCCAATATATTTAACATCAGATTGACATATAAATACAGCAGGACCGAGGTGGACTTCCTTGACATCAAAATATTGGTTGATAGACATCTACAATTACAGACAGATGTTTACCGAAGGCCCATCTCGGTCAACTCGCTAGGGCCATCCCAGTGGGTCAATTTTTGAGGATAAAGCGCATTTGCTCATCGGAAGAAGGATTTGAACAGCAGGCAGCAGATTTGAGGGATAGATTTCGGATGCGTGGGTATAGCAACAAATGTATCAAAAAGGGCTATATGCGGGCAAAAAGGAGTAGTTGTGCCACACTTCTACATTGCCAGACAAGGATCAAAAAAGAACAGGACCAAATTAGATTTATATCAACATTTAAGAGACAGTGGATGCAAATGAAAGAATGTCTCCAACGCCACTGGAATGTCTTGCAGACTGATCCGTTTCTGGCAGGTTGACTATCTGAATACCCTCTGATGACGGCAAGAAAGAGCCAAAACCTGGCTGACATTCTTGTCCATAGCCACAATGTCCCACGACCAAAACTTTTTTTAATTCTCGTGGCCCACCACAGGGATGTTTTCCATGTGGGAAATGCATGTCTTGTAAAAATATTCTGCGAACCACCACTTTCACTTCGGCTGATGGTGCAAGGGACTTCTCCATTAAACAACATATTACGTGTGCTACTGCACAGGTGATATATTATGCAACATGCGGTTGTCCCAAAATATATGTTGGCTTAACATCACGCCAACTAAGGACACATACACAGGAGCATGTACGAGATATCTTGGAAGCGGCCACAGCTACGCATCTGACCGTGTTAAAGACAATACCAAGGCATTATAAACTATTTCATCAAAGTAACTCCAAATTATTCATGGTCAGAGGCATACAACACATCCAGTGCGGTGTCCGAGGTGGTGATATCAAGCGTTTGTTAGCCCAAAAAGAGTGCAGATGGATTACCATCTTGGGGACAGTCCCCTAATGGACTTAATGAGTCGCAAGGATTTGCCTCATATCTATAGAATAATTGATGTTTTTTCCCAATGCCTCTTTTTGCCCTTGCTGCCTTCCTGTCACTTGATGATTTTAAGGCTTTTTTTATTCTGTATTTTATCCTGTGCACTTACTGTTTGTGTCTATTTAGTTTTATAGTGACTAATTCTATTAACATCTACTTATGACATCTATACGATTACAAGTTGTATCCTTCAGATGGATGAAAATTTTCTTCACCCCCGCATTTCTATGGACACTACAAAGTCAGCTGTAACGTGAAGGAATTGGTGCACTGTGGTTCTTGTCTGGACTGAACAAATGGACTTTATCATATCTTAAAGCATTGGTGGTCTTTGTTCCCCCCTCTGTTCACACATCTATGCTTTTGTTTACGTAATTATTAGTGATGGGTGAGCCCTAAAATGCTCGGGTGCTCGTTGATCGGGTCGAGCAAATTGGAATACTCGGGTACTCGGCCAGAACAACGAGCCCAATGTAAGTATTTTTACTGCGATCCCCCCAGGGGTCCTTTTAAGGTCTAAAAATGTCTGAAAATGATGGAAACACTGCTCAAATGACACAGAGACCTCATGGGGATCGCCCCAGGAAGCATTCCTGACTCCTAGTTCACAGCCTTAATCATTTTGTTCCGAGATTCATGCCATTTTTCCCAGTGCCACAAAAAACACATTAAAACGAAACCTAAATGGGTTTTGCTTGGAAATATGTCAAGGTACATCCTTTGCAGGTTAATGACTTGCCTGTAAGGCCAAATATTTAACCCCAGACCAAAAATTTCCTCTTCCACTTAGGCTTAATTCAGACGCTGCGTTTTTGAAGCGTTTTTCAACTTTAACATTGCTTTCAGCCACTACAAATGCATTCACTGGGAAATGTCATTGTAACACTTAACACCCCTAGCTGGCCATGTGGTGTGTGACACATAAGCAGACCCATCTTGCTTCATTTACGAAGGAAGGACTCTTAAAGTCACAGGGCCTGTTTTTACTGGTGCATCAGGCGGCATTAATCTTCTTAAAGGGCCATTGTGAAACAGTGGGTCTCCTAAGCTGTTGTAGCCTATGCTGTGAGTGGATGGGCTGCCAAGAATTACGACGCACTATAATACCCCTGTCATAAGATGTCCAGGGGGGACTCCTGAAAAAGTGTTGCATTGAATTCAAGACCTGCCCTGCTACCAATTCACAATATGCATTTTGTACTCCCGTACTCCTTGGTTTTACACATTGATGGCAAGGCCAGCCCTGCTGCATAGTCAGTCATATGCACCCCATTAGGCCTTGGAACCCACATACTGGATGGGCCCAGGAAACACCACTTCACAATATGCATTTTGTGCTCCATACTCCTTTGTTTTATACATTGGCAGGAAGGCGAGCCCTGCTGCATAGTCATATGCACCCCATTAGGCCTTGGAGCCCACATACTGGATGGCCCCAGGAAAATCCACTTCACAATATGCATTTTCTACTCCCGTACTCCTTGGTTTCACACATTGGCGGCAAGGCCAGCCCTGCTGCATAGTCAGTCATATGCACCTCATTAGGCCTTGGAACCCACATACTGGATGGGCACAGGAAAATCCACTTCACAATATGCATTTTGTACTCCCGTACTCCTTTGTTTTATACATTGGCGGCAAGGCCAGCCCTGCTGCATAGTCAGTCATATGCACCCCATTAGGCCTTGGAACCCATATACTGTATGGGCTCCATATGCCTTTGTTTTAAACATTGGCAGGAAGTCGAGCCCTACTGCATAGTCATATGCACCTCATTAGGCCTTGGAACCCACATACTGGATGGGCCCAGGAAAATCCACTTCACAATATGCATTTTGTGCTCCATACTCCTTTGTTTTATACATTGGCAGGAAGGCGAGCCCTGCTGCATAGTCATTAGAGATGAGCGGTGTTCGAGTCGAACTGTTCGCCAATTTCAAATTCGAGCTGTTTTGGGCGGTGTTCGAGTCGTTCGTCGAACCCAAACAATTTTCTTAAAATTCGGCTGTTCGAGTTTCTGTTCGATAACTGTTCGTTCACCAAAAGCCTAACTTGATTTTCACATTAAAATAGTTTATTATTGTTAATAGACTCTTTCAGTGTATAGTGGGTGGGGGTGGGGGAGGGGGATAGATCGGTGCTGAAATAATGCCGATCTCCATTTTTTTTCTTTCCCGCATTTACAGTGGGGCGGTGCAGTCTCTCAGCCTATCAGCAGTGTGCACACACACAGCAATGTGCATGTGATGCACGCAAGCAAGGGCATGAGTCATTGGCTGTGTATGTCACATGTCCTTGCCCTATAAGAACCAGCCATTTGCCCCATCGCCACCATTTCCTCATTGCTGCAGCTTAGTGTTAGACAGCACCGCTGCTGCTGTGGGCGCTATACAGAATAAGGCCGGCGTCACACTCAGCGTATAAAAATATGGTCCGTAATTTACGGCCGTAGTATGCAGAAAAGTCCCCAAAATAGTTGTCCGTATCTCATCCGTAGGCAGGGTGTGTCAGCGTATTTTGCGCACGGCATCCTCCGTATGTAATCCGTATGGCATCTGTACTGCGAGATTTTCTCGCAGGCTTGCAAAGCCAACATACGGACATACAATGGATCCATGTTCTCCAAAAATCGTAAAAACATAAATACTGTCATATATATATATATATATATATATATATATACATATATATATATGTATATATATATATATATATATATATATCAGTGAGATACATATATATACCGGTATATTAATATATCATACAGCGCTAGATAGCTTAAAAGCCGGTAATTCAATTGCCGGCTTTTGCTATCTCCTTCCCAAACCCGACATGATATGAGACATGGTTTACATACAGTAAACCATCTCATATCCCTTTTTTTTTGCATATTCCACACTACTAATTAGTTAGTAGTGTGTATGTGCAAAATTTGGGCGCTCTAGCTATTAATTTAAAGGGTTAAATCGCAGAAAAAATTGGCACGCAATTTTCTCCGCCAGAATGGTAAAGCCAGTGACTGAGGGCAGATATTACTAGCCTGGAGAGGGTCCATGGTTATTGCCCCCCCCCCTCCCCCGGCTAAACACATCTGCCCCCAGCCACCCCAGAAAAGGCACATCTGGAAGATGCGCCTATTCTGGCACTTGGCCACTCTCTTCCCATTCCCGTGTAGCGGTGGGATATGGGGTAATGAAGGGTTAATGTCACCTTGCTATTGTAAGGTGACATTAAGCCAGATTAATAATGGAGAGGCGTCAATTATGACACCTATCCATTATTAATCCAATTGTCTGAAATGGTTAAAAAACACACACATTATTAAAAAGTCTTTTAATGAAATAAAAACACAGGTTGTTGGAATATTTTATTAGACTGGTAATCCACCTGAAGACCCTCACTCTGTAAAAAAGGTAAAATAAAAAAACAACAATATCCCATACCTTCCGATGATCAGTCTCGTCCCACGCTGTAAATCCATCTGAAGGGGTTAACTAATTTTATAAGCAGGAGCTCTGCTAATGCAGCTGTGCTCATGCCAGTAAACCCCAGCGAATGAATGGAAAGTAGGTCAATGACCTACCTTCAGTTGCGGTGATGCACCCTCTGCTGGATGTCATCATATGAACTCCAGCCTGGGAACTTTTCAGAATATTTTCCCACGCTCGAGTTCATATGAGGACATCCAGCAGAGGACGCATCACCGCGACTGAAGGTAACTACATGTCATTGACCTACATTCCATTCATTCGCTGGGGTTTTACTGGCATGAGCACAGCTGCATTAGCAGAGCTCCTGCTTGTAAAATTAAAAATTGTTAACCCCTTCAGATGGATTTACAGCATGGGAAGAGACTGATCATCGGAAGGTATGGGATATTGTTGTTTTTTTATTTTACCTTTTTTTTATTTTAGCTATTCTATTCTAACCTGTCAGTGTGATTTTACTGTACACCGCACTGAATTGCCGGCTTTTCTGCGTATTTCTCGCAAGTCACACTGCTGGTCTGTGTGTAATCCGTATTTTTCTGACCCCCATAGACTTTCATTGACATATTTTTTGCGCAATACGGTGACAAACGCAGCATGCTGCGATTTTCTACAGCCGTAGAACACCGTATAATACAGATCAGTAAAATACGGCTGATAGGAGCTGGGGCATAGAGAAGTATTGTACCGTATGCAATCCGTATTTTCAGCACCTCTCTTACGTCCATAAAATACGGTAGTGTGACGCCAGCCTAAGATTGTTTTTTTGGAGCGAATAGTCAGAGAGATAGGTTTAGGGAGTCGGGAGGAGTCGGGACTACTGATATCAGCCATTTTCAGGGAAGGTTACAGCAGTTCATAGAACTGTTTGACAGGCAGGTCTGTGCCAGTGCTGGGCAAGTGCTTGTCACAGCATTTGGTGTAATCTAGCACAGCCAATCCTTTTGGGCTAGTAGCATTGTTTGATAGTCATCTGAGTAGCCCGCCTGTGAAGCTAGCTACACCGCCTGTGTATATAATTTTTTACTGCATCTAACCCAGTTAATAGTTTTGGGCCTAGGAGCAGTGTCTGCACGTCAGCAGAGTAGCCCGCCTGTGAAACTAACTACACCGCCTGTGTATCTCTATTTTCACTGCATCTAATCCAGTTAATAGTTTAGGGCCTAGGAGCAGTGTCTGCACGTCAGCAGAGTAGCCCGCCTGTGAAACTAACTACACTGCCTGTGTATCTCTATTTTTACAGCATCTAATCCAGTTAATAGTTTTGGGCCTAGGAGCAGTGTCTGCACGTCAGCAGAGTAGCCTGCCTGTGAAACTAACTACACCGCCTGTGTATCTCAATTTTCACTGCATCTAATCCAGTTATTAGTTTTGGGCCAGGAGCAGTGTCTGCACGGCAGCAGAGTAGCCTGCCTATGAAACTAACTGCACCGCCTGTGTATCTCTATTTTCACTGCATCTAATCCAGATAATAGTTTTGGGCCGAGGAGCAGTGTCTGCACGTCAGCAGAGTAGCCCGCCTGTGAAACTAACTACACCGCCTGTGTATCTCAATTTTCACTGCATCTAATCCAGTTAATAGTTTAGGGCCTAGGAGCAGTGTCTGCACATCAGCAGAGTAGCCAGCCTGTGAAACTAACTACACCGCCTGTGTATCTTTATTTTAACTGCATCTAATCCAGATAAGTTTTGGACCGAGGAGCAGCGTCTGCACGTCAGCAGAGTAGCCCGCCTGTGAAACTAACTACACCGCCTGTGTATCTCAATTTTCACTGCATCTAATCCAGTTAATAGTTTAGGGCCTAGGAGCAGTGTCTGCACGTCAGCAGACTAGCCCGCCTATGAAACTAACTGCACCGCCTGTGTATCTCTATTTTCACTGCATATAATCCAGTTATTAGTTTTGGGCCTAGGAACAGTGTCTGCACGGCAGCAGAGTAGCCCGCCTATGAAACTAACTGCACCGCCTGTGTATCTCTATTTTCACTGCATCTAATCCAGTTCATAGTTTAGGGCCTAGGAGCAGTGTCTGCACGTCAACAGAGTAGCCCGCCTGTGAAACTAACTACACTGCCTGTGTATCTCTATTTTCACTGCATATAATCCAGTTATTAGTTTTGGGCCTAGGAACAGTGTCTGCACGGCAGCAGAGTAGCCCGCCTATGAAACTAACTGCACCGCCTGTGTATCTCTATTTTCACTGCATCTAATCCAGTTCATAGTTTAGGGCCTAGGGACAGTGTCTGCACATTAACAAAGTAGCCCGCCTGTGAAACTAACTACACCGCCTGTGTATCTCAATTTTTACAGCATCTAATCCAGTTAATAGTTTTGGGCCTAGGAGCAGTGTCTGCACGTCAGCAGAGTAGCCCGCCTGTGAAACTAACTACACTGCCTGTGTATCTCTGTTTTTACAGCATCTAATCCAGTTAATAGTTTTGGGCCTAGGAGCAGTGTCTGCATGTCAGCAAAGTAGCCCGCCTGTGAAACTAACTACACTGCCTGTGTATCTCTATTTTTACTGCATCTAATCCAGTTAATAGTTTTGGGCCTAGGAGCAATGTCTGCACGTCAGCAGAGTAGCCCGCCTGTGAAACAAACTATACCGCCTGTGTATCTCAATTTTCACTGCATCTAATCCAGTTACTAGTTTAGAGCCTAGGAGCAGTGTCTGCACGTCAGCAGAGTAGCCCGCCTGTGAAACAAACTATACCGCCTGTGTATCTCAATTTTCACTGCTTCTAATCCAGTTATTAGTTTTGGGCCTAGTACCACAGTTTGGCCACTCTGTTCTGCTCGATTTTCATCCATCGGTTGTTGTGCCAACAACTACAGATATAGAGTTGCCAATTAGTTAAGCACTAAAATGAGTGGCAAAAGGCCTGCTGCTGGTGGAAAGGGGAATAGGCGTGTTGGAAAGGGAAAAAAAGGTTGTGTCCGTGGGGTAGGTGGTAAAGCAACAGTAACATCTGCAGAAGAAAGACCATCTTCCAGCCAAAGTAAGATGTCTACTTCTTTTCGTGGACAATCTGATATGATCCCTTTCTTACGACCATCGCTACAAGCATCGCCAAAAATTCCAGATGATGCACAAAAACAGCAGGTGCTTGAACGGATATCAAGTGCTCGTTCAAGTGGGCTCTCCTCCATGTCAACTTCAACATCACAACTACTCCATTCCTCAGAGTTGTTACCCTAATCGCACTTGCTTCCTCACAGCTCCCAAGTCTCCAGCTGCCCGTCTGAGCATGGGGTAACACACATGGTTGAGTCTGTAGAGCTGTTTACGCATACTATAGCCTGGGAATCAGAGGTCTGCTCCAGAGCTTCTGTGAATCCAGATGAGGAAATGATCTGTACTGATGCCCAGAATCTTTGTGAGTCGGATCCAGGCCCAGATGAAGAAGGTTCTGAGTATAATGTAGACCCTCGTTCCCAAACTGTAACTCCTGTTGGTGGAGACAATGAGGAAGATGATGATGAGACTGAGATACCTGATTGGAATGAAAACTTGACTTTTCGGTCAGGGCAGGAAGAGGTTGGCTCTGAGGAGGATGGGTGTGAGAACACACAGGATGATGATGACGAGGTTGTAGACCCCACTTACTGTCAACCCCCAGTCTGCCAGTCCATGAGGTCAGCAGAGGAGGTGGAGGAGGATGTTAGGGACGAGTCTGACAACGAGGTAACGGTGCACCTTCCTGGACAGAGACGGAGTACTGGAAGCACGTTAACAACTGCATCCTCAACCCCAACTGTGCCTCAGACCAGAAGTCGTGGTGGCTCTTCGGGTCGCACGGGCTCTGAGCCTTGCATAGCCTGGGCATTTTTGACATTGCAAAGGATGATCCAACTCATGTTGTCAGTAAGATTTGTCAACAAAATCTCAGTAGAGGCCAAAAAATCACTAGCTTGAGTACTTCATGCATGAACCGTCACATGGATATGAGGCATAAGTTGCAGTGGGAAGCTCACTGTGCTACAATGCAGCCTAGTGGGCCGGGTCAACCACCGTCTGCCCCATCAAGTGCATCCACGTCCTCTTCATCCTCTGTGACTGTGGGGACAGCAGTCGTACATGGTTTTGGATGCAGACCTTCCATCTCTTTACCCGCAACAGCCAGTGTGATTGGCAGGTCGTCAGGACATTTGCAAGTGGAAACACCTGCTGGTGTTGAGCGCTCTCCGGCATCGACACCACATCATTTTGATCAAGGCAACATAACATCTCCACCTGCACCTTCCTCACAGACCAGCAGTTTGCCGGGGACACCCTACTCAACTCCGTCTAAGCACGACAGCCAGCCCTCAGTCCCTCAGATGTGGACAAGTAAAAGACCATTTCCTCCTAGCCATGACAAAGCTAAGAGGTTGAATTTCTCTATCTGCAAGCTGTTGGCTACAGAAATGCTGCTTTTCCGCCTGGTGGACACAGAGGATTTTCGAGACCTTATGTCCGTGGCAGGGCCCCAGTACCAGAAGCCCAGTCGCCACTACTTCTCAAAGAAAGCTGTGCCTGCGCTACACCAGCATGTCGCACACAACATCACCGCTTCCTTGAGAAACTCTGTGTGTGACAGGGTGCATTTCACCACAGACACTTGGACGAGTAGACATGGACAGGGGCATTACATGTCGTTGACTGTGCACTGGGTAACTACAGGAGAAGGGGCTGCTGTCCAAGACTTGCCGTCGCCACTAGTTGCTCGTCGATCCTCTGTATCTAGAAGTTCCTCCACTGCTTCTGCCTCCTCAACCTCCTCTCGGTCCTCCACCTGCACCCAAAGCCTGTCTGGTAATGCCACCCTCGTTGTAACTGCGCAGAAGGAATCCTGCACACCTCCTCACTATGCTGTCACTGGGGCTCAATGGCATCAGGCAGTGTTTACATTGAAATGTCTGGGAAATGTGAGTCACACAGCTGAGGAGTTGTGGTCAGCTCTGGAGACTGAGTTCTATCAATGGTTGTCTCCACTCAACCTGCAGCCAGGGAAGGCTGTGTTCGACAATGCTGCAAACCTGGGTGCGGCCCTTCGCCGGGGCAATGTCACACACGTGCCTTGTATAGCTCACGTTTTAAACCTGGTTGTCCAGCAATTTTTATCCCACTATCCCGGACTAGATGGGCTTCTGCAGAGGGCACAGTCGCTGTGTGCTCACTTCCGCCATTCGCATCCCGCAGCTCGACGACTTGCATCGCTACAGAAGTCGTTGGGCCTGCCAGTTCACCGGCTGAAATGCGATGTGCCCACATGGTGGAATTCAACTCTGCACATGTTGCAGCGACTGTGGCAGCAACGACGAGCCCTGATGCAATACATTATGACGTATAGCCTGGGCCAACGAGATCAAGAGGTGGGGCAAATCACGCTGTAGGAGTGGTCTCAAATCAGGGACCTATGCATCCTTCTGCACAGTTTTGAAATAGCGATGAAGATGTTTAGTGCTGACGATGCCATTTTCAGCATGACCATTCCGGTGATTTACATGCTGGAGCACACCTTACACAGTGTTTGGAATCAGGTGGTGGAACAAGAGGAGGAGGAGGAACAGGAGGAGTCGTATGCAGAAGGGATCATATCTCCAAGGTCAAGAAGGTTGGCAGCACCAAGGTGGCTGGCATTGGAGGCTGGGGGAGAGGGATTACCGAGGGCGCATGGTAGCAGCCAAACTGTTGAGGAAGGATGCCGGAGGTGAGGAAGAAGTGGTGGACGAACTGGCGCTGGGCATGGAAGACTTATCAGATGAAAGAGACCTTGATCAAATTTCTGTTGTGCGAGGTTTGGGGGAGAGGGCTGATGAAGGAAGCATGATTCTCACCTCGCCACCACCAAGACAACAAGGACTTGGTCCTCCTGGATGCGCAAGACACATGAGTGCCTTCTTGCTGCACTACCTGCAACATGACCCTCGGTTTTTCAGAATCCGAAGTAATGCCGACTACTGGGTTGCGACACTCTTAGATCCCCGAACAAAAGCAAATTTGGCGAAATAATTCCTGCCATAGAAAGGTATGAAAAGATAAAATCCGAAACGTGCGACGGGGTGCGCTACACAAGGACTCGGCTGACCCTACCTATTTGATTGGAGGTATTGTGTGTTTCTCCCTGGCATTTTTACACTATATGGTGGGTTCTCTTCGCTGGAACATTGTTTGCAACCACATTTGATGCCTCAGTAAATATTGTACTGACACCGGTGTACACACTGTGGCTGGACTGATTATCTTAGATTGTGCACACTACCATCTGGTGCATCCTGTTCACTTTGCGGTTTTGCACATTTCCTTGTATATAGCACTTTATAGATCATTATTGGATGTGATCTTTATCCCTTTAGTGCTGGTTTTTGCACATTTTTTTGTCACATAGCACTTTTATATATACAACTCCATAACATACAATTTTATATTTATTTATTTTTTCTGCTTTTATGGAGCGGCATTGATTGAGTATTGTCAGTCATACTTTAGTTAACACGATTTTTATTGCACATATTACCTCAGGAATATAATTTATGCTCCAGCCTTTTTATTAATTTTTATTTTTATTTTTTTAGCCACCATTATCGTTGTATTAAAAAAAAAATTTTCATCATATGTTTTTAGGGGTTACACCGACTTTATAATATACGAACTTATTTGGGTCAGTCCTTTCCATCTTCCTTGTTTTTATACATTTTTTTATATATGAATGAATATTTATAAAATATAAATTTTTCTGTCCTGTTGTGCGCACATTGTCACTTTTATATAATTTTATACATATGTTTTTGCCGTCTATACATAATAAAGGCATTTTATATCTACTTCTTCTCTGGTGTCCTTTTCTGGTTTTTATATCTATATATTGGCTGTGGTTGCCCCTTTTCCCTTGTTAGTGGTTTGGTCCACGTTTTTCCACAGAACACTGGTCACTGATTTGAACTATTATTAGGCTTTATTGCTAATTGTGGCACGGGTATAAACAAGCAGTGGTTGGTGTATCTGTGGTTTTGTCTAATATGCAGGAGTATCAGCAGAGACTGTTACAGAATCTAACATCTGCTTTTCCACACAACACCAGTGGTGCACGTAGTCAATATCTGAGTTCTAACTTGCCAACCGTGGGACTATCAAGTCATCACTCAAACCGTAAGAGTAACATCGTATCTGGTGGTAACAACAATTTTTTCCAATCGTTTCAAGATTTTTTTTAGACCATCCTTTGCAAGGCCACAGGAGACAAGAAGTCTGATGCACAGCCAACGCCTAGAGAGGATGGTACAAGAGTATCTCCAAGTTAGCATTGATGCCATGACTGTGGAACTGGACCCTTGCTCATTTTGGGCTTCCAATCTTGAAAAATGGCCTGAGCTCGCCACTCACGCCTTGGAGATCTTGCTGTACCCCGCAGTCAGTGTTCTGTTATGATCCGGTTACCTAGGAGCTACATGAGAACATTCACTGGAGAAAGTGGCCACTGTACTGACCGCAATCCTGAACTTAACACAGCTACTAGAAGTAGCCGTGGAGTGTACCTAACACACCTAGACACCTCGTCACAGCCGGAGAACTAAATACCCCTAAAGATGGAAATAGGAATACTATCCCCACCTATCTTGCCTCAGAGAAAATCCCCAAAGGATAGACAGCCCCCCACAAATATTGGCGGTGAGTCGGAAAGGAAAAAACATACACAGGCAGAAAAACAGGATTAGCACAAGAGGCCACTCTAGCTAGATAGAACAGGATAGGACAGAGTTCTGTGCGGTCAGTATAAAAAACCCTTCAAAACATCCACAGCAGAATATACAAAAACTTCCTACATCTTTACTAAAAGATGTAGGAGCGTAAATCTGTAACTCCAGTGAATCCTACAATCAGAGCAGGAATAAAACTGAAACAAGCACACTGGCAGTGTGCCACAGAAACAAAAACCAAACACTTATCTTTGCTGAAATAGGCAGCGAGCAGGAGAAGCCAGAAAGTGATCCAACACTTCACAAGGAACATTGACTACTGGCAATGGCTAAAGGATCCTGCCCACTTAAATATCCCAGTCAGAATTGTAATCATCCGATACACCTGGCCAGGTCTGTGACTCAGAGACAACTGCATTCCCACCTACAACCACTGGAGGGAACCCAAGAGCAGAATTCACAACAGTGTTCTCTCTGAACTTGTGTTCAGCACTGCTGGTGGTGTGCTGACAGATAAGCGCACGCGGCTGTCCAGTGACAATGTAGACAGACTATCGTTCATCAAGATGAACAAATCCTGGATTCGCAAGGACTTTTCTACCCCTGTGTCATCTTTTGGAGACTAAAAGCTTGATGATTTTTGAAAATCACCTCACCAACCATTTTAAAAAAAAACTCTGACGAAATTGATGCCACTTAAGTGGTGTCTGTGGCCGAATTTTTGGAAAAAATAGAGACTCTTTTATTTAGTCCCCTTGCTGAGTTTTACATGACGTTGCCATCGTCAATTCCAGGTGGGTGGGGTCATCTGCAGAGTTGTTTCCTCATACTATGGCCTGGGATTCAGAGGTCTGCTCCAAAGCTTCAGTGTCTGCTAGTCAGCAGAGTAGCCCAGCCACCCACCGCCTGTTTACCTAAGTACTATTTTTAACGGCATCTGGCCCAGGAAATCCTTTTGGGCCTAGTAGAATTTGGTGCTACTCAGCAGCGTACTTCACCCATGAAGCAAGCTACACCACCTGTTTACCTAACTACTATTTTTTAACGCCATCTAGCCCAGGAAATCGTTTTGTACCTAATAGCGTTTTGTGCTACTCAGCACAGTACCCCACCCATGAAGCAAGCTACACCGCCTGTTTATCTAACTACTATTTTGTAATGGCATCTAGCCCAGGAAATCCTTTTGGGCCTAATAGAATTTGGTGCTACTCAGCAGCGTACTTCACCCATGAAGAAAGCTACACCACCTGTTTACCTAACTACTATTTTGTAACGGCATCTAGCCCAGGAAATCCTTTTGGGCCTAGTAGAATTTGGTGCAACTCAGCAGCATACCCCACCAATGATGCAAGCTACACCGCCTGTTTACCTAACTACTATTTTGTAATGGCATCTAGCCCAGGAAATCCTTTTGGGCCTAATAGAATTTGGTGCTACTCAGCAGCGTACTTCACCCATGAACCAAGCTACACTGCCTGTTTACCTAACTACTATTTTTTAACGCCATCTAGCCCAGGAAATCCTTTTGGGCCTAGTAGAATTTGGTACTACTCAGCAGCGTACCCCACCCATGAAGCAAGCTACACCGCCTGTTTACCTAACTACTATTTTTTAACGGCATCTAGCCCAGGAAATCCTTTTGGGCCTAGTAGAATTTGGTGCTACTCAGCAGCGTACTTCACCCATGAAGCAAGCTACACCACCTGTTGATCTAATTACTAATTTTTAACTGCATCTAGCCCAGGAAATCGTTTTGTACCTAATAGCGTTTTGTGCTACTCAGCACAGTACCCCACCCATGAAGCAAGCTACACTGCCTGTTTATCTAACTACTATTTTGTAATGGCATCTAGCCCAGGAAATCCTTTTGGGCCTAATAGAATTTGGTGCTACTCAGCAGCGTACTTCACCCATGAAGAAAGCTACACCGCCTGTTTACCTAACTACTATTTTGTAACGGCATCTAGTACAGGAACTCCTTTTGGGCCTAGTAGAATTTGGTGCTACTCAGCAGTGTATTTCCCCCATGAAGCAAGCTACACCGCCTGTTTACCTAACTACTATTTTGTAACGGCATCTAGCCCAGGAAATCCTTTTGGGCCTAGTAGAATTTGGTGCAACTCAGCAGCATACCCCACCGATGATGCAAGCTACACCGCCTGTTTACCTAACTACTATTTTGTAATGGCATCTAGCCCAGGAAATCCTTTTGGGCCTAATAGAATTTGGTGCTACTCAGCAGCGTACTTCACCCATGAAGCAAGCTACACTGCCTGTTTACCTAAGTTCTATTTTTTAACGGCATCTAGCCCAGGAAATCCTTTTGAGCCTAGTAGAATTTGGTGCAACTCAGCAGCGTATCCCACCCATGAAGCAAGCTACACCTCCTGTTTACCTAAGTACTATTTTTTAACGGCATTTGGCCCAGGAAATCCTTTTGGGCCTAGTAGCAATTTCTGCTACTCAGCAGAATACCCCACCCATGAAGCAAGCTACACCACCTTCTTTCTTTCTCAATCTAACCCCTCGGCTCTGGGGTGTCCACTCTCCCTCCAGCTCTCTCCTTCTCACAGGTGGACTACCGCGTGTTTTCACACTGTGGCGAATCTTTTGGGCCCATGCATAAGAAGTCGTTGAGGTAATGGATAATATGTGCCGCCTTATAAACGTCCATGACGACACATTCGAGGAAGCAACTAAACGCCTCAAATAGTGAGCAGGATATGGAGCACCCCATGGGCAAACAGCGATCTATGTAGTATGCTCCTTCACAGAAGCAGCCCAATGGGAGGACACTATTCGGAAGCACAGGTAGTAACCGGAACGCCCCCTCAATGTCTGTTTTGGCCATTAGGGTGCCCCTTACCAACTTCTTGACCTGCCTGATTGACCTGCCTTAACCCCTTCATGACCCAGCCTATTTTGACCTTAAAGACCTTGCCGTTTTTTGCAATTCTGACCAGTGTCCCTTTATGAGGTAATAACTCAGGAACGCTTCAACGGATCCTAGCGGTTCTGAGATTGTTTTTTCGTGACATATTGGGCTTCATGTCAGTGGTAAATTTAGGTCAATAAATTCTGCGTTTATTTGTGAGAAAAACGGAAATTTGGCAAAAATTTTGAAAATTTCGCAATTTTCACATTTTGAATTTTTATTCTGTTAAACCAGAGAGATATGTGACACAAAATAGTTAATAAATAACATTTCCCACATGTTTACTTTACATCAGCACAATTTTGGAAACAAAATTTTTTTTTGTTAGGAAGTCATAAGGGTTAAAATTTGACCAGCGATTTGTCATTTTTACAACGAAATTTACAAAACCATTTTTATTAGGGACCACCTCACATTTGAAGTCAGTTTGAGGGGTCTATATGGCTGAAAATAACCCAAAGTGACACCATTCTAAAAACTGCACCCCTCAAGGTACTCAAAACCACATTCAAGAAGTTTATTAACCCTTCAGATGCTTCACAGCAGCAGAAGCAACATGGAAGGAAAAAATCAACATTTAACTTTTTAGTCACAAAAATTATCTTTTAGCAACAATTTTTTTATTTTCCCAATGGTAAAAGGAGAAACTGAACCACGAAAGTTGTTGTCCAATTTGTCCTGAGTACGCTGATACCTCATATGTGGGGGTAAACCACTGTTTGGGCGCACGGCAGGGCTTGGAAGGGAAGGAGCGCCATTTGACTTTTTGAATCAAAAATTGGCTCCACTCTTTAGCGGACACCATGTCACGTTTGGAGAGCCCCCGTGTGCCTAAAAATTGGAGCTCCCCCACAAGTGACCCCATTTTGGAAACTAGACGCCCCAAGGAACTTATCTAGATGCATAGTGAGCACTTTGAACCCTCAGGTGCTTCACAAATTGATCCGTAAAAATGAAAAAGTACTTTTTTTTCACAAAAAAATTCTTTTAGCCTCAATTTTTTCATTTTCACATGGGCAACAGGATAAAATGGATCCTAAAATGTGTTGGGAAATTTCTCCTGAGTACACCAATACCTCACATGTGGGGGTAAACCACTGTTTGGGCACATGGTAAGGCTCGGAAGGGAAGGAGCGCCATTTGACTTTTTGAATGAAAAATTATTTCCATCGTTAGCGGACACCATGTCGCGTTTGGATAGCTCCTGTGTGCCTAAACATTGGCGCTCCCCCACAAGTGACCCCATTTTGGAAACTAGACCCCCCAAGGAACTTATTTAGATGCCTAGTGAGCACTTTAAACCCTCAGGTGCTTCACAAATTGATCTGTAAAAATGAAAAAGTTCTTTTTTTTCACAAAAAAAAATTTTTCGCCTCAATTTTTTCATTTTCACATGGGCAGTAGGATAAAATGGATCATAAAATTTGTTGGGCAATTTCTCCCGAGTATGTCGATACCTCATATGTGGGGCTAAACCACTGTTTGGGCACTCGGCAGGGCTCGAAAGGGAAGGCGCGCCATTTGACTTTTTGAATGGAAAATTAGCTTCAATTGTTAGCGGACACCATGTCGCGTTTGGAGAGCTCCTGTGTGCCTAAACATTGGAGCTCCCCCACAAGTGACCCCATTTTGGAAACTAGACCCCCCAAGGAACTTATCTAGATGCATATTGAGCACTTTAAACCCCCAGGTGCTTCACAGAAGTTTATAACGCAGAGCCATGAAAATAAAAAATAATTTTTCTTTCCTCAAAAATGATTTTTAGCCTGGAATTTCCTATTTTGCCAAGGATAATAGGAGAAATTGGACCCCAAATATTGTTGTCCAGTTTGTCCTGAGTACGCTGATACCCCATATGTGGGGGTAAACCACTGTTTGGGTGCACGGCAGGGCTCGGAAGGGAAGGCACGCCATTTGGCTTTTTAAATGGAAAATTAGCTCCAATCATTAGCGGACACCATGTCACGTTTGGAGAGCCCCTGTGTGCCTAAACATTGGAGATCCCCCACAAATGACAACATTTTGGAAACTAGACCCCCAAAGGAACTAATCTAGATGTGTGGTGAGGACTTTGAACCCCCAAGTGCTTCACAGAAGTTTATAACGCAGAGCCATGAAAATAAAAAATAACAATTATTTTCTCAAAAATGATCTTTTAGCCTGCAATTTTTTATTTTCCCAAGGGTAACAGGAGAAATTTGACCCCAAAAGTTGTTGTCCAGTTTGTCCTGAGTACGCTGATACCCCATATGTGGGGGTAAATCACTGTTTGGGCACATGCCGGGGCTCGGAAGTGAAGTAGTGACGTTTTGAAATGCAGACTTTGATGGAATGCTCTGTGGGCGTCACGTTGCGTTTGCAGAGCCCCTGATGTGGCTTAACAGTAGAAACCCCCCACAAGTGACCCCATTTTGGAAACTAGACCCCGAAAGGAACTTATCTAGATGTGTGGTGAGCACTTTGAACCCCCAAGCGCTTCATAGAAGTTTATAATGCAGAGCCGTGAAAATAATAAATACGTTTTCTTTCCTCAAAAATAATTATTTAGCCCAGAATTTTTTAATTTTCCCAATGGTAACAGGAGAAATTTGACCCCAATATTTGTTGTCCAGTTTCTCCTGAGTACGCTGATACCCCATATGTGGGGGTAAACTACTGTTTGGGCACATGCCGGGGCTTGGAATTGAAGTAGTGACGTTTTGAAATGCAGACTTTGATGGAATGCTCTGCGGGCGTCACGTTGCGTTTGCAGAGCCCCTGATGTGCCTAAACAGTAGAAACCCCCCACAAGTGACCCCATTTTGGAAACTAGACCCCGAAAGGAACTTATCTAGATGTGTGGTGAGCACTTTGAACCCCCAAGTGCTTCATAGAAGTTTATAATGCAGAGCCGTGAAAATAATAAATACGTTTTCTTTCCTCAAAAATAATTATTTAGCCCAGAATTTTTTATTTTCCCAAGGGTTACAGGAGAAATTGGACCCCAAAAGTTGTTGTCCAGTTTCTCCTGAGTACGCTGAAACCCCATGAGTGGGGGTAAACCACTGTTTGGGCACACGTCGGGGCTCAGAAGGGAAGTAGTGACTTTTGAAATGCAGACTTTGATGGAATGGTCTGCGGGTGTCACGTTGCGTTTGCAGAGCCCCTGGTGTGCCTAAACAGTAGAAACCCCCACAAGTGACCCCATTTTAGAAACTAGACCCCCCAAGGAACTTATCTAGATATGTGGTGAGCACTTTGAACCCCCAAGTGCTTCACAGACGTTTACAACGCAGAGCCGTGAAAATAAAAAATCATTTTTCTTTCCTCAAAAATTATGTTTTAGCAAGCATTTTTTTAGATTCACAAGGGTAACAGGAGAAATTGGACCCCAGTAATTGTTGCGCAGTTTGTCCTGAGTATGCTGGTACCCCATATGTGGGGGTAAACCACTGTTTGGGCACACGTCAGGGCTCGGAAGTGAGAGAGCACCATTTGACTTTTTGAATACGAGATTGGCTGGAATCAATGGTGGCGCCATGTTGCGTTTGGAGACCCCTGATGTGCCTAAACAGTGGAAACCCCTCAATTCTAACTCCAACACTAACCCCCCCACACCCCTAACCTTAATCCCAACTGTAGCCATAACCCTAATCACAACCCTAACCACAACCCTAATTCCAACCCTAACCCTAAGGCTATGTGCCCACGTTGCGGATTCGTGTGAGATATTTCCGCACCATTTTTGAAAAATCCGCGGGTAAAAGGCACTGCGTTTTACCTGCGGATTTTCCGCGGATTTCCAGTGTTTTTTGTGCGGATTTCACCTGCGGATTCCTATTGAGGAACAGGTGTAAAACGCTGTGGAATCCGCACAAAGAATTGACATGCTGCGGAAAATACAACGCAGCGTTTCCGCGCGGTATTTTCCGCACCATGGGCACAGCGGATTTGGTTTTTCATATGTTTACATGGTACTGTAAACCTGATGGAACACTGCTGCGAATCCGCAGCGGCCAATCCGCAGCCAAATCCGCACAGTGTGCACATAGCCTAATTCTAAAGGTATGTGCACACGCTGCGGAAAACGCTGCGGATCCGCAGCAGTTTCCCATGAGTTTACAGTTCAATGTAAACCTACGGGAAACAAAAATCGCTGTACACATGCTGCGGAAAAACTGCACGGAAACGCAGCGGTTTACATTCCGCAGCATGTCAGTTCTTTGTGCGGATTCCGCAGTGGTTTTACAACTGCTCCAATAGAAAATCGCAGTTGTAAAACCGCAGTGAAATGCGCAGAAAAAAACGCGGTAAATCCGCCATAAATCCGCAGCGGTTTAGCACTGCGGATTTATCAAATCCGCAGCGGAAAAATCCGCAGAGGACCAGAATACGTGTGCACATATCGAAACCCTAACCCTAACCCTACCCCTAACCCTACCCCTACCCCTAACCCTACCCCTAACCCTACCCCTTACCCTACCCCTAACCCTAACCCTACCCCTAACCCTACCCCTAACCCTAACCCTAACCCTATTCTAACATTAGTGGAAAAAAAAAAATTCTTTATTTTTTTATTGTCCCTACCTATGGGGGTGACAAAGGGGGGGGGTCATTTATTATTTTTTTTATTTTGATCACTGAGATATAATCTATCTCAGTGATCAAAATGCACTTTGGAACGAATCTGCCGGCCGGCAGATTCGGCGGGCACACTGCGCATGCGCCCGCCATTTTGGAAGATGGCGGCGCCCAGGGAGAAGACGGACGGGACCCCGGCTGGATCGGTAAGTATGATGGGGTGGGGGGGACCACGGGGGGGGGGATCGGAGCACGGGGGGGGAATCGGAGCGCGGGAGGGGTGGAACGGAGCACGGGGGGCGTGGAACGGAGCACGGGGGGGCTGGAATGGAGCACGGGGGTGTGGAACGGAGCACCGGGGGGGGGTGGATCGGAGTGCAGGGGAGGTGATTGGAGCACGGGGGGGTGATTGGAGCACGGGGGGAGCGGACAAGAGCACGGGGGGGAGCGGAGCACAGGACGGAGGGGAGCCGGAGCAGTGTACCGGCCAGATCGGGGGGCTGGGGGGGCGATCGGTGGGGTGGGGTGGGGGCACATTAGTATTTCCAGCCATGGCCGATGATATTTCAGCATCGGCCATGGCTGGATTGTAATATTTCATCAGTTATAATAGGTGAAATATTACAAATCGCTCTGATTGGCAGTTTCACTTTCAACAGCCAATCAGAGCGATCGTAGCCACGAGGGGGTGAAGCCACCCCCCCTGGGCTAAACTACCACTCCCCCTGTCCCTGCAGATCGGGTGAAATGGGAGTTAACCCTTTCACCCGATCTGCAGGGACGCGATCTTTCCATGACGCCACATAGGCGTCATGGGTCGGATTGGCACCGACTTTCATGACGCCTACGTGGCGTCATGGGTCGGGAAGGGGTTAATGCAGTGCATGATCTGCCAAACAATTCCCCAATGGGGGTACCTTATTTAAAAATACACTAGTGCCATCGCATGCCCCTGACCCAAACTTCAACGGCCTATAACAGTACTGAGCACGTTCACCCTGGTGATCTAGTGGCAGGTACATTTTAAATTGCAGGAGACCGAGTTAAGAAGTCGGCCCAATGTAATGCCATGCCCAATTCCCCAATGTGTTGTCCTTTTTTAAAAAAATAAAAGAATTCCATCACAGCACCCTTGGCCAAAATGCACCGTACAGACCACGTTCACCCTGGTGATATAGTAGTTCTGGATGAGGAGGATGAAAATAAGGAGGAGGATAAAAATAAACAGAACAAATCTGGAAGCGTATACCCATGTGTGGTTGTGAAGAGGTGCTTGAGAATACATCTCCCCAAAAGAGAGAATGTATTTGATGCTATGTTTTTCTGTTTTCACTTGGTGGTGTACACAAGTCTTTCCCAATCCATGCCTTGTTTATTTTTCTAAGAATCAGCCTGTCAGCATTTTCAGTTGACAGACGGATGCACTTATCTGTTATAATTCCACCAGCGGCACTAAATACCCTCTCTGACAGAACGCTAGCAACAGGGCAGGCCAGGACCTCCAATGCGTAGAGCCAGTTCATTGTTATGATCCGGTGACCTTGGCGCAGCATGAAAACTTTCACTGGAGTAGGTGGTAACTATACTGACCGCAAGTTCTGATCTTAACACCGCAACGAGAAGTAGCCCTGGGGTGTACCGAACAAACCCTAGAAACCTCGTCACAGCCGGAGGACTAAATACCCCTATAGATGGAAATAGGAATTCTACCTTGCCCCAGAGCAGAACCCCAAAGGATAGGCAGCCCCCCACAAATATTGGCTGTGAGTAGGAGAGGAAAGACACACACAGGCAGAGAACAGGATTTAGCACAAGAGGCCACTCTAGCTAAAATAGGAAAGGATAGGACAGAGTTCTGTGCGGTCAGTATTAAAACCCTTCCAAAAATATCCACAGCAGATTATACAAAAAATTCCTCCATCTAACTAAGGACGTGGAACGTATATCTGCAACTCCAGAGAATCCTACACTCAGAGCAGAAATACAATTAAAAAAAACAAGCACACAGCTTGTGTGCCATAGAAAAAGAAACAGACACTTATCTTTGCTGAATTGGCAGCTAAGCAGGGGAAGCCAGACAGAGGTCCAACACTTCCCAAGAAACATTGACAACTGGCAAGGACTAATGATTCCTGCAAACCTAAATACCCCAGTCAGAATTGCAATCAGCAGATACACCTGTCCAGGACTGCAGCCCAGGGACAACTGCATTACCACCTACAATCACCGGAGTGAGCCCAAGAGCAGAATTCACAACAGTTCATGCCTCGTGTCTAGCTTAGATACCTAATAATTAAAAGGCACAGAGGAATCCCGGAGGACGTTTGTACGATCTGCATGGTATTCCCTCACTATCTTCCCAAACATTGCACCTCTTGTGACAACACCCCTTGCCTCTGTGCCGCCATGATGGGAGGGTCTGAGAAAACTGTCCCAGAACTTGGCCATTGTTCCTGTTGTGAATTCTGCTCTTGGGCTCCCTCCGGTGGTTGTTGATGGTAATGCAGTTATTCCTGAGCAGCAGTCTTGGACAGGTGTTTCTGCTAATTGCAATTCGGACTGGGGTATTTAGCTGTGCAAGACTCATTAGTCCTTGCCAGTAGTCAATGTTCCTTTGGAAGTGTTGGTCCTCTGCCTGGCCTCTCCTGCTTGCTGCCAATTCAGCTAAGATAAGTGTTTGCTTCATTTTTTTAGACACACTGCTGTGTGTTTATTTTCTGTGCTTATTTTGTTTCTATTTTGTTCCTGCTAGACTGTGCCTAATGTTTTTCTCAGTCTAGTTGGACTCGCTGGAGTCACAGATATACTCTCCACATCTTTAGTTAAGTGGTGGAGTTTTTGTATTTCTCTGCTGTGGATATTTTGTAGTTTTTTATGCTGACCGCATAGTATCCTGTACTATCCTTTCCTATCTAGGTAGAAGTGGCCTCCTTTGCTTATCCCTGTTTTCTGTCTGCATGTGTCTTTTCCTCTCCTACTCACAGTCATTATTTGTGGGGGGCTACCTATCCTTTGGGGATCTACTCTGAGGCAAGAGAGTTTTCCTATTTCCATCTTTAGGGATATTTAGTCCTTAGGCTATGTCAAGGTGTCTAGGTCTGGTTAGGCACACCCCACGGCTACTTCTAGTTGCGGTGATAGGATCAGGGTTTGCGGTCAGTAAAGTTACCACTGCTCCAGCGAAGGTCATTTCATGCTGCTCCAAGGCCACCTGATTATAACATGTTCCCCTGCCTGAGCTGGATTGCATTTATGTTTCTCTCGCTTGGAGTCCTTGGTTGTACAACAAACTCTGACATCTGCTGCCAGCGTTGTCACATGGGAATTTTCTAACTAATTCCACTACAAGGGCCCTGTGGTACTGCAACATTTTAGTACACCTCTCTTCCTCAGGCAGAAGAGATTGAAAGTTCTCCTTGTAGCGTGGGTCTAGAAGTGTCACCAACCAGCAATGAGTGTCACCCAAAATTTTGATAATCCGAGGGTCTTGTGAAATGCAGCACAACATAAAGTCAGCCATGCATGCCAGACTGCTAACAGGCAAGACTTCCGTGTCCTCACCAACAGGATGACTGACCATGCTGTCCTCCTCATCCTCCTCCTCCTTCCTGTCCTCAGGCCATCCTCGCTGAACAGAAGCTAATACAGATGTGTTTGTAGTACCTTCTATAGCGCATGAAAGTAGCTCCTGTTCTTCCTCCTCCTCCTCCTCCTCCTCCTCCTCATTGCTTACCAATCCACGTTGAGAAGACATGAGGCTGGGCTGAGTGTAATCCCCCTGTATGTTTCCTTGCTCCATGTCCTCGTGCTCTGCCTGCAATACATCCTCTTTGATTGTGAGCAGAGAGTTTTTCAGAATGCTAAGAAGCGGGATGGTGATGCTAATTATGGCGTCATCGCCGCTCACCATCTTGGTGCAGTCCTCAAAGTTTTGGAGGATGTTACATATGTCTGATATCCATGTCCACTCCTGAGGTCTTATGTGTGAAGTCTTACCTGAAATTTGACGGCCTTGTTGATGTTAGTAGTCAACAACGCCCCTCTTCTGCTCACAAATCCTTTCCAACATATGCAGCTTAGAGTTCCAGCGCGTGGGGACATCACACAACAGTCTGTGATCTGAAAGCTGAAACCACTGCTGAAGCACGGCAAGGGTGGCTGGAGCTGTAGCTGACTTTCTAAAATGGGCAGACAGACAGCGTACTTTCACTAGCAGATCCAGCAGCTCCGGGTAGCTTTTCAGAAAACATTGAACCACGAGGTTAAGCACATGGGCCATGCAAGGTATGTGTGTGAGCTCACCTTGCCTCAGAGCCGCCACCAGGTTACGGCTATTGTCACACACGACCATGACTGGCTGTCGGTTCAGCGGTGTCATCTGACTGCTCTTTCAGCGCTGTCCACAACTCTTCTGCATTTTGCGGTTTGTCACATATGCAGATTAGCTTCAGCACAGCCTGTTGCCGCTTGGCTGAGGCAGTGCTTCCAGCTTCTGACTGATGTGTTGATTTCAGACTTGGAGGATGAAGAGGAGGAGGTGCAGAAGCTGTAGACTGTGGGGACAACCCTGATTGACGTAGGGCCAGCAATTCTCGGCATGGGGAGGATGTGTTCCATCCCAAGGTCCGACTGGGTCCCGGCTTCCACTATGTTAACTCAGTGTGCCATCATTGAGATGTACCGTCCCTGCCCACAAGCACTTGTCCACGTGTTCGTGGTTAGGTGAACTTTCCCGGTAACAGCATTGTTGAGGGCACGGGTAATGTTGTGGGACACATGCTGGTGCAATGCCGGAACGGCACACCGGGAGAAATAGTGGCGACTGGGGACCGAGTACCATGGGACGACCGCCGCCATCAGGTTGTGGAAAGTTTCCGTCTCAACAAGCCTAAAAGGCAGCATTTCTAGCGCAAGCAGAAGAGAAATCTTAGAATTGAGGACTGTGGCCTGTGGGGCGTTGGCTGTGTATTTCCGCTTGCGTTGCAAAGACTGGGTTATAGTCAACTGAATGCTGTGCTGGGACAAGGACGTGGACGCGCTTGCTGATGGTGCTGCTTGACTGTGGGCCACAACAGGTGGAGGGCTAGTGGCATCTTCACATGCACGGTGTATTGGGGATTGGCTTCTACGCAAAACAGTTGAAGAAGCAGTGCTGTGACCAGCAGGCAGTGGTCCTGGATCCTGGGGTTCGGCTTTAATTGCATGTGCCTGATCATGCTGGTGGTGGTCAGGCTGGTTGTTTTGCTACCCCTGCTCATGTGGGGTTATCGGCAGAGTCTTTAAAAAAGTAGCCAGACTCGGGAAGATCTCCCAGGTGGAATGGCAACTTCACTCATGTTGGTGTTATGGGGAACGGATACATGTCTTCTGTCTGTGGCCACCACACTGCTTCTTCCTGCCTGTTGGGGGATATGCCTCCTTCCCCATTTGTGCTGCTGTCCTCGCTATGCATGCCCTCCTGCCAGGTTGGGTCAGTCACTATGTCATCAACCACCTCGTCTTCCACATCTGCACCCTGCTCCTCCTCCTGACTTTCTGGCAATTGTGTCTCATCATCATCCACCTTGCAGACAAGCGGCGGATACCGCGTCGGGGAGCACAGCAGCTCCAGGAATCTTCTTATTTGCCTATAGCAGGATTGATTGTACTAACCACGCTGAAAAAGTATTCATATATGTTCATGCAGGGAATAAATTACCCATAACCGGCTTATATTCAACAACTACTTGTAACTGATGAAGGTCACAATTGACCGAAATGTTTTCTGTATTTACTACAATAAATTTTTCCTGCTTCCTCTCACCTAAAGTTGAGTGCTAGGTCTCTTACTATTATTGGGTCAGTCACTATGTCATCCACCACCTCATCTTCCACATCCGCATCCTGCTCCTCCTCCTGACTTTCTGGCAATTGTGTCTCATTTTCGTCCACCTCTTGTGACACTTTCCCACCATTGCCTTCGTGTGACCGGGGCTGGTTAAAGCTTTGGGCAGCTCTACATGCGATCTCTTTCCCCACTTCAAGTTGACCGGTAGAGATTTCTGAATCTTGAAATGGAAAACTGAACAGCTCTTCAGAGTGTCCAAGTGTGGGATCAGTTGTCTCAGGGCTCTCGGCATGGTGGGAGAAATGAGGATCAGGTTGAGGAATATCCTTGCCACACTCATGGCTACTCAGACTTGACCGTGTGGAAGACAAGGTGGTGGTGGTGGTGGCTAAGTGACTGGAAGCATTATCGGCTATCCAACCAACATCCGTTTTACACTGCTCTGGCTTCATTAGAGGTGTGCTTCAGTCCTCCAGAAACTGGGACAGCAAGGTCAAGCGAGAAGATGTGGGTCTTTGTTGTTGCCCACTTTCACCTTGCATAAGGCCTCGTCCTCTGGATGCACCATCAGCATCACATCCACTTCCCCGTCCCTTGCCCCTTGCCTTAACCATTTTAAATGGACTACTGCACTATTTCAAATGCTCAATACAAATGTCTTTATTACTCTCGAAATAATATGTGATCAGTATGCCTGCAAATCTACGATTTTTCAAACCCAAACACAAGGCAGGCTTCAGCCTAACCTAACAGACTGTATTCAATTTTTTTTAAAGTTAATTTATGCTAAATAGCGCTGTATAGAATTAGAGTATCACACCGCCAGAAAATAAGTACACTGGCCTCCAATGCCCAAACTTAGAGCACAGAGATATATGACGATTGACGGCTGTAACGGAAATACCACACTGGCAAATCTGTGGCCTTTGAATTTTTTGGGATGCTAAATAGTGCTGTATAGAATTTGAGTATCACACAGCCAAAAAGTAAGTACACCGGCCTCCAATGCCCAAACTTAGTGTACAAAGATATATGACGGCTGTAACGGAAATACCACACTGGAAAATCTGTGGCCTTTGAATTTTTTTGGATGCTAAATAGCGCTGTATAGAATTTGAGTATCACACAGGCACAAAATAAGTACACCGGCCTCCAATGCCCAAACTTAGAGCACAGAGATATATGACGGTTGATGGCTGTAACGTAAATACCACACTGGCAAATCTGTGGCCTTTCAATTTTTTTGGATGCTAAATAGCGCTGTATAGAATTTGAGTATCACACAGCCAAAAAATAAGTACACTGGCCTCCAATGACCAAACTTGGAACACAGAGATATATGACGGTTGACGGCTGTAACGGACATACCACACTGGCAAATCTGTGGCCTTTCAATTTTCTTGGATGCTAAATAGCGCTGTATAGAATTTGAGTATCACACAGCCACAAAGTTAGTACACCAGCCTCCAATGCCCAAACTTAGAGCACAGAGATATATGATGGCTGTAATGGAAATACCACACTGGCAAATCTGTGGCCTTTCAATTTTTTTGGATGCTAAATAGCGCTGTATAGAATTTGAGTATCACACAGCCAAAAAATAAGTACACTGGCCTCCAATGACCAAACTTGGAACACAGAGATATATGACGGTTGACGGCTGTAACGGACATACCACACTGGCAAATCTGTGGCCTTTCAATTTTCTTGGATGCTAAATAGCGCTGTATAGAATTTGAGTATCACACAGCCACAAAGTTAGTACACCAGCCTCCAATGCCCAAACTTAGAGCACAGAGATATATGATGGCTGTAATGGAAATACCACACTGGCAAATCTGTGGCCTTTGAATTTTTTTCAATGCTAAATAGCGCTGTATAGAATTTGAGTATCACACAGCCACAAAATAAGTACACCGGCCTCCAATGCCCAAACTTAGAGCACAGAGATATATGATGGCTGTAACGGAAATACCACACTGGCAAATCTGTAGCCTTTCAATTTTTTTATGCTAAATAGCGCTGTGTAGAATTTGAGTATCACACAGCCACAAAATAAGTACACCGGCCTCCAATGACCAAACTTGGAGTACAGAGATATATGAGGTCTTTTTCGGTGAATTTAAAACACCAAAAAAAAAAGGGGGCACAAGGGTAGCACAGTAGCACACATAACTATGCTACGTATGCCTGACAAACTATCACTTTTCAACAGGCCTCAGTCTGACAGAACAAACTGTATATATATTTTTTTTTGGGGGGAGGGGGAATTTGTGGAAAAAAAAAGGTATATAGACAGTAAATAAGCTGCAGCAGGCAGTTATGGAGCTTTGGGAAGGATGCAGTGGGAGCAATGGACGCACATACAGTGCCTGCAGGCCTTGCACTGATGTGGATATGCTGTGCCCTGCCCGTTTAGCGCTGAAATATCGGGACCCACGAATTAGCCCTAAAAAGGACTGTTGGTTTCTCATGAGTTGCGGATGTAAGAGTTGCAGACCTACACTAACTCTAAAACCACAATTCTGACCCTATCTCGGCAGCAGCTCTCCCTACTCTTGCTGAAACAGGAACAAAATGCGGCGAGCAGGGTGGCGCCTGGTCTCTTATACTGAGGATGATGCTGTACGGCCCAGCCAATCACTGCACGACCACAACAAAGATGGATGCGGCATTTCATGGCCTGGCAGACAATCCCTGTACCGTGATTGGGTCTCTAAAGTCCGCCAAAACTGCTGGGTGGAGACTGCAGTAACCTCCGAATAATCCCAGAAATCAGAACCAAACCAATGAATGGTAGCCGTGCGGCACTAGAACCACAACTTTTCACAGGTGTGTGGATGAGCGGCGGCAGCGTCGGCTGCAACACTATCCAGAGAAAACAGCTCAGGGTGGTGCTCACAGAACAATCCACAGAGGACCAAAGGCTTCACTGACGGTATATCAGAAGAAAAAATATGGCACTCACCCCTAGAAATGCTGTGATGAAGTCCTTTATTTGCTACAAACAGCAATCAGGTACACATGGAGAGGCGGCAGGACGTGAACAGGAGAGGGTGCGGGGAACCGGTAAGGACTACGGCCGTTTCGCGCAAAGCGCTTCAACAGGTCGAGGTGCAAAATACACATATGTCACTTCCTTTTAAGGGGATGGACAATCACGTGAACAGAACATACAATTAAGTGAAGAGTTAAAAAATGTTCAATTTGCAAGTAGAAATGCGTACAAAGGCATAATATAGCTAATTTAATAATATCTATAGGCTGTAAGTGTATTGCTATCGGAAGAAAAACATTTTATAAAAAAAAAAAAAAAAAAAAAAATTCCTTATAAATTTCCCTCTTTTTTCCTTTTTTTCTTCTTTTTTTTCTTCCTTCTTTCTCTTCCCTTCTCTAATTTTAAAAAAAAAAAAAAAATTCCTTTAAAAAATTTTTTCCTTCATTTTATAAGAAAACCGCCATATCAAGTTTATCATTGAGCCCGATGGGGCCTTGGGCATTAGTATCCAGGATCCACCTGGCTTCATGCTGAAGCAGAACCTTATTGCGATCACCACCTTGGCGGGGTTTTTTTACAATTTCCAGGCCGGCGAAACGCAGGACATCCGGATTAGCCCCATGTTTATTTTTCACATGTTCAATTAATCGCAGAGAACCTTTTCCCGTTGAAATTGATCTCTGGTGTTCCCGGAATCTGGTAATTAACGGGCGGATAGTTTTCCCGATATAAAAGAAAAGACATGGACAAAAAATAATGTACACCGCGTATTTGCTTCGACAATAAATAAAATCACGAACGGTATGCGTTATGGAACCTATGCGTAACGGATTTGATGTTAGATGAAGGTGACAATAATTACAGTTACCGCATTTATGATTTCCTTTGGGTCGGGACATTTCTAACCAATTTTGACTTTCAGATAGAAATCTATTGTGGACCAAGATATCTCCGATATTTCTAGTACGTTTATACGCAAATTGTGGTTGTGACGACGTGAGTTTAGACAGATCCCTGTCTTTTTGTAACACATGCCAGTTTTTTCTGATCGCAGAATAAATCACATTATCCATCTCGCTATGCGTAAAAGCGAAAGTGAATCTTTGTTCTTTTTGTGATGATCCATTAATTTTTTTACGATTCTTTAAGAGTGCACCTTGTGACAATTTATTAACCCTGTGTTCGGCTTCCATTAAAATGCTAAGAGGATATTCTCTTTCTAGAAATCCTGACTTAAGCTCGGTAAGTTGCTCCTTAAGAATTAAATCATTATTATTAATTTTTCTATACCGAACCATTTGACTGTACGGGATACATTTTTTCGTTCGTATAGGGTGCGCACTGTTAAAGTGAAGCATGTTGTTCGTTGCAGTGGATTTTTTATGTACCCGGGTGATAAATTCGCCATCGGAGACATTAATTTTAACGTCGAGGAAATCTAACTGGTTTTCGCCGAAAGTGGACGTGAACTGCATATTTTCTTTATTGACGCTATTAATGTGTGCTACGAAATTATCAAACTCGCTTTTAGAACCGTCCCAAATCATAAAAATGTCATCCGCAAATCGTACATAAAATTTCATGTGTCTCAAAAACGGATTAGCAATCGATGTGATGTACTCTTCCTCGAATGCGGCCAGAAACAAATTAGCAAAAACGCATGCGACCGGCGTGCCCATGGCCGTACCAGTACATTGTAAAAACCATCTGTCCATGAATTTAAACGCATTGTGCGATAGTACAAAATCCAGACTTTCTATGACAAAAGCAATAAAGGTGGGATCTTTTTCCGTGTTGCTTAGGATTCTCTTGATGGCCTCCAAACCTTTATTGTGCGGAATACGGGTGTATAGGCTAACGACGTCTATGGAAGCAAGAGAAAATCCAGGTTGCCAGTCTACGATTTTCAGAGCTGACAAGAAATCTCCAGAGTCCTTCACAAAAGATGGAATTTTTTCTAAAAGTGGTTTTAAAAGCCAATCTAAAAATTGAGATAATGGCTCAGTAAGGGACTCGTTCCCTGAGATTATGGGACGTCCTGGGGGGTGCGTGGCGTTTTTATGTATTTTTGGGAGGCTATACCAATGTGGTATTTTTGGATATTCTGGTAACAGTTTTTCAGCTCTTTTCTTAGATAGAGCTCCATTTACCACGAATTTGTTCAACAAAGCGCGTAGTTTTTCTTTAAACTTTATCGTTGGATTACTATCTAATGGTAAGTATGTTGATTTATCATTAAGTTGAGATAAAGCTTCAGCTATGTAATAACTTTTATCCAAGATAATAATATTCCCCCCCTTATCCGCTTTTCTTATAACCACGTCCTTCCACCGTTGCATTTCCCATAGGGCTTTTTCTTCATTTGAAGTTAGGTTCTTTCTAGGTTTTCTATATATGATAGCCTCAACATCTTTCAAGACTAGATCGTGAAATAAGTCAATAGAATTTCCAGGGGAGACAGCGGGCATATAGTTGGAACGAATTCCCCCCCAAAAAGACAGGGATCTGTCTAAACTCTCGTCGTCACAACCACAATTTGCGTATAAACGTACTAGAAATATCGGAGATATCTTGGTCCACAATAGACTTCTATCTGAAAGTCAAAATTGGTTAGAAATGTCCCGACCCAAAGGAAATCATAAATGCGGTAACTGTAATTATTGTCACCTTCATCTAACATCAAATCCGTTACGCATAGGTTCCATAACGCATACCGTTCGTGATTTTATTTATTGTCGAAGCAAATACGTGGTGTACATTATTTTTTGTCCATGTCTTTTCTTTTATATCGGGAAAACTATCCGCCCGTTAATTACCAGATTCCGGGAACACCAGAGATCAATTTCAACGGGAAAAGGTTCTCTGCGATTAATTGAACATGTGAAAAATAAACATGGGGCTAATCCGGATGTCCTGCGTTTCGCCGGCCTGGAAATTGTAAAAAAACCCCACCAAGGTGGTGATCGCAATAAGGTTCTGCTTCAGCATGAAGCCAGGTGGATCCTGGATACTAATCCCAGAAATGCTCGCTGCTGGGCAAGTACCCTGAATACCCCGATACTCGGGTGAGTAACGAATACTGGCAAGCACGTTCACTCATCACTAGTAATTATGTAACTGGACTTATAGGCTACAGCATTTAATTAATATTAAATGTGCGTTATATTTTATATATATAGAAAAACTTGTGATCTAGATGAATGTATGTTTGGCCCATATGATAGTCACTCTGCACTAGTAATGTACCTTCATGTCAGAAATCGGGGCTTGCCTTCATGCGCATGGGCTATGGTCTCTCTGTCCGCTCCCTGGGGCGTGCCATCGCCGCCTCCTGTGTGCTTGGTTGCGTGGTGACGGCTAGGCGCCGGCTGCACCACGTGACCTGGCCCAGGGTGGTGATGTCGGTATGCAGCGGTGGGCGGCTTTGCGGCCGAGCGCCTGCGCGGGTGGCGCATCCTGATTGGTGCCTCCCGATCAGATGATCAGAGAGGACGGATACAAATACAGGGACATCTACCCTCTTAAGCCACGCCCCCTGATGAAGGAGATTTATACCGAAACGTACGTTGGGGAAATAGCACATAACCATTTCTTTGCTATTTACTGCTTATATCTTTGGCAGTTGGAGATGAATGGTAGCTAGGTGTTGCTTTATAGGGGTTTTGCTATCATGATATAGTTAGTGACTACTGGCACTTTTTAGGTATGTACTTAGATCCCCGGCTTCCCCTGAGCTAAACCAACCGACCGCCCTATATTGACACTATGTCTATAGCAGTAACTTTACTTACTACTTACCCGCGGTGCTTTTGCATTGTGATTGGCACTCATTACGTAATTTGGATTTCTTTGTCACTAACCCAGAATCTACACTTTCTTACAAGTATCGCTCTATGTGTCGCTTTTTAGAACTCTTTTACAATTTTCTGTGTGACTTATTGGTTGAAATAAAAAATTGTTCATATTTTTGATAAACTAGCATTGACTCAGTCTTTCTTCTTTTCTTTCTATTGATGCTGCCTATGCAGCATCAATAGTAAAAGATCTAATGTTAAAAATAGATTAAAAAAAATAAAAAATTGTGATATTCTCACCTTCCAAGGTCGCCTTCCCGATCTTTGTGATGATCCCGTTCCCAGTAATGCCTCGCGGCAATGATCCCAGATGAAGTAGCATCATGCAAGACTGCTACGTCATCACAGGTCATTGCCGCAAAGCATCCCTGGGAACGGAAGCATCGCGAGGAGCGGGAAGGCTGCCGGGGCCGCCGGAAGGTGAGAATATCACGATTTTTTATTTTAATTATTTTTTTTACAGGTATGTGGTACCAGGGCCTGGAAGAGAGTCTCTTCTCCTCCACCCTGGGTACCAACCGTACATGATCCGCTTACTTCCCGCATGGTGGGCATAGCCACATGCGGAAAGTAAGCAGATCAATGCATTCCTATGTGTGCGGAATCCTCACGATTCCGCACAAAGAATGAACATGCTGCATTTTTTTCTGGAATGCGATTCCGCTGCGGAAAAAAACACAACATGTGCACAAAAATTGCAGATTCCATTCTAATAATAGGATGCTTAATGTATGCATTTTCACGGTTTTATCTTGTTTTTATAGCGGAAAACAGCGGAAAAAAACACAAAAAAATCCTGAACGTGTGCACACAGCCTAAGGGTGAGTTACCGTAATTAATTGTTTGACTAAATATATCGGGGTAATTTTCAAGGTGATCATTTTTGTGTGGCCCCCGAATGATGGTAGAAATTTCAAAAAGGCCCTCGGCTAGACAAAGGTTTCCCACCCCTGCCATAGTCCAACTATGGAACAGAATTGTAAGTCTACGTTCTGCTGTTCTCTTAATCTCATTTCTTACATTTACTTTAGTGCCTTAACAACATGTCAAAGAAATATCAAGTACACAACCATGCTCACAGGTTTGCACAATATATATGTACAGCAGTTAAGACATCTTTAGTTGCTCAGTTGAAAACTAATAGAATTTTGATTTTTATAATCAAGGACAAAATCTCTAAGAAGAAGCTTTGTGGAAAATAAATAATGAAAACTATGGACTTTTTTAAAGAATATTTGGACTACTCAAACAAGGACTACTCAAAGTAGGCTCTCCAAGTGCCTCAAGATCTCTTAAACTGCATTTACACTGCCAATAAGCTATTGGATCCTAAGGCCACGTGCACACGATGAGTACTTCGTGGGTTTTTATACCTCAGTATTTGAAAGCCAAAACCAGGAGTGGGTGATAAATACAGAAGTGGTGATTTGTTTCTATTATACTTTTTCTTTGATTGTTCCACCTCTGGTTTTGTCTCAAAAATAATTACGGTAGGTAAAAAACTCACAAAATACTAAAGGTGTGCATGTGGCATAATGGTAAAGACTCATCGTTCATGATAATTGTGTAATGTGAATGGGTACTAGTAAATCATGAATTTGTTTAGGAGACGCAAAAAAAACTCTCAGTTTTTTAAAATTGAGCAATGGAAAAGGATATTATTTTCTCATTTAATGATTTGACCAACAAAAACGAGGAGTGGAAAGTCAAGTCCGAAATAGGGTTGATCGTGTTTCAAAGCATTAGTTCAGTAGCAGTTGGAGCATTGGAACCAATCTGTATTAGCGAAAAAAATGTTCGCCTTACTAATTCAATTAAATTTTCTTTCTACAGTATCAATGGATATGTTTGTACAATACTTTATGAATTCCTATGTTTAAAATAAATAGTATCACTTATGGGATCTGAATGTCGAGCACAAATACACTTCAGATTACCTACCTGTATGAACACAGTGTACAATGTTGAACTTTACGATGTAATATTCACTATCCTACCATTCCATTCACAATTCTCACCTTATATAAACATTTATCTGTAATTGTTTTTCTAGTGTGTAAAGGTACCTTCACACATAACGATATTGTTAACGATATCGTTGCTTTTTGTGACGTAGCAACGATATCGTTAATAAAATCGTTATGTGTGACAGCGACCAACGATCAGGCCCCTGCTGGGAGATCGTTGGTCGCTGAACAAAGTCCAGAACTTTATTTCGTCGCTGGATCTCCCGTGGACATCGCTGGATCTGCGTGTGTGACACCGATCCAGCGATGTCTTCACTGGTAACCAGGGTAAACATCGGGTAACTAAGCGCAGGGCCGCGCTTAGTAACCCGATGTTTACCCTGGTTACCAGCGTAAAAGTAAAAAAAAACAAACACTACATACTTACCTAACGCTGTCTGTCCTCCAGCGCTGTGCTTCTCTGCACTCCTCCTGCACTGGCTGTGAGCGTCGGTCAGCCGGAAAGCACAGCGGTGACGTCACCGCTCTGCTTTCCGGCCGCTGTGCTCACACAGCCAGTGCAGGAGGAGTGCAGAGCACAGCGCTGGAGGACAGACAGCGGTAGGTAAGTATGTAGTGTTTGTTTTTTTTTACTTTTAGGATGGTAACCAGGGTAAACATCGGGTTACTAAGCGCGGCCTTGCGCTTAGTTACCCGATGTTTACCCTGGTTACCGGCATCGTTGGTCGCTGGAGAGCGGTCTGTGTGACAGCTCTCCAGCGACCAAACAGCGACGCTGCAGCGATCCGGATCGTTGTCGGTATCGCTGCAGCATCGCTTAATGTGAAGGGGCCTTAAGTTACGATCACATCATTCATTGTTCAAATGATTATTTGCTCGTGTAAATACAATTACTTCTTGACACTATCCTCATAGCTGCTTCACCACTTCCCGGCCACCCATAGACTTTAAGCATCCGAGTGGTCTAGCCCCTACTCTGCAGTGACATTGCAAAATGCTGAAAGATGGGGAGCCAGCTGTCACAGACAGTCACATTCACCACTGAGAAGGAGAAATGGTTTATTACAGTCTGTGTCTTCTCTATCGCTGTATACAGAGCGCTAAACAAACCCTATGTATGCTGTACTAGCAAGCTCTGAGAATGCCGCCTCCTCCATACACATGTGATCGCTATGTACAGTGGGAAAAATAAGTATTTGATACACTGTCGATTTTGCAAGATTTCGCACTTACAAAGAATGGAGAGGTCTGTAATTTTTATCGTAGGTGCACTTCAACTGTGAGGGACAGAATCTAAAAAAAACAAACAAACAGAAAATCACATTGTATGATTTTTACATAATTAATTTGCATTTTATTGCATGAAATAAGCATTTGATACAATAGAAAAAAAAATTAATATTTGGTACAGAAACCTTTGTTTGCAATTACAGAGGTAAGATGTTTCCCGTAGTTCTTAACCAAGTTTACATACACTGCAGCAGGGGTTTTGGCCCACTCCTCCATACAGATCTTCTGCAGATCTTTCAGGTTTCTGGGCTTTCAACATTGAGTTTCAGCTCCCTCCAAAGATTTTCTCTTGGCTTCCGGTCTGGAAACTGGCAAGGCAAATCCAGGACCTTGAAATGCTTTTTGCAGAGCTACTCTTTAGTTACCCTGGCTGTCTGTTTCTGGTCATTTTCATGCTGGAAGACCTAGCCATGACCCATCTTCAATGCTCTTACTGAGGGAAGGAGGTTTTTGGCCAAAATCTTGCGATATATGACACCATCCATCCTCCCTTCAATCAGGTGCAGTCGTCATGCCCCCATTGCAGAAAAGCACTCGCAAAGTATGAAGTTTCCCCCACTATGCTTAACGGTTGGGACGGTGTTCTTGGGGTTGTACTCATCCTTCTTCCTCCATACATGGCGAGTGGAGTTAATACTAAAAACTTCTATTTTGGTCTCATCCAACCACATGACCTTCTCCCCTGCCTCCACTAGATCATTCAGATGATCATTGTTGAACTTCAAAAAGATCTGGACATGTGCTGGCGTTATCAAGGGGACCTTGCGTGTCCTGAAGGATTTGAATTCATGACTGCATAGTGTGTTACTAACGATAATAATTGAGACTGTGGTTACAGCTCTCTTCAGGTCATTTAGCAGGTTCTCCCATGAGTGTGCGTTGATTCCTGACCTTTCTCAGAATCATCCTTACCTCATGAGGCGAAATCTTGCATTTTCACGTAATAAAATACAATGTATTTTTTTTTTTAAAAATCATGAAATGTGATTTTCATTTTTAGATTCTGTCTCTCTCAGTAGAAGTGTACCTACGATAAAAAATTTCAGACATCTCCATTCTTTGTAGGTGGGAAAACTTTCCCCATTTTCCCCATTGTATATAAACTCCTTGGACATAGTCACAGGAGGCTGCATTTTCCCTCTAAAAGCAGCAAATATACCAGTCCTAGTTATAAAAAAATAAAATTAGAAACAAGGGATATAAGATAAAAATATAAATATGTAAACATTGATATCATGTGTAAAATAAATACAAAAATAAAATGAATAAATAAAAACATCAGGTAAAAATCAATCAAATAAAAAACAAAAATGTCACTGTCTATCCAAATTGAATGAATGGAAAGATGTAATATAAATAAATGTATATAGAGATAAGAGTGTATACAGAAAGGTAATGGAGAGAGTGTGAGTACAGTGGATACACTCATATCTCTATAAGAATTTATTTATATTACACCTTTCCATTAATCACATATATGTATTGTAAATCATTTACACAATCATATATTTCATGGCAACTGAGATACTCCCGCTGACCATGAATTAATCCCTTATACACTATTCTGAAGCAGTGCTCGAGTCGTCTATCAATCCTAGACATCTTTCTGCTTTACCCTTTTCCTTCCTTCCCCTATCCCCTTCCACCACCCCTCTCCCCCTTCCTCCTTTCCTTTGCTTTAGCTTCATTCATCCAGGTTCTGGGATGTAGTATTTTTGGTTCTGAATAAATAAGAAAAAGAAAAAAGAGAATGTGTAATTAAAATGTAACTTGTATTTCCATATTAATTTTGTTTTTTTTTAATTCACATACATCCCATTGGGGGGTGTCTGTAAAGTCATGGTGCACTTTTGACCAGTCAGGGTATGTGCACACATTGCGGATTCCATTGCAGATTTTTCCGAGCGGATTCTGCAGATTATCTGTGGATTTTGTGCAGTTTTTATGCGGATTTCGCTTGCATTTTTACACCTGGGAATTCCAATTATGAAGCAGGTGTAAAATGCTGCGGAATCCGCACAAAGAATTGACATGCTGCAGAAAATAAACCGCTGTGTTTCCGCGCAGAATTTTCCGCAGCATGTGCACTGCGGATTTGGTTTTCCATAAGTTTAAATGGTACTCTACACCGCATGGAAAACTGCTGCGGATCCACAGGGCAAAATCCACTGCAGATTCGCAGCCAAATCCGCAACATGTGCACATACCCTCACTGGAAAGCAACAAAAAAAGATAGAAATGTGAAATCTGCTCCAAATAAAAGAAAAACTCTCCCAGTTTCATAGCTATTCAGTGCAGTTTGATGTGGGCTCCATTTGTTGCCCTACACAAATCCAAATGATAGCATAAGCTTGTGGTTGCATGATGTTACAGACCTGGGGACTCAGCAACAGCTTAAATGAGTTTGTGTTGTTTGATTGGTTCTTGTTATCTCTCCTCATGAACAGGTCTGATATCATTGGGCCAGAGAAAGGGCGGCAAAATGTAAACTATAAAAGTGCACCATGACTTTACGGACACACTGTATTTTGGATCACAATTCTAAACTTGTTTGCAGTTATTACCACTGTGATCCACTAGAATCCGTTTATTACTAAAGGTACCGTCTCACAGTGACACTTTGGTCACTACGACGGCACGATCCGTGACGCTCCAGCATCGCTCCAATATCGCTCCAGCGTCATAGACTGCGGTCACACTAGGCAATGCACGGCGCTGGAGCGATAACTTCACGACGTATTTGCGATGTAGAAGCTGTTGGTTACTATGCGCACATCGTATACAATATCGTGCACACCTTAGTTACACCATGCGATCATGCCGCCACAGCGGGACACTAGACGACGAAAGAAAGTTTCAAAGGATCTGCTACGACGTACGATTCTCAGCGGGGTCCCTGATCGCAGTAGCATGTCAGACACAGCGAGATCGTAAGTATATCGCTGGAACGTCACGAATCGTGCCGTCGTAGCGATCAAAATGCCACTGTGTGACAGTACCCTAAGTGTAGAAATATAATATAAATCTAATCAATAAAAAGCTGGAAGGAAAGTAAAAGCGCAATAGGGTCTTATCTGGTATTAAGAGATACCTGTATGTTATGACCTGGTGGTAAGGACAATAATGGACCTGGTGGTTAAGAGCACACGGAACAACCTGATAGTTACAAATAATATAGGACAAGCTCTGAGACGCGGGAACTCTGCTGACCGCAATCCCTAATTCTATCACACACACTAGAAATAGCCGTGGATTGCTCCTAACGCTCCCTATGCAACTCGACACAGCCTAAGGAACTAGCTAGCCCTGAAGATAGAAAAATAAGCCTACCTTGCCTCAGAGAAATCCCCCAAAGGAAAAGGCAGCCCCCCACATATAATGACTGTGAGTAAAGATGAAAATACAAACACAGAGATGAAATAGATTTAGCAAAGTGAGGCCCGACTTACTGAACAGACTGAGGATAGGAAAGGTAACTTTGCGGTCAGCACAAAAAACTACAAAAAGACCACGCAGAGGGCGCAAAAGACCCTCCGCACCGACTCACGGTGCGGAGGCGCTCCCTCTGCGTCCCAGAGCTTCCAGCAAGCAAGACAAAAATCAAAATAGCAAGCTGGACAGAAAAATAGCAAACAGAGAAAAACAAGCAAGAACTTAGCTTCTGCTGGGAAGACAGGTCACAAGAACGATCCAGGAGTGAACTAGACCAATACTGGAACATTGACAGGTGGCATGGAGCAATGATCTAAGTGGAGTTAAATACAGCAGCCAGCTAACGAATTAACCTCGTCACCTGTGGAAGGAAACTCAGAAGCCGCAGCCCCATGGACAGAACCAGCCGAAGTACCATTCATGACTACAGGAGGGAGCTTGACAACAGAATTCACAACACCTGTAATCAGATTTTACAGATAGAGCCCAAACACAGGCTCACAGAAATATTAGCTGCTGCAGATTCACCGGTCTCCTCGTGACCAGCCAGAGTAAAAAAAAAATGGGATAAAAAGGTGGATTAACTCTGCGCTGCTTGAAAGATAGAAGTCCAAATGGATATTCAGATGAAAAGTGGCTTTATTCAACGCGTTTCAGAGTACTATGACTCCTGCATCAGGAAACCACAAATGTATATACAAAAAAGGTATATACTTTTGTGGTTTCCTGATGAAGTCATAGTACTCCGAAACACATTGAATAAAGCCACTTTTCATCTGAATATCCATTCGGACTTCTATCTTTCAAGCAGCGCAGAGTTAATCCACCTTTTTATCCAATATAAATCTAATAGGATACTTGATTACTGTCCCTTACAAATTATTAGTCAAATTATTTAATTCCCATATTATGTATGCATAGTCACGAAACATTGAACCACATAGGAGACTTATCATCCTTCCTCCACTTAAATATTACTTGTGGGAGTCTACAAACCTCTATTTATGGATATTTATTGGCATTATTGTATCATACTAGCCAGTATAGTTATTAAAATTATGAACAGATTTATATATTGGCTGCTAGAGTTGCAAGATGTATATGAACAGTATAGTGGATTACAGTGGTAATAACGACAAACTACTTTACAACTGATTTACACGTTGATGAATGCATTGTTTAAAGGGATGAAACACATTTACAAAAGCAATCCTAGGAGTCGTGCATTCCAACAGAGATGAGATTGTCCCCTCTTTTTTATCGTCACGGGTTGCGGATGGATAGCCCCTATCGTGAAATTTCCTGTCCATCTCCCTGTGTCTGAGGTGGCGATTAACTGGATTTGAAACAATTCTCTCTATTCTATCATGCTGAGATTTTGGTAATGCTCTTTTAATATGTCGGGGATGGCTACTTGTGTATAAAAGTAGACTGTTCTTGTCAGTGGGTTTGACATACAAGTCAGTTTCAACCATGCCTCCTGTCCGTATAATAACTAGTGTAGCCAAAAGGTTAATGGAATGACTGTTGTGTTGAATAGAAAAGGTGATACCTGGCATACTAGAGTCCAAATCCCCATAAAATTGAAGCAGGGTTTCAACACTACCAGTCCAAATCAGGAACACGTCGTCAATAAAGCGTTTCCAAAATATCACATTAGATAAAAATTGAGGATGACAGTATACAAAGGTTGTCTCAAAAAAATCCATGAATATGTTCGCGTACGGGGGCGCGACATTGGACCCCATTGCTGCACCTTTCTTTTGAATATAGTACTGATCCTCAAACAGAATATTTTGTAAGAATCAATTTAAGCAGGTCTTTACAAAATTGTAATTAGTTGTCTGTGAAATTTGCATGTGTTGTAATAAACCTGGTCACTGATTCAAGACCTTCTTGGTGCCCAATATTAGTATACAAACTAGCGATATCCATAGTTACCAATAGACACTCTGGGGGTAAAGTGCCCATATCTTTAACCCCTTAAGCCCCGAGGGTGGTTTGCACGTTAATGACCGGGCCAATTTTTACAATTCTGACCACTGTCCCTTTATGAGGTTATAACTCTGGAACGCTTCAACGGATCTTGGCGATTCTGAAATAGTTTTCTCATGACATATTGTACTTCATGTTAGTGGTAAAATTTATTCGATATAACTTGCGTTTATTTGTGAAAAAAACGGAAATTTGGCGAAAATTTTGAAAATTTCGCAATTTTCGCCCCCAATTTTTTATTTTCCCAAGGGTAAGAGAAGAAATTAGACCACAAAAGTTGTTGTGCAATTTGTCCTGAGTACGCTGATACCCCATATGTGGGTGTAAACCATTGTTTGGGCGCATGGCAGAGCTCGGAAGGGAAGGAGCGCCATTTGACTTTTCAATGCAAAATTGACTGGAATTGAGATGGGACGCCATGTTGCGTTTGGAGAGCCCCTGACGTGCCTAAACATTGAAACCCCCCACAAGTGACACCATTTTGGAAAGTAGACCCCTTAAGGAACTTACCTAGATGTGTGGTGAGCACTTTGACCCACCAAGTGCTTCATAGAAGTTTATAATGCAGAGCCATAAAAATAAAAAATCATATTTTTTCACAAAAATGATCTTTTTGCCCCCAATTTTTTATTTTCCCAAGTGTAAGAGAAGAAATTAGACCACAAAAGTTGTTGTGCAATTTGTCCTGAGTACGCTGATACCCCATATGTGGGTGTAAACCATTGTTTGGGCGCATGGCAGACCTCGGAAGGGAAGGAGCGCCATTTGACTTTTCAATGCAAAATTGACTGGAATTGAGATGGGACGCCATGTTGCGTTTGGAGAGCCCCTGATGTGCCTAAACATTGAAACCCCCCACAAGTGACACCATTTTGGAAAGTAGACCCTCTAAGGAACTTATGTAGATGTGTTTTGAGAGCTTTGAGCCCCCAAGTGTTTCACTACAGTTTATAACGCAGAGCCGTGAAAATAAAAATTCTTTTTTTTTTCACAAAAATGATTTTTTAGTCCCCAGTTTTGTATTTTCACAAGGGTAACAGGATAAATTGGACCCCAAAAGTTGTTGTCCAATTTGTCCTGTGTACGCTGATACCCCATATGTGGGGGGGAAGCACTGTTTGGGCGCATGGCAGAGCTCGGAAGGGAAGGAGCGCCATTTGGAATACAGACTTAGATGGATTGGTCTGCAGGCGTCACGTTGCATTTGCAGAGCCCCTGATGTACCCAAACAGTAGAAACCCCCCACAAGTGACCCCATATTGGAAACTAGACCTCCCAAGGAACCTATCTAAATGTGTTGTGAGAACTTTGAACCCCCAAGTGTTTCACTGCAGTTTACAACGCAGAGCCGCGAAAATAAAAAAAATCTTATTTTTCCCACAAAAATGATTTTTAGCCCCCCACATTTTTATTTTCCCAAGGATAACAAGAGAACTTGGACCCGAAAAGTTGTTGTCTAATTTGTCCTGAGTACGCTGATACCCCACATGTGGGGGTAAACCCCTGTTTGAGCGCACCGGAGAGCTCGGAAGGGAAGGAGCACTGTTTTACTTTTTCAACGCAGAATTGGCTGGAATTGAGATCGGACGCCATGTCGCGTTTGGAGAGCCCCTGATGTGCCTGAACAGTGGAAACTCCCCAATTCTAGCTGAAACCCTAACCCTAACACACCCCTAACCCTAATCCCAACGGTAACCTGTTGTGAATTCTGTGGCTGAGTTCACTTCTGTGGTCACAAGTGGTATTGCAGTCTCTGGGCTTCCTCCCTCAGGTGTTTTGGTGAGCTCGTTGGCTGCCTTGCTATTTAGCTCCACCTGAGTCTGTCTTCCTTGCTCCTTGTCAATGTTCCAGTGTTGGATCTGAGCTACTGCATCTTTCCTTGGGCCTGCTGCTCTGCTAGATAAGTGCTTCTAGTTTGTTTTCTGTTTTTTCTGTCCAGCTTGTTATTATCTTTTGCTGGAAGCTCTGAGAAGCAAAGGGGTGCACCGCCGTGCTGTTAGTTCGGCACGGTGGGTCTTTTTGCCCCTTTGCGTGGTTTTCGTTTTAGGGTTTTTTGTAGACTGCATAGTTCTCTTTGCTATCCTCGCTCTGTCTAGAATATCGGGCCTCACTTTGCTGAATCTATTTCATTCCTACGTTTGTCTTTTCATCTTGCTAACAGTCATTATATGTGGGGGCTGCCTATTCCTTTGGGGTATTTCTCTGAGGTAAGTCAGGCTTGTATTTCTATCTTCAGGCTAGTCAGCTCCTCAGGCAGTGCCGAGTTGCATAGGTAGTGATAGGCGCAATCCACTGCTGCTTATAGTTGTGTGAGGATAGATCAGGTACTGCAGTCTACAGAGATTCCACGTCTCAGAGCTCGTCCTATTGTTTTGGGTTATTGCCAGATCTCTGTATGTGCGCTGATTACTGCACGCTGTGTTGCCTGATTGCCAGCCATAACAGTACAAGGAGCCTTTCAATGATTTCCAATAGAGGGAAAAAAGAAATCCTGACATCATTTTTTTTTCTTAGCTCTGTCTTCAGTCTTTTTTTTCCCCTAGACATTAGAGTGCTTCAGGACACAGCTGTGGACATGGATATTCAGGCTCTGTGCTCCTCAATGGATAATCTCGTTGTAAATGTACAAAAGATTCAAGATACTATTGATCAGAAATCGATGCTAGAACCAAGAATTCCGATTCCTGATTTGTTTTTTGGTGACAGAACTAAGTTCCTGAGCTTCAGAAATAATTGTAAGCTATTTTTGGCCTTGAAACCTCATTCTTCTGGTAATCCTATTCAACAGGTTTTGATTATTATTTCTTTTTTGCGCGGCGACCCACAGGACTGGGCGTTTTCTCTTGCACCAGGAGATTCTGCATTGAGTAATGTTGATGCATTTTTCCAGGCGCTGGGATTGCTTTACGATGAGCCTAATTCAGTGGATCAAGCTGAGAAAAATCTGCTGGCTTTATGCCAGGGTCAGGATGATGTAGAAGTATATTGTCAGAAATTTAGAAAATGGTCAGTACTCACTCTGTGGAATGAATCTGCACTAGCGGCTTTGTTCAGAAAGGGTCTCTCTGAAGCTCTTAAGGATGTAATGGTGGGATTTCCTATGCCTGCTGGTTTGAATGAGTCTATGTCCTTGGCCATTCAGATCGGTCGTCGCTTGCGCGAGCGTAAATCTGTGCACCATCTGGCGGTATTGTCTGAGAGTAAGCCTGAGCCTATGCAGTGCGACAGGACTATGACTAAAGTAGAACGGCACGAACACAGACGTCTGAACAGACTGTGTTTCTATTGTGGTGATTCTACTCATGCTATTTCTAATTGTCCTAAACGCACTAGGCGGTTCGATAGCTCTGCCGTTATTGGTACTGTACAGTCCAAATTCCTTTTGTCCATTACCTTAATGTGCTCTTTGTCATCATATTCTGTCATGGCGTTTGTGGATTCAGGCGCTGCCCTGAATCTGATGGATTTGGATTATGCTAAACGTTGTGGATTTTTCTTGGAGCCTTTGCGGTGTCCTATTCCGTTGAGAGGAATTGATGCTACACCTCTGGCCAAGAATAAGCCTCAGTACTGGGCCCAGCTGACCATGTGCATGGCTCCTGCACATCAGGAAGTTATTCGCTTTTTGGTACTGCATAATTTGCATGATGTGGTCGTGTTGGGGTTGCCATGGCTACAAACCCATAATCCAGTATTGGATTGGAACTCTATGTCGGTAACCAGCTGGGGTTGTCAGGGAGTACATGGTGATGTTCCATTTTTGTCTATTTCGTCATCCATTCCTTCTGACATCCCAGAGTTCTTGTCGGACTTTCAGGATGTATTTGAAGAGTCCAAGTCTGATGCCCTTCCTCCGCATAGGAATTGTGATTGTGCTATCGATTTGATTCCTGGTAGTAAATTCCCTAAGGGTCGTTTATTTAATTTGTCCGTACCTGAACACACCGCTATGCGCAGTTATGTGAAGGAGTCCCTGGAGAAGGGACATATTCGCCCATCGTCGTCACCATTGGGAGCAGGGTTCTTTTTTGTAGCCAAGAAGGATGGTTTGCTAAGACCGTGTATTGATTACCGCCTTCTTAATAAGATCACTGTTAAGTTTCAGTATCCCTTGCCATTGATTTCTGACTTGTTTGCTCGGATTAAGGGGGCTAGTTGGTTTACTAAGATTGATCTTCGTGGTGCGTATAATCTGGTGAGAATCAGGCAGGGAGATGAATGGAAAACGGCATTTAATACGCCCGAGGGTCATTTTGAGTATCTGGTGATGCCGTTCGGACTTGCCAATGCTCCATCTGTTTTTCAGTCTTTTATGCATGACATTTTCCGTGAGTATCTGGATAAATTCTTGATTGTTTACTTGGATGACATTTTGATCTTCTCAGATGATTGGGAGTCTCATGTGAAGCAAGTCAGAATGGTTTTCCAGGTACTGCGTGCTAATTCCTTGTTCGTGAAGGGATCAAAGTGTCTCTTCGGTGTGCAGAAAGTTTCATTTTTGGGGTTCATCTTTTCCCCTTCTACTATCGAGATGGATCCGGTTAAGGTTCAGGCCATCCAGGATTGGACTCAGCCGACATCTCTAAAAAGTTTGCAGAAATTCCTGGGCTTTGCTAATTTTTATCGTCGCTTCATCTGTAATTTTTCTAGCATTGCCAGACCATTGACCGATTTGACCAAGAAGGGTGCTGATTTGGTTAATTGGTCTTCTGCTGCCGTGGAGGCTTTTCAGGAGTTGAAGCGTCGTTTTTGCTGTGCCCCTGTGTTGTGTCAACCTGATGTTTCTCTTCCGTTCCAGGTCGAGGTTGATGCTTCTGAGATTGGTGCAGGGGCGGTTTTGTCACAGAGAGGTTCTGGTTGCTCAGTGTTCAAACCATGTGCTTTCTTTTCCAGGAAATTTTCTGCTGCTGAGCGTAATTATGATGTGGGCAACCGAGAGTTGCTGGCCATGAAGTGGGCATTCGAGGAGTGGCGTCATTGGCTTGAGGGTGCTAAGCATCGCGTGGTGGTTTTGACTGATCATAAGAACCTTACTTATCTTGAGTCTGCCAAGCGCTTGAATCCTAGACAGGCCCGTTGGTCGTTATTTTTTGCTCGTTTTGATTTTGTGATTTCATACCTTCCGGGCTCTAAAAATGTGAAGGCGGATGCTCTGTCTAGGAGTTTTGTGCCCGACTCTCCGGGGTTATCTGAGCCGGCGAGTATCCTCAAGGAAGGAGTCATTGTGTCTGCCATCTCCCCTGATTTGCGGAGAGTGTTGCAGAAATTTCAGGCTAATAAACCTGATCGTTGTCCGGCCGAGAAACTGTTCGTCCCTGATAGGTGGACTAGTAAAGTTATCTCTGAACTTCATTGTTCGGTGCTGGCCGGTCATCCAGGAATCTTTGGTACCAGGGAGTTGGTTGCTAGATCCTTCTGGTGGCCATCTCTGTCACGGGATGTGCGTGCTTTTGTGCAGTCCTGTGGAATTTGTGCTAGGGCTAAGCCCTGCTGTTCACGTGCCAGTGGGTTGCTTTTGCCCTTGCCGGTCCCGAAGAGGCCTTGGACACATATTTCGATGGATTTCATTTCTGACCTTCCCGTTTCTCAAAAGATGTCTGTCATTTGGGTGGTCTGTGATCGCTTTTCTAAAATGGTCCATCTGGTGCCCTTGGTTAAATTGCCTTCCTCCTCTGATTTGGTGCCTTTGTTCTTCCAGCATGTGGTTCGTTTACATGGCATTCCTGAGAATATTGTTTCTGACAGAGGTTCCCAGTTTGTCTCGAGGTTCTGGCGAGCCTTTTGTGGTAGGATGGGCATTGACCTATCTTTTTCCTCAGCCTTCCATCCTCAGACTAATGGCCAGACCGAACGAACCAATCAGACCTTGGAAACATATCTGAGATGTTTTGTTTCCGCTGACCAGGATGATTGGGTGTCATTTTTGCCGTTGGCTGAGTTCGCCCTTAATAATCGGGCCAGCTCGGCTACCTTGGTCTCTCCATTTTTCTGCAATTCTGGGTTCCATCCTCGTTTCTCTTCAGGACAGGTTGAGTCTTCGGACTGTCCTGGTGTGGATTATGTGGTGGACAGGTTGCAGCAGATCTGGACTCAGGTAGTGGACAATTTGACCTTGTCCCAGGAGAAGGCTCAGCTTTTCGCTAATCGCAGACGCCGTGTGGGACCCCGACTTCGTGTTGGGGATCTGGTTTGGTTATCTTCTCGTCATATACCTATGAAGGTTTCCTCTCCTAAATTTAAACCTCGTTTTATTGGTCCGTATAGGATTTCTGAGATTCTCAATCCGGTGTCTTTTCGTCTGACCCTCCCAGACTCCTTTTCCATACATAATGTATTCCATAGGTCGTTGTTGAGGAGATACGTGGCACCTATGGTTCCATCTGTGGAGCCTCCTGCCCCTGTTTTGGTGGAGGGGGAATTGGAGTATATTGTGGAGAAGATTTTGGATTCTCGTGTCTCTAGACGGAAACTCCAGTATCTGGTCAAATGGAAGGGTTATGCTCAGGAAGATAATTCCTGGGTTTTTGCCTCTGATGTCCATGCCCCAGATCTTGTTCGTGCCTTTCATGTGGCTCATCCTGGTCGGCCTGGGGGTTCTGGTGAGGGTTCGGTGACCCCTCCTCAAGGGGGGGGTACTGTTGTGAATTCTGTGGCTGAGTTCACTTCTGTGGTCACAAGTGGTATTGCAGTCTCTGGGCTTCCTCCCTCAGGTGTTTTGGTGAGCTCGTTGGCTGCCTTGCTATTTAGCTCCACCTGAGTCTGTCTTCCTTGCTCCTTGTCAATGTTCCAGTGTTGGATCTGAGCTACTGCATCTTTCCTTGGGCCTGCTGCTCTGCTAGATAAGTGCTTCTAGTTTGTTTTCTGTTTTTTCTGTCCAGCTTGTTATTATCTTTTGCTGGAAGCTCTGAGAAGCAAAGGGGTGCACCGCCGTGCTGTTAGTTCGGCACGGTGGGTCTTTTTGCCCCTTTGCGTGGTTTTCGTTTTAGGGTTTTTTGTAGACTGCATAGTTCTCTTTGCTATCCTCGCTCTGTCTAGAATATCGGGCCTCACTTTGCTGAATCTATTTCATTCCTACGTTTGTCTTTTCATCTTGCTAACAGTCATTATATGTGGGGGCTGCCTATTCCTTTGGGGTATTTCTCTGAGGTAAGTCAGGCTTGTATTTCTATCTTCAGGCTAGTCAGCTCCTCAGGCAGTGCCGAGTTGCATAGGTAGTGATAGGCGCAATCCACTGCTGCTTATAGTTGTGTGAGGATAGATCAGGTACTGCAGTCTACAGAGATTCCACGTCTCAGAGCTCGTCCTATTGTTTTGGGTTATTGCCAGATCTCTGTATGTGCGCTGATTACTGCACGCTGTGTTGCCTGATTGCCAGCCATAACAGTAACCCTAACCACACCCCTAACCCTGACACGCCCCTAATTCTAATCCCAACCCTAATCCCAACCGTAAATATAATCCAAACCCTAACCCTAACTTTAGCCCCAACCCTAACCTTAACTTTAGCCCCAACCCTAACCCTAACTTTAGCTCCGACCCTAACCCTAGCCCCAACCCTAACCCTAACCCTAGCCCCAACCCTAACCCCAACCCTAACCCCAACCCTAGCCCCAACCCTAGCACCAACCCTAGCCCTAACCCTAGCCCTAACCCTAGCCCCAACCCTAACCCTAGCCCTAACCCTAGCCCTAACCCTAGCCCTGATGGGAAAATGGAAATAAATACATTTTTTTAATGTTATTATTTTTCCCTAACTAAGGGGGTGATGAAGGGGGTTTTGATTTACTTTTATAGCGTTTTTTATATCGGATATTTATGATTGGCAGCCGTCACACACTAAAATACGCTATTTTTATAGCAAAAAAGTTTTTGTGTCTCCACATTTTGAGACCTATAATTTTTCCATATTTTGGTCCACAGAGTCATGTGAGGTCTTGTTTTTTGCGGGACGAGTTTTTATTGGTAACATTTTTGGACACTTGACAGTTTTTGATCACTTTTTATTCCGATTTTTGTGAGGCAGAATGACCAAAAACCAGCTATTCATGAATTTCTTTTGGGGGAGGCGTTTATACCGTTCCGCGTTTGGTAAAGTGGATGAAGCAGTTTTATTCGTCGGGTCAGTACGATTACAGCGATACCTCATTTATATCATTTTTTTATGTTTTGGCGCTTTTATACGATAAAAGCTATTTTATAGAAAAAATAATTATTTTGGCATCGCTTTATTCTCAGGACTATAACTTTTTTATTTTTTTGCTTATTATGCTTTGTGGTGGCTCTTTTTTTGCGGGACAAGATGACGTTTTCAGCGGTATCATGGTTATTTATATCCGTCTTTTTGATCGCGTGTTATTCCACTTTTTGTTCGGCGGTATGATAATAAAGCGTTGTTTTTTGGCTCGTTTTTTTTTTTTCTTACGGTGTTCACTGAAGGGGTTAACTAGTGGGCCAGTTTTATAGGTTGTTTTTTTTTTTTAGATAAAGAAATGTATTTATGGGAATAATATATATATATTTTTTTATTTATTTAGTAATTTTTTTTTTTTTTTACACATGTGGAAATTTTTTTTTTTACTTGTTTACTTTGTCCCAAGGGGGGACATCACAGATCTCCGATCTTACAGTTTGCACAGCTCGGCGATCTCACTGACATCACTGCAGGCTTACCAGCACCTGCAGGCGACCCGGAAGTACTCCCTGCAGGACCCGGATGCAGCCCCGCGGCCATTTTGGATCCGGGGCCTGCAGGTAGAAGATGTTCGGTACAAGGTGAGCACATCACCTTGTACCGATCGTCTCAGGGAAGCCCGCAGGGAGCCCCCTCCCTGCGCGATGCTTCCCTGTACCGCCGGCACATCGCGATCATGTTTGATCGTGGTGTCCCGGGGGTTAATGTGCTGGGAGCGGTCCGTGACCGCTCCTGGCACATAGTGCCGGATGTCAGCTGCGATAGTCAGCTGACACCCGGCCGCGATCGGCCGCGCTCCCCCCGTGAGAGTGACGTACTATCCCGCCACTGGGAATTAAGTCCCAGGTCACCTGGACGGGATAGTACGTCATATGGGATTAAGGGGTTAAGTAGTTGTAGAAAGTGTGTAGTGTCCTTTAAATAAGATCTCATATGAGGGACAATTGGAGATAGAATTTTTCTAATGTTATTGCTAGGGGTGACAGAATTGAATTGGTGGAAGCAACTATAGGTCTCCTAGGAGATCTGAACAAATTTTTATGAATTTTCGGGAGTGTATAGAAAACCAGAATAACCGGATGGGTATTAATCAAAAAATCTCCCAGTTTTTGGTCAATGGTTCTCAATTGCTGATAGCATATCACCAATGCTTTAATCTGTCTTGCTATGTCAAAAGTGGGATTATTAGATATGGGTGTGTAGGTGCTGGTATCCCTGAGTTGTGAGCGAATTTCAACTATGTAATAGGACCGATCTAACACCACAAGTGCACCCCCCTTATCAGCAGATTTTATAATTAAACCTTTATTAGTTTTTAAATCTAGTAATGACCTACATTCTTCATTAGATAAATTATTTTTTACCTTAATGAGACCCTTGCCTATCGATTCCAAAATTATCTTAACAGCCATTTTGTACCATTTCAATAAAAGTCTCCACAGGATGGTATGAACGTGGTGGTTGAAATGTGCTAGGAACCCTTAAACCTAGGGATTTCAATAAAAAACACGTTTGAACCAATGATGAATTAGGAATCATAGCTTATGTTTTGTTAGAAAAATGTGCTTTGAGTCTCAAAATTCTAAAAAAAACAATGTAGTTCCTGATCAACTTGAAATGTATCAAAATGAAGCACTGGGCAAAGGTTAAGCCTTTTTGTAAAAGTGTCATTTCTGCCGAGGAAAGGATCTGAGATAAGATGTTGTATACGATATTATTGGAGGTTGAGGTCCCCTTACCTGAGACCTCGTAGTCATTCTCTGCCGATCTGTGTTTTCTCCTTCACCTCTGCGTCTTCCTTAATATGGACGGGCACGGCGTGTTTCTAAAAAAGATGCTCGTGGGGCTCCAAAATCACTGTCTGAACTGGTGGAGATAGAGCTGTTGTTTCTCTGAATTGTTCGTGGTCCCCTGAAGAAGCCAGCAGAGCACCATCGATACACTTGATTGTTCTTGTAATCATCCATGTCTCTTAGGAACTTCATCCTCTTCTTATCTTGTAAACTGTTACAAAATTCAGAAATAGTATTATCAAGTTTAGTTTTCAGTACCTTGAAATCCTCAGGTGAAGTAGTATCAGTCAGTTGTTGTTCAGTAGTGGAGATCTCGGTTTTCAAATCCGTAATTTCCTTCTGTAAAAAATCAATTGTCAAAAATATAAGGTCCATAGAACATTTATTGAGAATGGATTCAAATTTGACACAATAATCAGTGTTCTCTTGGAACAGTGTAGGTCTGACAGGGACCCTGAGGCCTCTAGGGATGCATTGTACTGTGTGGTATTTGGGCCAATGTTATTGAATGTAAGTCCAATGCCATCAATCTCCGCAAATCCCTTTCAAAGTCTCTAGTCTGTATTTCTTCAGATGGTGTATGAAGAAAGGTCCCCGGGGTCGTGACCTGAGAAATGATATTGGATGTCTCCTCCGAGTTGTAGGATAAGGTCAAAAAAGACATTTGTTAAAGATATACAGGAGCAAACCACCCAAAAGAGATCAAAATCAGAAAAATATAAGGGGTGCTCACTGTTAAAGAGAGGTGGTTGGAGAAAAATAGTATATAAGTATCAAAAATAACTCCAGCACTCTAAAAGTTCCAGCCAAATGGTATAATTTATTATAAGTTTTCCAAAAAATTATGATACATTTCATAGTATCAGGTATATGATTCAACGTTTCGGCTTTCTATAAGCCTTTATCAAGAAATACCTATATCTCCAATGACATGAATAAATTGATTAGATTCTCAACTATGTCAAAAAAGTAAATATATGGACAAAATCTGTGACAAAATAAACATAATATAGATCACAAGCAAATATATACACACATATATTTGTATACATGTATAGGTATATGTACATTAATTTACATCAGTAATACATCCATCATGATCCTCAACACCAAATTATATGTCAAATCTTATGTGAAAAAAAAATTTCAGCATACCCACAGAATATGAGCATATATGTGTATGACTATCCCTATCCTTGATTTTGTCCATGTATAGGTAGAAAATACGCCCACAATAAAAAACAGCCAACAACAGTGAAAACAGCACCAATGTGGCCCTAAGTGAGTTTAGTGGGTAATTTGAGTATCATGAATAGAAAACCACTGAACTAGTGCTTTGTATTCTGCATACCGCAACATGTGCTGTATATTAGAAAGTATTAAAATAGTGACTAGATATCTATGGAGGCTGCCGTCCCCAGGTCGGGATGTAAAATCCACAAAAGAGCGATCACAGATAAACAGATACAATACCTCACATAACGAAAGTTTCCGGGTGATCCGAGTCCATGGAGCGGTACCCTGTGGCTGCACGTGTGTCTTCATATACGGACATAGTGACCTATGTAGGGGAAAACTTCCATCAATATACATTGACACAAGTAGCCATCCCCGACATATTAAAAGAGCATTACCAAAATCTCAGCATGATAGAATAGAGAGAATTGTTTCACATCCAGTTAATCGCCAACTCAGACACAGGGAGATGGACAGGAAATTTCATGATAGGTGCTATCTATCCGCAACCCGTGATGATAAAATAGAGGGGACAATCTTGTCTCCGTTGGAACGCATGACTCCTAGGCTAGCTTTTATAAATGTGTTTCATCCCTTTAAACAACGCATTCATTAATGTATGTTGAAGCATTGGAATATTTTACAAAATTCCTATCCCAATATTCCGGAGTTTAATACGAGACCCATTATTTGTAATAAGAGGTCAGAAGATATAAGAAATCATCTTGCAAGGGCGGATGTTGGCCCCTCCAAGTCTATAGTAAAACAAATAGTTTTCAGTACTCCATGCAATGGGACCTTCCCGTGTCTAGGTTGCCTGCAATGCTCTAATATTTCTAAGGGTGATTCATTCACACATCCACCTTCGGGACGCAGATTCCCAATTAACCCGCATCAAAGCCGGGACATGTCAGCTGTTTTGAACAGCTGACATGTGCCCGTAATAGGCGTGAGCAGAATCACGATCTGCCCGCGCCTATTAACTAGTTAAATGCCGCTGTCAAACGCAGACAGCGGCATTTAACTACCGCTTCCGGCCGGGCGGCCGGAAATGACGTCATCGCCGACCCCGTCACATGATCGGGGGTCGGCGATGCTTCAAAATTGTAACCATAGAGGTCCTTGAGACCTCTATGGTTACTGATCGCCGGCAGCTGTGAGTGCAACCCTGTGGTCGGCGCTCACAGCACACCTGATTTTCAGCTACATAGCAGCGAACAGCAGATCGCTGCTATGTAGCAGAGCCGATCGTGCTGTGCCTGCTTCTAGCCTCCCATGGAGGCTATTGAAGCATGGCAGAAGTAAAAAAAAAAGTTAAAAAAAACGTGAAAAAAATAAAAAAATATAAAAGTTTAAATCACCCCCCTTTCGCCCCAATCAAAATAAATCAATAAAAAAATATCAAATCTACGCATATTTGGTATTGCTGCACTGAGAATCGCCCGATCTATCAACTAAAAAAAAGCATTAACCTGATCGCTAAACAGCGTAGCGAGAAAAAAATTCGAAACGCCAGAATTACGTTTTTTTGGGTCGCCACGACATTGCATTAAAATGCAATAACGGGCGATCAAAAGAACGTATCTGCACCAAAATGCTATCATTAAAAACGTCATCTCAGCACGCAAAAAATAAGCCCTCAACCGACCCCAGATCATGAAAAATGGAGACGCTACGGGTATCAGAAAATGGCGCAATTTTTTTTTTTTTAGCAGCAAAGTTTGGAATTTTTTTTCACCACATAGGTAAAAAATAACCTAGACATATTTGGTGTCTATGAACTCGTACTGACCTGGAGAATCATAATGGCTGGTTAATTTTAGCATTTAGTGAACCTAGCAAAAAAGCCAAACAAAAAACAAGTCTGGGATTGCACTTTTTTTTGCAATTTCACCGCACTTGGAATTTTTTTCCTGTTTTCTAGTACAAGATATGCTAAAATCAATGATGTCGTTCAAAAGTACAACTCGTCCCGCAAAAAATAAGCCCTCACATGGCCAAATTGACGGAAAAATAAAAAAGTTATGGCTCTGGGAAGGAGAGGAGTGAAAAACGAACACAGAAAAATTAAAAATCCCAAGGTCATGAAGGGGTTAAAGGGCATTTTAACTGTGAGTCCTCATAAGTAGTGTATCTAAGGATGATTACCTATAAGGCATCCCTGGAAGACCGTCATAGCATCAACATGCTCAGCACACATGGAGTCAATATAGGTAATAGGTAATCGTCCTTTGTGGGCATCATATTTACCACTGCTTGGACTTAACCATTTATGATTATTTATGACTAGATGGCAGCCCGATTCTAAAGAATCGGGAGTCTAGAATCCATATATACTTTATATTTATATTTATTCAAATGTAAGAATAATACAATTAATAAATAATAGTAAGAAAGAACAAAAAATGGCTGCACTCACCAGCTCTTGACAATTCTTGTTAGCTCTGTGTCATTAGTATCCTTACTATTAGAGCTCATGTTGGCTAAGCTAAACAGCTTTAAGCGTGGTGGTGGCAAACAACAGGTTAATAAGAGGCAGTGTCAGGTAGTAGGAAAATAGCCAGTTAATAATAGGCAATAGTTCTTTGCAGGAATGCAGATATTAATAAATAGGCAGTTTATATTGCAGAGAAATTGCTGGGCAATAATGGACAATGTCCTTATGTGGCAAATAATAGAGCAATATACCCAATGTGGCAAAGAAGAGGTTAATAAACGGCAGTCTCTCAGTATAACAGTCAGTGAATAATAGGCAGTATATGGAGAAAACACCAAACAAAAGTTCAAAATTGGTGTGAAAATGTCACTGAACCACTTCACAACTAAATATATATAGTTTTGGTAAATGGTATTATCATTTTTTTGACGAAATTTGGCAGGAGCTTGAAGAGCAACGTCACTGGGCCCGCCTCCACGCAGTAGAAACTTGCTGTGAGGTAAAAATTCAAAAATCATACCAAAATGGCGGGCGGAGTGTGTCACAGTACGGCACGTTTCTGATTGGTCGCTCGCAGCAGGCGGCAACCAATCAGACACTGGACACTGTTGACATCACTTATCTCCGGACATTAGCTCCGGACATTAGCTCCGAACATTAGCTCCGGACATTATCTCCGCACATTAGCTCCGGACATTAGCTCCGGACATTAGCTCCGGACAAAGCCATGGAAGTTGGCACAAATTGCAGGAAGTAGTATTCTAGGCAATTAATCTCCGGACATTATCTCCGGACATTAGCTCCGGACATTAGCTCTGGACATTAGCTCTGGACAAAGCCACAGAAGTTGGCACAAATTGCAGGAAGTAGTATTCTAGGCAATTAATCTCCGGACATTAGCTCCGGACATTAGCTCCGGACATTAGCTCCGGACATTAGCTCCGGACAAAGCCACGGAAGTTGGCACAAATTGCAGGAAGTAGTATTCTAGGCAATTATATATTAGATTAGCATCTCTTCCCCTATACTTTTTCACCCTATATGGCGCTCTGCCATTGGAGCCTCTCTATATTCTATTTTTTGCACTTTCATTTCATTAAGGACTTTGCTATATATTTGTGATGGTATGCTGTTTATACTCTTACTAGATGGCAGCCCGATTCTAAAGAATCGGGAGTCTAGAATCCATATATACTTTATTTATTCAAATGTAAGAATAATACAATTAATAAATAATAGTAAGAAAGAACAAAAATAATAGGCAGTATATGGAGAAAACACCAAACAAAAGTTCAAAATTGGTGTGAAAATGTCACTGAACCACTTCACAACTAAATATATATAGTTTTGGTAAATGGTATTATCATTTTTTTGACGAAATTCGGCAGGAGCTTGAAGAGCAACGTCACTGGGCCCGCCTCCACGCAGTAGAAACTTGCTGTGAGGTAAAAATTAAAAAATCACACCAAAATGGCGGGCGGAGTGTGTCACAGTACGGCACGTTTCTGATTGGTCGCTCGCAGCAGGCGGCAACCAATCAGACACTGGACATTGTTGACGTCACTTATCTCCGGACATTAGCTCCGGACATTAGCTCCGGACATTAGCTCCGGACAAAGCCACGGAAGTTGGCACAAATTGCAGGAAGTAGTATTCTAGGCAATTATATATTAGATATCCCTGCTAGCACACATTGGTAGTCTGTTGGTAGGTTGAAAGCTTTATTATGAGCTTGTGTTACACTTTGTAATGTCACATGTGTGACTGTTTTTAAATGCTTTTAATGTTGTTCGTGTGTGCTTTTTGTACCCAATAAAAGATTTTTATAACATTCATGTCTCATGGTGATCCCCTCTTTATGGCCTACTTCTTTGTCTTGGATTAATGAGTCTTTGTACAATTTAGGCCAAGGTTGGATCCCATAACATATTTTTCTATGGTGCCCCCTCAATATATGTGTCTTATGAGATCTGACAACACAAATATGGCATAATTTTCGCTAAGATACTCCCACCCCCTAAATGGTGTGCATTATTTCTACACATATTACTTACTGTCCTTCATTATACCTTATACAGTAGCTTTTGAAAATATTCATATTTGCATCAGTTCATGTAAACAACATGCCTACAACTGTGAACATTTGGTTTTCTTTTTATTGTGAAGTAAACAACAAATAGGACTGTGATGGTGGGATATGTTATGTGGGTATCATATTTTGTGTATATTTATATTTTACTGATTATCATGGTGTTCTCTTGTAGGATGAGTTATTTGCCTATTGATGAATTGCTGTTATTTGCCATCTGATATTCTCCCCACAGTCCTGTACTGTTACCTTTCCACAAAGCCAGTGAATACCGTAATGTTATTTGCTAATATGCTAATATAGTAACATAGTAACATAGTTAGTAAGGCCGAAAAAAGACATTTGTCCATCCAGTTCAGCCTATATTCCATCATAATAAATCCCCAGATCTACGTCCTTCTACAGAACCTAATAATTGTATGATACAATATTGTTCTGCTCCAGGAAGACATCCAGGCCTCTCTTGAACCCCTCGACTGAGTTCGCCATCACCACCTCCTCAGGCAAGCAATTCCAGATTCTCACTGCCCTAACAGTAAAGAATCCTCTTCTATGTTGGTGGAAAAACCTTCTCTCCTCCAGACGCAAAGAATGCCCCCTTGTGCCCGTCACCTTCCTTGGTATAAACAGATCCTCAGCGAGATATTTGTATTGTCCCCTTATATACTTATACATGGTTATTAGATCGCCCCTCAGTCGTCTTTTTTCTAGACTAAATAATCCTAATTTCGCTAATCTATCTGGGTATTGTAGTTCTCCCATCCCCTTTATTAATTTTGTTGCCCTCCTTTGTACTCTCTCTAGTTCCATTATATCCTTCCGGAGCACCGGTGCCCAAAACTGGACACAGTACTCCATGTGCGGTCTAACTAGGGATTTGTACAGAGGCAATATAATGCTCTCATCATGTGTATCCAGACCTCTTTTAATGCACCCCATGATCCTGTTTGCCTTGGCAGCTGCTGCCTGGCACTGGCTGCTCCAGGTAAGTTTATCATTAACTAGGATCCCCAAGTCCTTCTCCCTGTCAGATTTACCCAGTGCTTTCCCATTCAGTGTGTAATGGTGATATTGATTCCTTCTTCCCATGTGTATAACCTTACATTTATCATTGTTAAACCTCATCTGCCACCTTTCAGCCCAAGTTTCCAACTTATCCAGATCCATCTGTAGCAGAATACTATCTTCTCTTGTATTAACTGCTTTACATAGTTTTGTATCATCTGCAAATATCGATATTTTACTGTGTAAACCTTCCACCAGATCATTAATGAATATGTTGAAGAGAACAGGTCCCAATACTGACCCCTGCGGTACCCCACTGGTCACAGCGACCCAGTTAGAGACTATACCATTTATAACCACCCTCTGCTTTCTATCACTAAGCCAGTTACTAACCCATTTACACACATTTTCCCCCAGACCAAGCATTCTCATTTTGTGTACCAACCTCTTGTGCGGCACGGTATCAAACGCTTTGGAAAAATCGAGATATACTACATCCAATGACTCACCGTGGTCTAGCCTATAGCTTACCTCTTCATAAAAACTGATTAGATTGGTTTGACAGGAGCGATTTCTCATAAACCCATGCTGATATGGAGTTAAACAGTTATTCTCATTGAGATAATCCAGAATAACATCCCTCAGAAACCCTTCAAATATTTTACCAACAATAGAGGTTAGACTTACTGGCCTATAATTTCCAGGTTCACTTTTAGGGCCCTTTTTGAATATTGGCACCACATTTGCTATGCGCCAGTCCTGCGGAACAGACCCTGTCGCTATAGAGTCCCTAAAAATAAGAAATAATGGTTTATCTATTACATTACTTAGTTCTCTTAGTACTCGTGGGTGTATGCCATCCGGACCCGGAGATTTATCTATTTTAATCTTATTTAGCCGGTTTTGCACCTCTTCTTGGGTTAGATTGGTGACCCTTAATATAGGGTTTTCATTGTTTCTTGGGATTTCACCTAGCATTTCATTTTCCACCGTGAATACCGTGGAGAAGAAGATGTTTAATATGTTAGCTTTTTCCTCGTCATCTACAACCATTCTTTCCTCCCTATTTTTTAAGGGGCCTACATTTTCAGTTTTTATTCTTTTACTATTGATATAGTTGAAGAACAGTTTGGGATTAGTTTTACTCTCCTTAGCAATGTGCTTCTGTTTCCTTTTTGGCAGCTTTAATTAGTTTTTTAGATAAAGTATTTTTCTCCCTATAGTTTTTTAGAGCTTCAATGGTGCCATCCTGCTTTAGTAGTGCAAATGCTTTCTTTTTACTGTTAATTGCCTGTCTTACTTCTTTGTTTAGCCACATTGGGTTTTTCCTATTTCTAGTCCTTTTATTCCCACAAGGTATAAACCGCTTACACTGCCTATTTAGGATGTTCTTAAACATTTCCCATTTATTATCTGTATTCTTATTTCTGAGGATATTGTCCCAGTCTACCAGATTAAGGGCATCTCTAAGCTGGTCAAACTTTGCCTTCCTAAAGTTCAGTGTTTTTGTGACTCCCTGACAAGTCCCCCTAGTGAAAGACAGGTGAAACTGTACAATATTGTGGTCGCTATTTCCTAGATGCCCAACCACCTGCAGATTTGTTATTCTGTCAGGTCTATTAGATAGTATTAGGTCTAAAAGTGCTGCTCCTCTGGTTGGATGATATGTTGACCTAGCTTGTTGAAACAATGAACCCCTGCGACCCACCCCCCTAACCTGTGAATGAGGAGAGGGACTTGTAAATATCAGGGAGGTGACACAAAGGCAGTCCTGTGTGGAATGATGAGGTGAACACAGCACATCAGAGAGAAGGGGAAGCATATGGGTCATGTTTTATCCTCTGTCTGCTGGATTATTGGACTCTCATCTCCTTGGACATTTATCTGGTTACTGAACTGCACTCAGCTTCTGGACTATCTTATCCTTTGTGTGGTGGATCGTATATGGACCTTTTGTGTTTTTGCCTAAATAAAGCTTTTGGAATTGTTCACTATTCTCTTGCTCTGTTGATTGTGTGGTATCGGAGAAGGACCCTGTGACAAGGACAAAATAACTTAAAACTTCAGTGTGCATCAATATTCACGTCCCTAAAGTCAGTACGTTTATAGAGCCTCCTTTTATGGCAATTACAGCTGCAAGTCACTTTGGATAAGTATCTATGAGCTTTCTACATCTTGCCAGTGGGATTTTTGCCCATTCTTCAAGGCAAAATTGCCTTCAAGTTACAGTAGATTAGTTTATTCTGGTGAACATCAATCTTCAATTCTGACCACAGATTCTCAATTGGATTAAGGTCTGGGCTTTCAATAGGTCACTCTAAAACATTTATACTTTTCCCACTTAAACCACTTGAGCACTGCTTTAGGAGCATGTTTTGGGTCATTGTCTTGTTGGAAGGTTTACCTCTGTTCCAGTCTCAAATCACTGACAGACTGACACACATTTTGCTCAAGAATATCCCTGTATTTCGCAATATCCATCTTCCCCTAGCCTGACCATTTTCCCTGTCCCTGCTGCTGAAAAACATCCTCACAACATGATATTGCTGCCACCATCATGTTTCACTGTGGGGATGGTGTTCTTGGGATGATGAGATGTGTTGGTTTGGCGCCAGTCATAGCTTTTACCTTGGTGGCTAAAAAATTCCATTTTAGCCTCACCTGACCACAGCACCATCCTCCATATATTTGGGGAGTCTCCCACATGTCTTTTGGCAAACTCAAAACAAGCCGTACAATTTTTTGTGTAAGTAAAGGCTTATTTTCTGCCAATTTTTCCATAAAGGCCACCTCTATGGAGTGAACGACTTATTGTGGTTGTATAGACAAATACTCCAGTCTCTGCTTGGAAACTCTGCATCTCCTTCAGGGCTACCTTTGATCTCTGTGCCTCCTCTCTGATTAATGCCATCCTTGCCTGAGCTGAAAGTTTTGGTGGGCGGCTCTCTCTTGGCAGGTTTGTTGTGGTAAAAAAAAGAAGGACTGTCCAGCTTCACCGAATCCGTGAAAAAGAATTTTCTTTATTCACAAACTTTAAACATGGAGGATACAGACTTCAGCACGAACCATATGGGTAAGAATCTCAACGCGTTTCTGGAGACTAAGCTCTCTTAATCATGACATTCATGATTAAGGGAGCTTAGTCTCCAGAAACGCGTTGAGATTCTTACCCATATGGTTCGTGCTGAAGTCTGTATCCTCCATGTTTAAAGTTTGTGAATAAAGAAAATTCTTTTTCACGGATTCGGTGAAGCTGGACATTCCTTCTTTCTTTGACGTTACATGCCTGGACACAGCGGGTATGTGCTCCCGAAGATTGGTTTATGCATCACGGGTGAGCTGGCTTATTTTTCCTCTTTCCCGGTTTGTTGTGGTACCATGCTCTTTTCTAGACTATTTAGTGCTGATGCATCACACACAAATATGATTACAAAAATATTTAAACACTTTGTAATGCAACAAAATAGGTAAAAAGCCAAAGTGGGTGAATACTTTTGCATGCTACTGTATGTACTTTAAGTCCTCTTTGACATGCAAAAGACCTTACGATTTACTTCACTAAGCTTCTCCCTACCTCCTCAGCAGCCTCTCCACACTCCAGTAAGCAGCCTCCCCCTGCCAGATGTAGCCTCCCCTCATTAGCCTCCCCCTGCCAGGTGCAGAATTCCCTCTGCAGCCTCCACTCACTCCCTTCAGCAGCCTCCCCCTGCCAGACTCAGACTCCACTGAGCAGCTTCATTCTGCCGGACACAGACTCGCCTTAATAGCCTCCCCATCAGCAGCCTCACCCTGCCAGATCCAGACTCCCCTCAGCAGCCTCCCCTCTCTTTACTGCCCTTAGCAGCCTCGCTTCTCCTCACTCCCCTCTGCAGCCTCACCTCTCCTAACTCACCTCTGCAGCCTCCCCTCTCTTCATTCCCCTCAGCAGTCTCCCCTCTCCTCACCTCACTCCCCTCTGCAACCTCCTCCGAGTCCTCACACACTGCCCGCCTCCTCTGCCTGCGGGAGCCCGGCTTTATATGATGGAGGCCCCCTGACTGGCTGGACGATTGGTACCCTTTCCTCCCTTTTTCTGATTCCCGGTCTCCTGCACGTAGGGGTATTTAGTGCTGCGGTAGCTTACACCTTCCCCCACCCCTTCCTGGTTGCTGGGGACGAATACGTCACTTCCGGCGTCGGGGCTAGTTCTGTTGGCACAGCCAGAAGAGTGCCTGAGGTGTTTTCGGCCGCCTGGAAGAAGGGACCATTTGAGCTTCCCACCCAACCTCCCATTGATGTTATGTGTCTGTCATACGGTGGAATGGAGCAGATGGTTATGAAATTTACGCAAGTTGCAGAGATTGGCGGAAGAGGAAGATGGGTAACATGTGCCGGGAGTCCGGTGGCATAGCCCCACAACTTCCGGTGTTTTATTAAATGAGCTGCGACCTTATCCCTCCAACAAAAATGAGGTGTTATACAGTTATTAAGAGAGTTGTTAAAAGGTTATTCTTCAAATAAAGTTGTGGCATCAAAATATTGTGTTTATAATTTCTCTGCGTTGGGAAAGCGGGGGAGATTTGGGGGTACGGGCAGTCTGCCCACTGTCGACTTCATTGTCTCCTGTCTCTCATGAACATGGCTGCTCTGCTCCAGAATGAAGAAGAGCGTGCAGCGTGTCGCATGTCCGGTGTACTATGTCAGGACCATGATGTTCTCGGGCCTGCTGCTGCGACTTAAAAGTACGGCACCGATTTCCGATCAGCGGATGCATTAACAACACTCTAGGTTAATCTCTAAATCACTGCAGTGTTATGTATCTGTCTTGCAGCGGCCCTAAACTATTGCGTCTCTGGCCTGACCACCAGAAGCAAGAGAGGGGGGCCTGGGCTGCCAGCACATCCGGGACCCCTTTTTGCTACTGCTCACCAGGCCACATGCAGTAGTAAGGGCAGTAATGCCCTGCTGGTGGCCCTGTGTGTATATAATTTTGTATATATCATTTGATACACTATATAATATATTGTTGGAGGGTCACTGGTAATGCGCTGGAGGGGAGATATTTCACTGAGGTTATTAGCTTCATTGATATGAACCAGGAGGTTTGCTCCAGCATGTTATGTGGGGTTAATCAGCCATAACAGGGACAGGTTTATTGTGAACAGCTAAAAAGATGAGTGGGATGGTTGTTCACTATGCTGCCATCCTAGGGTGTGGTCCAGGAGGTAAATGTGAAGTCTCTACACTTATTGTTTTGTGTGCTCTGAAGGAGCCATAACAGGGACAGATTTATTGTGAACAGTTAAAGAGATGGGCGGGATGGCTGTTCAATGTACAGTATCTCCACCCTAGGGTGTGGCCCAGGAGGTAAAAGCAAAGTCTCTTTACTTAATGATTATTCTGTGTGGTCTGAAAGAGAGCTGACCTAAAGAGCTGAGCTCTTGCTTAAAAGAGCTGAACCCTGATTTCTGAGCAGAAGGACCCTGAAGTTATATGAACTGTAATGTATGCTGTTTATTTTAGCCATCAAGACTGAATATGTCTACTTTGTTTTGGACTATTTTATGAGGCATATTTTAATAAACCAGCATAAGATTTAAATGAAAATCATTCCTTTGACTACTTTGTTAAGCAGCCGAGGGAGCCAATCTACCACAGTATCCAGTAGTGTAGCTACCGGGGGGCAGAGGGGGTGATGGCCTAGGGACCCGTGCTCTGAGGGGCCCACCTGGAGAAACCCTGTAACTGTATTGGAGTGCACAGCGTGCCGATACAGTTACATTCTGCGGAAGAGCCGGGAGACACGATCTCCCTGCTCTGCTGCCCGGCCGCTGTGTGGCCCCTGAGGAGGCGGTGGGGAACCCTGTGACTGCAGTGGGCCTCCCGCCTGTCATCGCAGGGTCAGCTTGATGAGAGAGGGAGCGTTACTATCCTTCTTCCATCATCCCCCTGTCAGCGTCTGATGTCACCAGGACTGACAGGTGGTAGTGATGACATCGGTACTCGACGCCCTCTGTCTGGAGATGACAGAACACCGCGGGAACAAGGAATAAGAAAGGTGAGTATTTTTTTATTGGGTGAATTATACTGTACTGGCAGCCTAATGGGGGTGCATTATACTATACAGGCTGCCTAATGGGTGAGCATTATACTGTACAGACTGTCTAATGGGGGTGCATTATAGTATACAATCTACCTAATGAGGGTGCATTATACTGTACTGGCTGCCTAATGGGGGTGCAATATACTATACAGACTCCCTAATGAGGGTGCATTATACTATACAGACTGCCTAATGGGGGTGCATTATATTGTACTGGCTTCCTAATGGGGGTGCATTATACTACTCAGGCTGCCTAATGGGGGTGCATTATACTATATAGACGGCCTAATGGGAGTGCATTATATTGTACTGGCTGCCTAATGGGAGTGCAGTATACTATACCGACTGCCTAATCAGGGGTGCATTGTATGTACTATACAGACTGCCTAGTGGGGGTGCATTATTATTGTACTGGCTGCCTAATTGGGGTGCATTACACTACACACACTGCCTAATGGGGGTGCATTATACTATACAGGCTGCCTAATGGGGGTGCATTATACTTTACAGACTGCCTAATGGGGTGCATTATACAGTACTGGCTGCATAATGGGGGAGCATTATACTGTACTGGCAGACCTATGGTGGTGCATTATACTGTACTGGCCTATGGGGAGTGCATTATACTATACAGGCCTATGGGGAATGTATTATACTATACAGGGCTATGGGGGTGCATTATACTGTACTGGCTGCCTATTGGGAGTGCATTATACTATACAGGCCTATAGAGAGTGCATTATACTATACAGGCCTATGGAGAATGCATTATACTATACAGGCATATGGGGAGTGCATTATACTATACAGGCCTATAGGGAGTGCATTATACTATACAGACCTATAGGGAGTGCATTATACTATTCAGGCCTATGGGGAGTGCATTATACTATTCAGGCCTATGGGGAGTGCATTATACTCTGCAGGCCTATGGGGAATGCATTATACTATGCAGGCCTATGGGGAATGCATTATACTATACAGGCCTATGGGGAATGCATTATACTATGCAGGCCTATGGGGAATGCATTATACTATACAGGCCTATGGGGAATGCATTATACTATGCAGGCCTATGGGGAATGTATTATACTATATTGAGGACTATTTGGTACATTATACTATATAGAGGCTATCTAGGGAGCCATTGTACAGTGTGGGGATTACAGTGAAGGGGCCATCACACAGTGTTGGAGCCATCAAGCAGTTCGGGGGCTACTAAGGGGTCAGTATACTGTGTGGGGGTGCATTACAATGAGGAGACATCATGTTATATATAAGAGAGAATCATGCTGTGTATAGGGGAGCTGTACAGGGGGAGACTCGGAACATTATTCAATGTTAAGTGGGCAATTATTGTTATAGGGGAACTCAGGTTACTGTGACTATCAAAGGGGCACACAGGGCAATATTACTTTCTAGGGAGCAAAATGTGGGCACTGTTTTCTAGGGCATTTGCACCTGGCATTACTATATTCTAGAGGATTGCTTTAGAATTTAGAGGGCACAGAGAACCACACAGCAGATGCAGTAATAGGGGCACATATGGCAGCAGCATTGGGGGTACTAGTAGGATGATGAGTTTTGCAGGTTGGGAATAGATGGTGATGACTAAAAATATGAGAAGTGAAATGTGTCTTTGTTGTATTCTCTGCAGACGAGTCCTGGGTGGAAGAAGTTGTGTCGGTCTGGGCAAGATGGAAAAGATCGGAAAAGTGAACAACTCCATCAGAAAGAACATCAGCGGTAAGTCACCATCTGTAACTGTGCTGTGATCTCTTATAAGTTCTGCAGAGCTGGTATTTACCACTGACCATATGGCGGTAATATCAATGTTGCTCTTTGTATAGAGATTATTTTCAGCAACAGGCGGTCATCTGCTGAGGTTCTCCTCCACTATTAGGGTGCGTCACCCAGTTGTAATCAAGGTTACCTCATTAGGGGCCCACTCAGAAGCTTCGCTCCCCTGAACCAAAACCCTAGCTACTCCTCTGAAAGTATCTATTCTGTAACTTCACTCACTTCACATGTCCTTGACGAAGTCCGTTCTCGGTCAAAACGTTGGACCATATGTGTTTTTACTCCTTGCTGGATCAAAGTAAATAATACTGCAACAAGACCTACAGTCCCATTTTGTTTTTAGTGGTGCTTAGGTTTATACTTTAATTAGTCTGAACCACACGTCCCCTCCTCAAGCACACTATATTTAAATGGACAGTGTGTTGGTCTTTCTCGTTCATCTAATTTTCTTAAACTAGGATTACATAACATGCAGGCATTAAATTCAGTGGTTCAGTGTTTATTACGACTCATTGTGACTCATCAGACCAGATGACCTTCATCCATTATTACATGGTCTAGTCCTGATTCTCCTGTGCCCAGTTTAATTGCTTTTCACTGTGGACAGGGTTCATGTTATTGTCTGCCTTAACTTTTTCAGCAATTTGTACTTCAGCAAGTCTTCTGTGAGACTGAAGTAGTGGGATTAGCTGCCCACAATACTGATTAGAGTTGAGCGACCTTTTTAGAGTCGAGCCGGGTTTCGCGAAACCCGACTATCTCAAAAGTCGGGTCGAGTGAAATCGCCCGATTATGACGTAAAGTCGGGATCGACCGAAACACGAAACCCAATGCAAGTCAATGGGGCAGCATAGTCGGCAGTGAGTGGGGGCCAGGAAAACACCTAGAGTGCCCATTTTAATGTCAAAACCATCCATTCTTCTTAATGAAGCTTGTCAAGCGTAATTTACCTTATAATAATTGGAAGGCATTTGAAATTGGGGGTCATTTGGCTAAAGTTGTGGTGGGTAGGGCTGGTTCAAGTAATTAGTGGGCCCAGGAAATCTGGACCACGTCACGGCAGTGGAGCAGGGAGAGGTAAGTATTTCAACTTTGCAAGTGCTGTGAACCTGAGCAAGCAGGGGGGGCCCACTCGTTGGCATTGGCACTGGCACAGGGCCCCTCAAAGTACAGCGGTGTGTTTGCACGGCGGGGGCGCCTCCCACCGGCAGCAACACTTTTGCGTACCATGAGAGGCCCTGTGCCAGTGACGTCGCCAACTAGTATTCCTCCCCCCACCTGATGAAGGAACCTGCACTTTCATCTGCACCTTCCTGTTTGTCCCCGTGTAAGGTGGTATGGTATGCGGGAAGGGGGACCTGACTTTCAGCAGGGTCACAATCTTGCAGTGTAGCGTGCACGGGAAATGTTGCGTTATGGGTCAATGTACCAGCAGACTCATCTATCACTGGCTGGGCAATGGGCAGGATGAGGAGGAAACACAGATATAGGCCCAAAGAATAAAGTGGGCTAAATGCAGTTCAAAATTGGTAACACAGGACTAATCAGGGGGCATTGCAGTGGAGGACAACTGGAATGAGAGGCTGACACAGAGAGTAGGCCCAAATCAGTAAGTAGTCGAAATGCAGTTCAAAATTGGCAACAGTAGTAAACAGGCGGCACAGCTTTGTTCAGTGGAGGAGAACAGCAAGGAGTGGCAGACACCGATAGTAGGCCCCAACCCAACTAGTAGGCCAAATGCAGTCTAACATTAACAACTACTTAACGAGCGCCTGAAAACGGAATTTCAGGACAGGAAACCAGGAGAACAGCAAGGAGCGGCAGACACCGATAGTAGGCCCCAAACCAACTAGTACGCCAAATGCAGTTGTTCCGTTTAACCACAATTTAATGAGAGCCTGAAGATAGAAGTTCAGGAAAGGCAACCTGGAGAACACCTTGGAGTGGAACACACCATCTCTCTACACCCCATACCCAATTTGTAGGCCTAATGCAGCGTAGTTTCCAACAACTACTAAACGAGAGCATGATGATCGAAGCATTGGCGAGGAAACCTGGGGAACACCTTGGAGTGGAACACACCATCTCTCTACAGTGGAACACACCATCTCTCTACACCCCATACCCAATTTGTAGGCCTAATGCAGCGTAGTTTCCAACAACTACTAAACGAGAGCCGGAAGATCGAAGCAATGGAGAGGAAACCTGGGGAACACCTTGGAGTGTAACACACCATCTCTCTACACCCCATACCCAATTTGTAGGCCTAATGCAGCGTAGTTTCCAACAACTACTAAACGAGAGCCGGAAGATCGAAGCTCAGGAAAGGCAACCTGGAGAACACCTTGGAGTGGAACACACCATCTCTCTACACCCCATACCCAATTTGTAGGCCCAATGCAGCGTAGTTTCCAACAACTACTAAACGAGAGCCGGAAGATCGAAGCAATGGAGAGGAAACCTGGGGAACACCTTGGAGTGTAACACACTATCTCTCTACACCCCATACCCAATTTGTAGGCCTAATGCAGCGTAGTTTCCAACAACTACTAAACGAGAGCCGGAAGATCGAAGCAATGGAGAGGAAACCTGGGGAACACCTTGGAGTGTAACACACCATCTCTCTACACCCCATACCCAATTTGTAGGCCTAATGCAGCGTAGTTTCCAACAACTACTAAACGAGAGCCGGAAGATCGAAGCAATGGAGAGGAAACCTGGAGAACACCTTGGAGTGGAACACACCATCTCTCTACACCCCATACCCAATTTGTAGGCCCAATGCAGCGTAGTTTCCAACAACTACTAAACGAGAGCCGGAAGATCGAAGCAATGGAGAGGAAACCTGGGGAACACCTTGGAGTGTAACACACCATCTCTCTACACCCCATACCCAATTTGTAGGCCTAATGCAGGGTAGTTTCCAACAACTACTAAACGAGAGCCGGAAGATCGAAGCAATGGAGAGGAAACCTGGGGAACACCTTGGAGTGTAACACACCATCTCTCTACACCCCATACCCAATTTGTAGGCCTAATGCAGCGTAGTTTCCAACAACTACTAAACGAGAGCCGGAAGATCGAAGCAATGGAGAGGAAACCTGGGGAACACCTTGGAGTGGAACACACCATCTCTCTACAGTGGAACACACCATCTCTCTACACCCCATACCCAATTTGTAGGCCTAATGCAGCGTAGTTTCCAACAACTACTAAACGAGAGCCGGAAGATCGAAGCTCAGGAAAGGCAACCTGGGGAACACCTTGGAGTGGAACACACCATCTCTCTACACCCCATACCCAATTTGTAGGCCCAATGCAGCGTAGTTTCCAACAACTACTAAACGAGAGCCGGAAGATCGAAGCTCAGGAAAGGCAACCTGGGGAACACCTTGGAGTGTAACAAACCCTCTCTCTACACCACGGAAGGGCTGATTCTTAGGAAGGAAGGCTGTCGGAAAGAAGCAGGGCGCGTCCGAGGGTGATTATATTCTTATTAGGTATATACTCACCCTCGGACGCGCCCTGCTTCTTTATTTGTAATGAATGTTTATTTGCAATGTGGTTTTGACTTACTCTATTTTTTTGGTAAATAATGATTTTATTATTTTCATTGTTTTGCATCTTCTTGGCAATAATATAAAGAAGACGCGACAGGACAACACTCGGTGGATGCCATATCTGTGTTTAAAATTGAAAAAACCTTTCAGTTAACTACTTGCAGGAGAAAGTTATTGTAGCTGGTGGCCATTTTTAGTACTGTACCAGATTTTTGTTGTATGTGTTTGTTTTTAATGTTAAAATGTCTGCATTTGATATCTCTCCAGTATTTTCTTTTTTATAAGCAAAATACTTATTTTTATATTTTCTGATGTTGGTTCCAGGGGTACACGGGCAGCAGTGGTGTGGTCAGTGGAGGCCTAGTGGAAGGAGTGACCGCAGACAGGCATCGAAGGCCTAAAATAATAACACATGGCTGTAGGCAATTTTAAATTGGTTCCAGGGGTACACGGGCAGCAGTGGTGTGGTCAGTGGAGGCCTAGTGGAAGGAGTAACCGCAGACAGGCATCGAAGGCCTAAAATAATAACACATGGCTGTAGGCAATTTTAAATTGGTTACAGGGGTACACGGGCAGCAGTGGTGTGGTCAGTGGAGGCCTAGTGGAAGGAGTGACCGCAGACAGGCATCGAAGGCCTAAAATAATAACACATGGCTGTAGGCAATTTTAAATTGGTTCCAGGGGTACACGGGCAGCAGTGGTGTGGTCAGTGGAGGCCTAGTGGAAGGAGTGACCACAGACAGGCATCGAAGGCCTAAAATAATAACACATGGCTGTAGGCAATTTTAAATTGGTTACAGGGGTACACGGGCAGCAGTGGTGTGGTCAGTGGAGGCCTAGTGGAAGGAGTGACCGCAGACAGGCATCGAAGGCCTAAAATAATAACACATGGCTGTAGGCAATTTTAAATTGGTTCCAGGGGTACACGGGCAGCAGTGGTGTGGTCAGTGGAGGCCTAGTGGAAGGAGTGACCACAGACAGGCATCGAAGGCCTAAAATAATAACACATGGCTGTAGGCAATTTTAAATTGGTTACAGGGGTACACGGGCAGCAGTGGTGTGGTCAGTGGAAGCCTAGTGGAAGGAGTCACCGCAGACAGGCATCGAAGGCCTAAAATAATAACACATGGCTGTAGGCAATTTTAAATTGGTTACAGGGGTACACGGGCAGCAGTGGTGTGGTCAGTGGAGGCCTAGTGGAAGGAGTGACCACAGACAGGCATCGAAGGCCTAACATAACAAAAATGTCAATACAATGGTATTGTCAGTGGCAGGCATTGAAGGATGTCAGCGCATAGACTAAACATTGGTGGAGCTGTGAGATAATTTTGCAAGTGGTAGAGCACTGTTTGAGCTGGGGTGGGGGGAAACTGTCTTGTGGCCGGCGGTACAGGCCCAGGGCCCCTCATATTACAACGGTGTGTCTGACGTTGGGTGCGCACCACCACCGCCAGAGACACTTTATTGTACTAGGAGGGACCCAGTGGCAGTGCCGTCGACCAAAAGCGGGCTCACCCACCTCTTCAGACAAACTGCACTCTCACGGGTGCTGTCGCCAAGTGTCGATACCACGGCCCCGTGTGGGGAGTTTGGCCATTTAGTGAGGTGTAATCATGTCGTATGCTGGACAATCAGGTGCAGAAAATTACGAGATTGGAAAAGGCATTCAGAATAGTCCACAGGCAAGACCTTTTCATAGGAAAGCTAGGTGTCAGCCGGGCAAGGTGGGGCAAAAGATTTCGAAATCCAGTTGTGGTTCATTTTAATGAAGGTTAGATCATCTACATTTTGGGTAGCCAGACGAGTCCTTTTTTCTGTTAGTATTGAACCTGCAGCACTGAATACTCTTTCTGATAGGACACTAGCTGCCGGGCAAGCAAGCTCCTGCAATGCATATTCTGCCAATTCTGGCCAGGTGTCTAATTTTGATGCCCAGTAATCAAATGGGAATGACGGTTGAGGGAGAACATCGATAAGGGATGAAAAATAGTTTGTAACCATACTGGACAAATGTTGTCTCCTGTCACTTTGAATTGATGCTGCAGTACCTGTCCTGTCTGCGGTCATAGCAAAATCACTCCACAACCTGGTCAGAAAACCCCTCTGGCCAACGCCACTTCTGATTTCTGCCCCTCTAACACCTCTGGTCTGCTGGCCCCTGCAGCTCGTGTGAGAACGATCACGGGCGCTGTGTGCAGGGAATGCCAGAAGCAAACGGTCAACAAGAGTTGATTGTTTGGTTGCTAATATTAGTTCCAAGTTCTCATGTGGCATTATATTTTGCAATTTGCCTTTATAGCGAGGATCAAGGAGGCAGGCCAACCAGTAATCGTCATCATTCATCATTTTAGTTATGCGTGTGTCCCTTTTGAGGATACGTAAGGCATAATCCGCCATGTGGGCCAAAGTTCCAGTTCTCAAATCTGCGGTTGTGCTTGGTTGAGGGGCAGTTTCAGGCAAATCCACGTCACTTGTGTCCCTCAAAAAACCAGAACCCGGCCTTGCCGCGACACCAATTTCCAGTGGCCCCGGAAAAGCTTCCTCATTAAAAATATAATCATCCCCATCATCCTCCTCGTCCTCCTCCTCCTCTTCGCCCGCTACCTCGTCCTGTACACTGCCCTGGCCAGACAATGGCTGACTGTCATCAAGGCTTTCCTCTTCCTCAGCTGCAGACGCCTGATCCTTTATGTGCGTCAAACTTTGCATCAGCAGACGCATTAGGGGGATGCTCATGCTTATTATGGCGTTGTCTGCACTAACCAGCCGTGTGCATTCCTCAAAACACTGAAGGACTTGACACATGTCTTGAATCTTCGACCACTGCACACCTGACAACTCCATGTCTGCCATCCTACTGCCTGCCCGTGTATGTGTATCCTCCCACAAAAACATAACAGCCCGCCTCTGTTCACACAGTCTCTGAAGCATGTGCAGTGTTGAGTTCCACCTTGTTGCAACGTCTATGATTAGGCGATGCTGGGGAAGGTTCAAAGAACGCTGATAGGTCTGCATACGGCTGGAGTGTACGGGCGAACGGCGGATATGTGAGCAAAGTCCACGCACTTTGAGGAGCAGGTCGGATAACCCCGGATAACTTTTCAGGAAGCACTGCACCACCAGGTTTAAGGTGTGAGCCAGGCAAGGAATGTGTTTCAGTTGGGAAAGGGAGATGGCAGCCATGAAATTCCTTCCGTTATCACTCACTACCTTGCCTGCCTCAAGATCTACAGTGCCCAGCCACGACTGCGTTTCTTTCTGCAAGAACTCGGACAGAACTTCCGCGGTGTGTCTGTTGTCGCCCAAACACTTCATAGCCAATACAGCCTGCTGACGTTTGCCAGTAGCTGCCCCATAATGGGAGACCTGGTGTGCAACAGTGGCAGCTGCGGATGGAGTGGTTGTGCGACTGCGGTCTGTGGACGAGCTCTCGCTTCTGCAGGAGGACGAAGAGGAGGAGGAGGGGGTGCGAACGGCTACAGCCAATTGTTTCCTAGACCGTGGGCTAGGCAGAACTGTCCCAAACTTGCTGTCCCCTGTGGACCCTGCATCCACCACATTTACCCAGTGTGCCGTGATGGACACGTAACGTCCCTGGCCATGCCTACTGGTCCATGCATCTGTTGTCAGGTGCACCTTTGTGCTCACAGATTGCCTGAGTGCATGGACGATGCGCTCTTTAACATGCTGGTGGAGGGCTGGGATGGCTTTTCTGGAAAAAAAGTGTCGACTGGGTAGCTCGTAGCGTGGTACAGCGTAGTCCATCAGGGCTTTGAAAGCTTCGCTTTCAACTAACCGGTAGGGCATCATCTCTAACGAGATTAGTCTAGCTATGTGTGCGTTCAAACCCTGTGTACGCAGATGCGAGGCTAAGTACTTCCTTTTTCTAACCATAGTCTCATGTAGGGTGAGCTGGACTGGAGAGCTGGAGATCGTGGAACTAGCGGGGGTGCCGGTGGACATGGCAGACTGAGAGACGGTGGGAGATGGTATTGTTGCCACCGGTGCCCTAGATGCAGTGTTTCCTACTACGAAACTGGTGATTCCCTGACCCTGACGGCTTTGGCCTGGCAAAGAAACCTGCACAGATACTGCAGGTGGTGCGGAAAATGGTGGCCCTACACTGCCGGAAGGGATGTTGCGTTGCTGACTAGCTTCATTGGCCGAGGGTGCTACAACCTTAAGGGACGTTTGGTAGTTAGTCCAGGCTTGCAAATGCATGGTGGTTAAATGTCTATGCATGCAACTTGTATTGAGACTTTTCAGATTCTGTCCTCTGCTTAAGGTAGTTGAACATTTTTGACAGATGACTTTGCGCTGATCAATTGGATGTTGTTTAAAAAAATGCCAGACTGCACTCTTTCTAGCATCGGATACCTTTTCAGGCATTGCAGACTGAGCTTTAACCGGATGGCCACGCTGTCCTCCAACAGGTTTTAGCTTTGCCACGCGTTTTGGGCAAGATACGGGCCCGGCAGATGGAACCTGTTGCGATGTTGATGCCTGCTGCGGCCCCTCCTCCTCCGCTTCAGAACTGCTGCCGCCTGCACCCTGTTCCCCCAATGGCTGCCAATCGGGGTCAAGAACTGGGTCATCTATTACCTCTTCTTGTAGCTCGTGTGCAACTTCGTCTGTGTCACCGTGTCGGTCGGTGGTATAGCGTTCGTGATGGGGCAACATAGTCTCATCAGGGTCTGATTCTTGATCAGCACCCTGCGAGGGCAATGTTGTGGTCTGAGTCAAAGGACCAGCATAGTAGTCTGGCTGTGGCTGTGCATCAGTGCACTCCATGTCAGATTCAACTTGTAATGGGCATGGACTGTTAACTGCTTCACTTTCTAAGCCAGGGACGGTATGTGTAAAGAGCTCCATGGAGTAACCCGTTGTGTCGCCTGCTGCATTCTTCTCTGTTGTTGTTTTTGCTGAAGAGGACAAGGAAGCGACTTGTCCCTGACCGTGAACATCCACTAACAACGCGCTGCTTTGACATTTACCAGTTTCACGAGAGGAGGCAAAAGAGCTAGAGGCTGAGTCAGCAAGATAAGCCAAAACTTGCTCTTGCTGCTCCGGCTTTAAAAGCGGTTTTCCTACTCCCAGAAAAGGGAGCGTTCGAGGCCTTGTGTAGCCAGACGACGAACCTGGCTCCACAGCTCCAGACTTAGGTGCAATATTTTTTTTCCCACGACCAGCTGATGCTCCACCACTACCACTACCCTCATTACCAGCTGACAATGAACGCCCCCGGCCACGACCTCTTCCACCATACTTCCTCATTGTTTTAAAAACGTAAACAAACTAACGGTATTTGTTGCTGTCACACAAATTACACGGTGAGCTATAACTTCAGTATGATTTAGCTACCCCTTTACAGGTGAGTGAGACCACAACGAAAATCAGGCACAATGTTACACACTCTGTTGTTGGTGGCAACAAATGAGAGAGATGCCACACACGCAGGACTGTCACTGAAGCACAAATGTAAATATTAATCTCCCACTGATTTGATTTTTTTTTTTTTTTCAGGGAGACTTTAGGAAAAATAAAAATAGAATAAAATGATTTTTTCAGGAAGAATTTAGAAACCAAAGAAAATAAAATGATTTTTTCAGGGAGAATTTAGAAAACAAATAAAACAAAAAAAGGCTTTCTATGGCCCACTGAGTGAGAGATGACGCACACAGGAGTCAGGAGTGGCACACAAGCCCAGAGGCCAATATTTATCTCCCACTGATTGATGTAGTGATTTTTTCAGGTAGATTTTGGAACCCAAATCAAGCTAAAAAAAATAATAGGCTTTCTATGGCCCACAATTGGAGAGAGAGAGAGATATGGCACACCCAGGAGTCAAGACTGGCACACAAGTAGAAAGGGCAATATTAATCTCCCACTGATTTGGTTTTTTTTTCAGGGAGACTTTAGGAAAAAAAAATAGAATAAAATGATTTTTTCAGGAAGAATTTAGAAACCAAATAAAATAAAATGATTTTTTCAGGGAGAATTTAGAAAACAAATAAAACAAAAAAAGGCTTTCTATGGCCCACTGAGTGAGAGATGACGCACACAGGAGTCAGGAGTGGCACACAAGCCCAGAGGCCAATATTTATCTCCCACTGATTGATGTAGTGATTTTTTCAGGTAGATTTTGGAACCCAAATCAAGCTAAAAAAATAATAGGCTTTCTATGGCCCACAATTGGAGAGAGAGAGAGAGATGGCACACCCAGGAGTCAAGACTGGCACACAAGCAGAAAGGGCAATATTAATCTCCCACTGATTTGTTTTTTTTTTTTTTTTTTCAGGGAGACTTTAGGAAAAAAAAAAATAGAATAAAATGATTTTTTCAGGAAGAATTTAGAAACCAAATAAAATAAAATGATTTTTTCAGGGAGAATTTAGAAAACAAATAAAACAAAAAAAGGCTTTCTATGGCCCACTGAGTGAGAGATGACGCACACAGGAGTCAGGAGTGGCACACAAGCCCAGAGGCCAATATTTATCTCCCACTGATTGATGTAGTGATTTTTTCAGGTAGATTTTGGAACCCAAATCAAGCTAAATAAAATAATAGGCTTTCTATGGCCCACAATTGGAGAGAGAGAGAGAGATGGCACACCCAGGAGTCAAGACTGGCACACAAGCAGAAAGGGCAATATTAATCTCCCACTGATTTGTTTTGTTTTTTTTTTTTTCAGGGAGACTTTAGGAAAAAAAAATAGAATAAAATGATTTTTTCAGGAAGAATTTAGAAACCAAATAAAATAAAATGATTTTTTCAGGGAGAATTTAGAAAACAAATAAAACAAAAAAAGGCTTTCTATGGCCCACTGAGTGAGAGATGACGCACACAGGAGTCAGGAGTGGCACACAAGCCCAGAGGCCAATATTTATCTCCCACTGATTGATGTAGTGATTTTTTCAGGTAGATTTTGGAACCCAAATCAAGCTAAAAAAAAATAGGCTTTCTATGGCCCACAATTGGAGAAAGAGAGAGAGATGGCACACCCAGGAGTCAAGACTGGCACACAAGCAGAAAGAGCAATATTAATCTCCCACTGATTTGTTTTTTTTGGGTTTTTTTTCAGGGAGACTTTAGGAAAAAAAAAAATAGAATAAAATGATTTTTTCAGGAAGAATTTAGAAACCAAATAAAATAAAATGATTTTTTCAGGGAGAATTTAGAAAACAAATAAAACAAAAAAAGGCTTTCTATGGCCCACTGAGTGAGAGATAACGCACACAGGAGTCAGGAGTGGCACACAAGCCCAGAGGCCAATATTTATCTCCCACTTTTTTTTTTTTGTTCCAGGAAAAATTTATAAACCCAATAAAAAAAATAATAAATAGGCTTTCTATGGCCCACTATCTGAGAGACAGAGAGAGATGGCACGCTTAGGACTGGCACACAAGCCCAAAGGCCAATATTAATCTCCCTTTTTTTTTTAAGGGAGAATTTATAAAACCAAAAAAAAAAAAATAAATAGGCTTTCTATGGCCCACTATTTGTGAGAGAGATGGCACGCTCAGGACTGGCACACAAGCCCAGAGGCCAATATTAATCTCCCACTTTTTTTTTTTTTTTTTCCAGGGAAAATTTATAAACCCAATAAAAAAATAAAAAAATAAATAGGCTTTCTATGGCCCACTATCTGAGAGAGAGAGATGGCACGCTTAGGACTGGCACACAAGCCCAAAGGCCAATATTAATCTCCCACTGATTGATTTATTGATTTTTTCAGGTAGAATTTAGAACCCAAATAAAGCAAAAAAAAAAAAAAGGGCTTTCTATGGCCCACTGAGTGAGTGATGATGCACACAGGAGTCAGGAGTGGCACACAAGCCCTGAGGCCAATATTTTTCTCCCACTGATTGATGTAGTGATTTTTTCAGGTAGATTTTAGAACCAAAATCAAGCAAAAAAATAAATAGGCTTTCTATGGCCCACTGAGTGAGTGATGATGCACACAGGAGTCAAGAGTGGCACACAAGCCCTGAGGCCAATATTTTTCTCCCACTGATTGATGTAGTGATGTTTTCAGGTAGATTTTATAACCCAAATCAAGCAAAAAAATAAATAGGCTTTCTATGGCCCACTGAGTGAGAGATGACACAGACAGGGATGGCACTCTAGCAGAAATGTCAATCTTAATCTCCCACAAAAAAAACAAAAAAAACAGGGAGTGTCCTTCAATTACTATCTCCCTGCAGTAATCTCAGCCAGGTATGGCAGGCAGCAATAAGGAGTGGACTGATGCACAAATTAAATAAAAAGTGTGGACAAACAAACAAGATAGCTGTGCAGAAAGGAAGGAACAAGAGGATTTGTGCTTTGAAAAAAGCAGTTGGTTTGCACAGCGGCGTACACACAGCAATGCAGCTATCAGGGAGCCTTCTAGGGCAGCCCAATGAGCTACAGCGCTGAGGGGGAAAAAAAAAAAATGTAGCTTCCACTGTCCCTGCACACCGAAGGTGGTGTTGGGCAGTGGAAATCGCTACAGCACAAGCGGTTTGGTGGTTAATGGACCCTGCCTAACGCTATCCCTGCTTCTGACGAAGCGGCAGCAACCTCTCCCTAAGCTCAGATCAGCGGCAGTAACATGGCGGTCGGCGGGAACTCCCCTTTATAGCCCCTGTGACGCCGCAGACAGCAAGCCAATCACTGCAATGCCCTTCTCTAAGATGGTGGGGACCAGGACCTATGTCATCACGCTGCCCACACTCTGCGTTTACCTTCATTGGCTGAGAAATGGCGCTTTTCGCGTCATTGAAACGCGACTTTGGCGCGAAAGTCGCGTACCGCATGGCCGACCCCGCACAGGGGTCGGATCGGGTTTCATGAAACCCGACTTTGCCAAAAGTCGGCGACTTTTGAAAATGAACGACCCGTTTCGCTCAACCCTAATACTGATAGAATTTGTGACTGGTTCACTGTTCATCCTCGCTTAGTCCTTTTTTGATAGGTGCTAAGTGCTAACCACTGCATGCGAGGAACAGAACACAAGATCTGCTATTTTGGAAATACTCTATTTCCGTCATCTAGCCATCACAAAATTGGCACCTTGGTAAATGTGGTTTAACTCTTTATACTTGAATTTATTGTTCACTTGCACCACATTTACAGATGTCGCTATCACAAGCTAATCAATGTTTTTCTTTTGTTTGTTTTATTTAACCTGCTGTACAAAGAAAAAAAACATCAATGAATTAGTAGTGCCAAAAAGCTCCAGTTTTGCCTCATCTGTTCAAAGGACATTCTCACCAGAGGCTTAATGGCTTGTCATTGTGCATTTTGGCATATTCCAGTATCGCTTTTTTTATGATTGTTTTCAATATTGACTTACTCCTCGATTGTCTTTCATGAAGTTCATTTTGACCAAGACAACGACAGAAGGTATGATTTGTCACTGATGTACCGTGACCTTAGAGTTCAACTCTAATCTTTTTGGAAATTGTTCTGGCCTCTTTATCATTTTTATCATCCGTCTCTTCAGTTTGTGATCAATTTTGCTCTTGTAGCATATCCGGTGAGGTTGGCTATAGTCCCATGGACCTTACATTTCTGAACTATATGTGCAACATTAGTAACAGGAACATCAAGCTGCTTGTAGATGGTCATACAGCTGTATCTTTAACATCTTTATCTATAATTTTCAATCTAATCTTTTGAGATGCTAGATTTCTTTGCTCCATGTTTAGTGCCATACACAATGATACCAAACAGCAAAGTGACGACTTTTCACCCTCTAAATATGCAGACTGACTAATTACAAATTTGTAGCAACCAGTGATGCTAATTACAAGACATACCTTAATTTAACATATCCCTATGGTCAAATTATTTTCAGATTTATTTACTTACCATCATTTTTTTCCAGGCCATTTTCATTACTTTGCTCTTTTAAATTTTTCTGTTGAACCACAATTCAAAAGTAATATCTGATTTTCATTAGTTGAAATTCAATAAATTTAAATGGAAAATTTATTTTGACAGTTTTAAGTTATTTCAGCGACCACTGTGGATTTTTCTTACTTTAACAGAAGAACACAACAATTTGGTCCATGTGTGTGCAAATCACCATGAAAACAATATACAGCATGAGTAAGTATATGCAGTTATGCAACTGCCCTGCTAGATAGTACAAATATAGGTCTGATAACACCATTCCAGCACAAGTCTTCAGTATCTGTATGTAAAATGATGCAATTAACCTATACATGTGGGGTTAATCTGCAGGATAATAGTGTCCTAAAGGCATGCGGCCGCCACACTGAAAAACCTGCTACTGGAAGGAGATTAACTTTATTCCGACCGGCAGCCCTTGGCTGTCAGTCACAAAGGCACAGCCGGCATGCTTTCAGTCACTACTCAGTACGTAGTGAGCTGCAGATGTCATCACGCCCCAGCACTCACTGACAGTCGGCTCAGCAGTGCATCAGTACAGAGCCGGTTGTCAATCAACGCCGAAGCGTGTTTATAGCTGCCACTCAGTGTACTGATCTGTAACTGTAGTGTGCCAGCTGCACCTCCATGACTGACATCTGAAGGATTCTGGTAGAAATAAAGCTTATTTCCTCAGTTACCTTGGCTCTCAGTGCGGTGGCCGCTATTAACCTGACCTGCAGATTAACCCCATATCTGCAGGTTAATAGCATTTTTTTACATGACAGCTTGCCTTTAAGCTTTGGTTGCGATTGCCCCAAATAAAAGCAGTCACCAGAGAGCGAAGTGTTTAAAAAAAAAAGCATTGCAAGACATAAGGACAACTGAGCTGCAGAACCATCTTACCTAGATTAATATGACCCACCACAGATAATGGCAGTTTAGCTCATAAATTAAGCCTTGACTTCAATAGTAAGGCCGGGGTCATATTAGCGTATGGCATCCAATGATTCTTTCATGCCAGAGCATCGAATATGATATGCTAATGACCCTCGGCTCCTGCTCTGCTGCGAGCATGAGCTGAGTGTCATGCTACTGGGCTCCCATCCTCTTGCATTACAGGATTGGAGCACGGCTGCGGAGGAGACGGAGAAAGCAATTTCTCCATCTCCTCTGCTGCCAGAGTTAGCGGGAATCGCACTGCACTTAGGTGATATCCAAGTGCAGTGCGATGTTTCACACGCACCCATAGGGTACGTGTCCACGTTCAGGATAGCCGGCGGTTTGGACGGAGCGGCAAAATCGATCCGCCCCCTTCTAGGGACGCCATGATGCCGGATGTGTTCATTGCACACATCCGGTATCATCGAACCGCACACATAGGGCCCTGTGTGTTAAGGACCGGCGGAACGCACCAAGTATAGATGATATGAAACTAGGTGCGTTCGCAGTCCGAGGTCCACCGTGCAGGTAAAGGCCCTGCTGCTAGTAAGACGGACTATATGGCGGTACTAAGTATACACACATGGGTTAACTTCACCCTGCGTGAAGGAAGCGATCCTGTTGCGTCACAGGACCGCAGTACCGCACATAGAGCGCGAGCAAGAAGTCAGCGAACTCAACCCCTACTCAGGATTGAAGTCTGATTAGACACTTGCTGGCACAACACCGCAACTGGGTGTGTAAGGAAACTAATAAATAGAATATAAAGGCACGAGAGTGCGTGCGGTGCCGCACTGACGGACGCCACTAACCACCCAGGCTTGGGTAAGGAAAGCGCAGAGAAAGCGCACGGCGCCGTACTGGCGGACACAGCAACTGGACGCTGTGATGTGTGTTACGTGCAGATGGCTAGTCGGGCGCTAGATAGCTACCATCATCCGCGAGCAGTCAACAACACTAGGGAGGGATACTTAGGAGCTTTCATCCATCGACATACATCCATCTACACACACACATTATCAAGACAATACTAGCGCATGGCCGTGCGGTAATGCGCAGTTTATATAGTTGCAGCACAGGAAGCAGCTACAGAAGTTTTGCCCTTCCAGGACCTGCCAAAAGGACCAATGGGATGTGCTGCAGTGCCTGAGCATGTGACCCTCAATCTCCAACGGGAGATCTTGCCCTGGGCATGCTCAGTGTGTGCAAATAAGGACTTAGTCCCAGAGAAGCCCGCTCGCCGCAGATCAGTGCAGGGTACAACAGGAGAGCCAGAAAAGGCAGCAGTAACCCCCTGCACAGAATCAGTCCCAGCAAGACGCTGGGAGCAGCGCCTCCGCTGAGCAGAGCCCACTGCGGCCGAAGCAGAATGGGAGGCCGCAGCAGACACGGATCGAGATTCTCCCTGTGCAGCAGAGGAAGCTCGACTCCTAACACTGTGTTATACCTTGCGGCGTCGCCGCAAGGTAAACGTACATGCTGCGATCTAAAAAGATGGAAACATACCCTTAGACTTATATGGGTGCATGCGATCTGATTCTTGGGTGCAATCGCAGCATGTTACAATTGGTTTTGCATGCCAAATCGGCATGAGAAAATAGAGAGTCGCAGATGTGAGCTGCACCACGGAGAGCATTGGGGCGAGTGCAATCCGATTTTTATTAAATTCAAGGAAGGAGGTGAGTTGATCTGGGATTCTATCATTAGCATTCAATAGTTCATGTCAAAGGGGGTGAACCTTCCAGTATGGTTTTATAGGCAGAGAAGCAAAATGTAATAGGATGATCAATCTATGGTCAGAGATCCCACTAGGACTATAGGACTATGTGAAACAGAAGAGACATAGACAGACATTAGAAGAACCAAATATGTAATCTATTCTGTATAAGGAATATCTACCTCAGGGATAGCAAGTATTCTCTTAACATAGGATGGTGAGGTCTCCAAAAGTCAACCTATGGCCAGGGTCACACCAGCGTATATTCTCTCATCCAAGAGAATCGGTCTGATTATGCTAATCACACTCTGATCAAACTGTGATCAGAGTTTGATCAGATTGTGAGCATAGTGTGATCCGACTCTTGCGAATGAGAAGAAAAAAATGTCTCCATTTTCTCCATTCTATCAATCCAGAGAAATCAGTTTGCATTCAGAAGTCACCCGAGTGCAATCCGATATTTTCCATGGACACATTGCCTTGCATGGCCGAGTGTGATCCGAAAATCTGATCAAACTCAGACATATTGCAATTTTTTCCTAGAACCGGCTCGGTCAAAGAAAAAAATTGCACATGTGCATGGCCCCTAGAATAACATTGGTCCGAGTGCTATCCAATGTTCCAAAGACATACTGATAGGGATTCTAGATTGTGAGCCCCATTGGGGACAGCGATGATATTGTGTGCAAAACTGTAAAGCGCTGCGGAATATGTTAGCGCTATATAAAAAATAAAGATTATTTTTATTTTATTATTTGCTGGATTGTACTTGGACCAAAAATACGGTCAGGTGCACGAGCCCTAACACACACTCGTAATAAGCTCACTAAATTGAGAAGCAATATCGTCCTATCGTCCAGTAATACATTCATAGCTGACTGATGTATGTACCTCACTCAAGTCCTTCATTTAATATTTACAGAGAACTTTCAGTTAGTAAAGGACATTGCTCAATACGACAATAGCATGTAGAAATATACAGTCACCCAAGCACTGTATGGAGACCTAGAAATAACAAAAAAATGCAATCAGCTTTTCTTTTCCCTACAAGTGGTTTGCTATGGTCTCGTTCACCACATTCACACGTTCAGTAATTGGTCAGTATTTTACCTCAGTATCCGTAAGCCAAAACCAGGAGTGGGTGATAAATACAGAAGCGGTGACTTGTTTCTATTATACTTTTCCTCTGATTGTTCCACTCCTGGTTTTGGCTTACAAATACTGAGGTAAAATACTGAGGTAAAATACTGAGGTAAAATACTGACTGGGTGAATGTGGCGTAAGAGTTTAATTAGCACGTCTGCTAGGACTGTGGGTTCAAGTCATTCCAGATTAACACTGAATTTTTATGAAAAGTTTATGTAGCTTTTAGGGAAATTAGCAGTATTATGTGAGTGGGTGCCTGAGAAACGGAAATTACTATGTGAAATAGTATGAAAACAGGAAATTATGTGAGTACGCCCTGTCTTTAGAGCCTCAAAATATGTTGCCACTATATACAGTACAGTATACTACATGTCATACAAGATAAATCAATGAAGTGTTAAGTAGAAAGCAACAATCATTGACATAGTCAACTGTGTTCTGCAAAGGGTGCACACTGAAACGGGGGATTGCAGAGACGGTATTTATAGGACAGTTATTGGCTTCAATGAGGCAACAAGAGCAAATAAGCTTATGCTGCATTAGCGTAAATGAGGGGACAGTGAGAAAACAGAACAATGGCTGTGCGAAAATCTTTTCTTGTGTGACTTTTGACAATGAGCCAGATATTGATTTGAACGGTCACAAAGGGCAAAGACGGTGGCATGGAACATGAAACCATGGGATTGTGTGCTGAATTGCATCAGTGCTTCCTTTGAATTGTTTGCCAACAATCTGGACAAAAAAGTAAGATACAGACAGATAATGTTTATCTAAGGGATCTAGACTTTTTGCTTGAAAGATGAAGTTTGATACATATCATTAAAGTACACACCCTGTGATATTTGCAGAGAGAACATAATACGTTCCTTACCCTTTATATAACCAGAGATTTTGCATATCAAGTGCCGATACCATTGTTTTCCCAACAGTTATAAGCCCATCTCCTTCATTAATATTTTTCACTTGGTTGCACATGAATAGTATGTCAAAAAAGTAGGGATGAGATGAATGGCTGCCAAACACCCTAACTGCAAAAGAATGAGAAAATACACACACATTTCATATTGCATATGAAATGATCTCTAAAAAGCCTGAAGTTAAAGATGTCACATTTTCTTTGTATTTTAAGCAGAATTTGTTGAAATGTAATTGAATCTATTCTTCCCCCTACCCAAGAAGTGTTCCCTGTGCCATTGGCTGCAGCACAACCCCAAAGCATGATTAAACCACCCCCATACTTAACCCCTTCACAACCTATGACATATAGGTACGTCATAGGCCGCGTCCCCCTGTTTGATGCAGGATCCGGCGCTGAGCCTGCATGTTTTCTGGCATCTGACAGCTGATTTCATCAGCTGACATGTGCCCCTAACATGCCTGCACCGGAAGAGAGTCCCGAGCTCCATCTTTCGGTGCCCCTGTCACATTATCGCAGGGCGTTGATGCGTTGGCATGACAACCCATGTCGGCAGGATACTCCTGTGGTTGTCATTGCCGATTTGCTATGAGGGCCACCTAGTGACCAGTGTTCATAGAAGATGAGCATTTCTGCTACACAGAGCACTTCTTCTGAAGCCCTGCTATGTGTGGTACAAGCAATCAGAAGGTCGCAGCTTCAAGTCTTAAGAGACAATTGAAGCAATTAAAAAAAAAAGTTTTAAACCCATTTAAGAAATTAAAAAATATAAAGGTTCAACTGACCCCCCTTTTGCCCCATTCAAAATAAAACAATTAAAAAATCCAAAATACACATATTTAACTCCTTTCTTCCAGCTGAAGGGATAGTACGTCAGCTGTCAGACTCCCCCGCTTTGAGGTGGGCTCCGGCGGTGAGCCCACCTCAAAGCCGCGACATGTGGCCGCAATGGGCGCGAGCGGAATCGCGATCCGCTTCTGCCCATTAACTAGTTAAATGCCGCTGTCAAACTCTGACAGCGGCATTTAACAAGCGCCGAAAGCGCTCGCACCGCTGACCCCCGTCACATGATCGGGGGTCAGTGGTGCATTGCCATAACAACAGCATTTCTGCTACATAGAGGTGATCTGTGCTTCACCTCTATGTAGCAGAGGCGATCGTGTAGTGCATGCTTCGAGCCTCCTATGGAGGCTATTGAAGCATGCCAAAAATATATATTTTTAAAAATATAAAAAAAATAAAAAAAATATAAAAGTTCAAATCTCCCTTTCGCCCCAATTATTATTATTATTATTATTATTATTTATTTATTTATATAGCACCATTGATTCCATGGTGCTGTACATGAGAAGGGGTTACATACAAGTTACAAATATCACATACAGTAAACAAACTAACAATGACGGACTGATACAGAGGGGCGAGGACCCTGCCCTTGCGGGCTTACATTCTACAGGCGGGCTTACATTCTACATCCCAATCAAAATAAAACAATAAAAAAAATTAAACCTACATATATTTGGTATCACCGTGTTCAGAATCCCCCGATCTATCAATAAAAAAGGATTAACCTGATCGCTAAATGGCGATTATTACGTTTTTTGGTCACCGCGACATTGCATTAAAATGCAATAACGGGCGATCAAAAAAACGTATCTGCACAAAAGTGGTATCACTAACAACGTCAGCTTGGCACGCAAAAAATAAGCCCTCACCCAACCCCAGGTGACGAAAAATAGAGCTACGGGTATCGGAAAATTGCGCAATTTTTTTTTTTAGCAAATTTGGGAAATTTTTTTCACCACTTAGATAAAAAAGAACCTAGACATGTTTGGTGTCTATAAACTTGTAATGACCTGGAGAATCATAATGACAGGTCAGTTTTAGCATTTAGTGAACCTAGCAAAAAAGCCAAACAAAAAACAAGTGTCGTATTGCACTTTTTTTGCAATTTCATAGCACTTGGAATTATGTTCCCTTTTTCTGTTACACGACATGGTAAAATCAATGGTATCGTTCAAAAGTACGGTAATTCCTCACATGACCATATTGATGGAAAAATAAAAAACTTATGGCTCTGGAAAGAAGGGGAGCGAAAAACAAAAAAACCTCTGTTGGTTAAGGGGTTAATATCACCAAGTTAAAAACCACCTGATCTATCAAACTATAAAAATAATTAATCTGATCAGTAAACGGCGTAACGAGAAAACAAATCAAAATACCAGAAGTAATTTTTTTGGTTGCCGCTACATTGCAATAAAATGCAATAACGGGCGATCAAAACTTCATATCTACCTCAAAATGATATCAATAAAAACGTCAGCTTGGCACAGAAAAAATAAGCCCACACCCAGCCCCAGATCCCAAAAAAATGGAAATGATACAGGTCTTGGAAAATATCGCCTTTTTATTTCTTTGTGCAAATTTTGTATTTTTTTTCACCACTTACGGTAAATAAAAAAGAACCTAGGCATATTTGGTATCTGCGAACTCGCAATGACCTGGAGAATCACACTGGGAGGTCAGTTTTAGCATTTCGTAAACATGGTAAAAAAAAAATCAATTGTGGAATTGCACTTTTTTTTGCAGTGTCACCGCATTTGGAATTTTTTTCCCCATTTTCCAGTACATTATATGGTCAAATCAATGTTGTCATTCAAAAGCACAATTTGTCTCACAAAAAACAAGCCCTCACACGGTCATATTTATGAAAAATAAAAAATTATTGCTCTAGGAAGAAGGGGAGCAAAAAACAAAAACGCAATAATTGATGAATTGAGTGTACATGAAGTTGTCATCATGCAAGACCTTAATTTTAAGCAAAATGCTTTAGAATATAGATATGGTCATTTAATTAAAGAAAACTGACTGCCAAAAGTTTTGCATATACTATTTATTTATCACAAAAGAGAGAGTAATTCATCATTTACAATGCCATAACTTAGTATTTTGTGGCATAACCTCTTGCTTTATTTACTGCACCACACCGATGGGGCTTTGAAGCCACTAGGGGTATTCAAGACATCCTGAGAGAACTTGCTCCATTCCATTTGCAAATCTGCAAACAATTCATCTTTATTGCTATGGGTATGGGCCCCAACTCGTTGCCCTAACTTATCCCATAGGTGCTCTATAGGGTTTAAATCAGGTGATTGGCTTGACCATTGCAACAGGCGAACATTTTTCTTTGCTAACCAATTTTTTACTAAATTGGATGTGTGCTTAGGATCACTGCCTTGCTGGAATTTCCAGCCCCTGCCTACTCTGGTTTTACCATGTGGCAGCATCATATTCACCAGTATATCCTTCTACATGGTAGCATTCATATTTCCATCAATTCTATGCAAAGGGCCAATGGCAGATACAGAGAAGAAGCCCCCAACCATGATATTGCCACGACCATGTTTCACTGTAGGTGTTTAGCACCTTACATCATTATGTTTTCCAATTGGGCGGTACATATAGTGCTTGCCTTCACTACCAAACAGATTTAACTTAGATTCATCTGACCACAACACCTTAGACCAATCTGTCTCTTTCCATTGGTGGTGTTCTTTGGTAAATTCAAGACAGACCTTCCAGTTGTTTGCAGAGATGAAAGGCTTCTTGACTGGAACTTGTGCATTCAACCCTACTGCTTAGGCCGGCTTCACACTTGCGAGTTTTACGGACGTAAGAGCGCAGAAACTACGTCCGTAAAACTCGCAAAAAATACGTCACAATTATTCTCTATGCCCCTGCTCCTATCTGCCGTATTTTACTGATCAGTATTATACGGCTTTCTACGGCCGTACAAAATCGCAGCATGCTGCGTTTGTCACCGTACTGCGCAAGAAATACGCCAATGAAAGTCTATGGAAGCGTGAAAAATACGGATTACACACGGACAAGCAGTGTGACTTGCGAGAAATACGCAGCGCTGTTAGAGAGAAAAGCCGGCAATTCAGTGCGGTGTACAGTAAAATCACACTGACAGCTTACAATAGAATAGGTAGAATAAATGTGTACACATAGAATAGGTATATATATATATATATATATGTCAGTGAGACACATATATGTATATATATTAATATTTATTCCAGCGCTATACAGCTTGAAAGCCGGTAATTCAATTACTGGCTTTTTCTTTCTCCTTCCTAAACCCGACATGATTTGAGACATGGTTTACATACAGTAAACCATGTCTTCTCTCCATTTTTTTTGCAGATTCCACACTACTAATGTCAGTAGTGTGTATCTGCAAAATTTGGCCGTTCTAGCTCTTAAAATAAAGGGTTAAATGGCGGAAAAAATTGGCGTGGGCTCCCGCGCAATTTTCTCCGCCAGAGTAGTAAAGCCAGTGACTGAGGGCAGATATTAATAGCCTGGAGAGGGTCCATGGTTATTGCCCCCCCCCCCCCTGGCTAAAAACACCTGCCCCCAGCCACCCCAGAAAAGGCACATCTGGAATAGTGTGGAATATGCAAAAAAAATGGAGAGAAGACATGGTTTACTGTATGTAAACCATGTCTCAAATCATACGAAGGAGAAAGAAAAAGCCGGTAATCGAATTACCGGCTTTCAAGCTGTATAGCGCTGGAAAAAATATTAATATATATACATATATGTGTCTACTGACATATATATATATATATATAGACAGTATATATATATATATTTTTCTTTTTGGGACACATGGATCACTTCTATAGCGGTATGTTGGTTTTGCAAGCCTGCGAGAAAACCACGCAGTACGGATGCCATACGGATTACATACGGAGGATGCCATGCGCAAAAAACGCTGACACACCCTGCCTACGGAGGAGCTACGGACCACTATTTTTGGGACTTTTCAGCGTATTACGGCCGTAATATACGGACCGTATTTCATACGCTGAGTGTCAAGCCGGCCTTAGCTGTCGCACCACAGTTTGGTGACTCACTTTGACCCCATGTACCAAGAATGAAGAAAATAAGTGTGCATAGAGTGGTAAGGATTACTGTAAATACATAAAAAATACTAAATATTTATTTATTGAAAAAACAAGATAGACAACACAATATAAAAACAATTCCAAAGCCAATGCTAAAGTACAACAAATGGAAGTCCATATAAGAAACAACCAACCTCACCCACTGCGTATATCAGGGGTGAGCCTAATGACGCACAGAAGCCAAAATGAACCTGGGGACACAAATGTTCATACCACAAAAGAAGCATGTAGCAACATATATAAAAACCCTATAAATATAAGCAGAGGTTAATAACTCCACAGAGGGAAAATAAAGATGAAACAAAACCAAGGATAAACAATAGAAAAACGGCTAATCAAGTGAATCCCAAAAAGGGCATACCGAAAATAAGACCCTGAAGATAAGCAGGTCAAAAGACCACCCAGCTACAGCAAATGTGAGGAGTAAGGCTGGAGTCACACTAGCGAGTTTTACGGACGTAAGAGCGCAGAAAATACGTCCGTAAAACACGCCTAACAAACGTCACAATTATTCTCTATGCCCCTGCTCCTATCTGCCGTATTTTACTGATCAGTATTATACGGCTTTCTACGGCCGTAGAAAATCGCAGCATGCTGCGTTTGTCACTGTATTGCGCAATAAAAACGCCAATGAAAGTCTAAGGAAGCCAGAAAAATACGGATTACACACGGACCAGCAGTGTGTAGCCCACGCCAAATTTTTCCGCCATTTAACCCTTTAATTTAATAGCTAGAACGGCCAAATTTTGCATATACACACTACTAACATTAGTAGTGTGGATTATGCAAAAAAAATGGGGATATGACATGGTTTACTGTATGTAAACCATGTCTCATATCATGTCGGGTTTAGGAAGGAGAAAGCAAAAGCCGGTAATTGAATTACTGGCTTTAAAGCTATCTAGCGCTGTATGAAGTAATAATATATATACATATATGTGTCTCACTGACATATATATATATATATATATACAGTGGGGCAAAAAAGTATTTAGTCAGTCAGCAATAGTGCAAGTTCCACCACTTAAAAAGATGAGAGGCGTCTGTAATTTACATCATAGGTAGACCTCAACTATGGGAGACAAACTGAGAAAAAAAAATCCAGAAAATCACATTGTCTGTTTTTTTTATCATTTTATTTGCATATTATGGTGGAAAATAAGTATTTGGTCAGAAACAAAATTTCATCTCAATACTTTGTAATATATCCTTTGTTGGCAATGACAGAGGTCAAACGTTTTCTGTAAGTCTTCACAAGGTTACCACACACTGTTGTTGGTATGTTGGCCCATTCCTCCATGCAGATCTCCTCTAGAGCAGTGATGTTTTTGGCTTTTCGCTTGGCAACACGGACTTTCAACTCCCTCCAAAGGTTTTCTATAGGGTTGAGATCTGGAGACTGGCTAGGCCACTCCAGGACCTTGAAATGCTTCTTACGAAGCCACTCCTTCGTTGCCCTGGCGGTGTGCTTTGGATCATTGTCATGTTGAAAGACCCAGCCACGTTTCATCTTCAATGCCCTTGCTGATGGAAGGAGGTTTGCACTCAAAATCTCACGATACATGACCCCATTCATTCTTTCATGTACCCGGATCAGTCGTCCTGGCCCCTTTGCAGAGAAACAGCCCCAAAGCATGATGTTTCCACCACCATGCTTTACAGTAGGTATGGTGTTTGATGGATGCAACTCAGTATTCTTTTTCCTCCAAACACGACAAGTTGTGTTTCTACCAAACAGTTCCAGTTTGGTTTCATCAGACCATAGGACATTCTCCCAAAACTCCTCTGGATCATCCAAATGCTCTCTAGCAAACTTCAGACGGGCCCGGACATGTACTGGCTTAAGCAGTGGGACACGTCTGGCACTGCAGGATCTGAGTCCATGGTGGCGTAGTGTGTTACTTATGGTAGGCCTTGTTACATTGGTCCCAGCTCTCTGCAGTTCATTCACTAGGTCCCCTGGTGTAGTTCTGGGATTTTTGCTCACTGTTCTTGAGATCATTCTGACCCCACGGGGTGGGATTTTGCGTGGAGCCCCAGATCGAGGGAGATTATCAGTGGTCTTGTATGTCTTCCATTTTCTAATTATTGCTCCCACTGTTGATTTCTTCACTCCAAGCTGGTTGGCTATTGCAGATTCAGTCTTCCCAGCCTGGTGCAGGGCTGCAATTTTGTTTCTGGTGTCCTTTGACAGCTCTTTGGTCTGCACCATAGTGGAGTTTGGAGTCAGACTGTTTGAGGGTGTGCACAGGTGTCTTTTTATACTGATAACAAGTTTAAACAGGTGCCATTACTACAGGTAATGAGTGGAGGAAAGAGGAGACTCTTAAAGAAGAAGTTACAGGTCTGTGAGAGCCAGAAATCTTGATTGTTTGTTTCTGACCAAATACTTATTTTCCACCATAATATGCAAATAAAATGTTAAAAAAACAGACAATGTGATTTTCTGGATTTTTTTTTCTCAGTTTGTCTCCCATAGTTGAGGTCTACCTATGATGTAAATTACAGACTCCTCTCATCTTTTTAAGTGGTGGAACTTGCACTATTGCTGACTGACTAAATACTTTTTTGCCCCACTGTATATATAGACAGTATATATGTTTGTTTGTTTTTTTTTACAGATGGATCCCTTGTATAGTCGTATGTTGGTTTTGCAAGCCTGCGAGAAAAACACGCAGTACGGATGCCATACGGATTACATACGGAGGATGCCATGCGCAAAATGCGCTGACACACCCTGCCTACGGAGGAGCTACGGACCACTTTTTTGGGGACTTTTCAGCGTATTACGGCCGTAATATACGGACCGTATTGTCTTACGCTGAGTGTGATTCCAGCCTAAGGAGACCCACGTGTATCGCCACAGAGCGTGGCTTCCTCAGGGGAAAGTAAGTGACACACTATCATCTATCTTATATGAACACTTCATATAGATCACTCTGTTTGTAATTACTCTATATAATATTTGAGTTTCACTTTTTGTATTGAAGAACTGAAATAAATGAACTTTTTGATGACATTCTAATTTTGCGAGAAGCACCTGTATATAGAGGTTTATTCAGTAAGGCTATATAGCCCTTTGATTTTCTATATTCTATACCGCCATCATTTACTACACACTCCACGTGTACACAGGTTCTCTCATGACTCTGCCAGTGGATTTAAAATTCCACTCACCCACACATGTATATTTCCATATGTCTCACATACCCATGGTCTTTTACTGAACATGATTTTAGCAAAAGATGGAATCTGTCAGCAGCATGAGTTAGGAACAGAGAACCTGATTACAGTGCTGTAACACTTAGTTTACTGGGTACAGCAAATATGATAAAGTTACAATTTTTTCTGCTGCAGGTCTGTGTATAACCCAGCCCACATCACAGCTGTTTGTGAACAGTGCATAGTGACAGAGAACTGCTAATCAGTGCTGGTGGCAAGGTTGAACTAGGAGGCATAAAGCCAGTTATACTGTAGTGATAATCTCCTGCTGATAAAACACTGGTTGTATTGAAAAAACAAAACAGTAAATGACACATCCCTGGAATCAGGGTCTCTGCTCCTTCATTATGGTGCTCTCAGATTACATAGCAAAAACCTGGTAACAGATTCCCTTTAATAGTAATAAAATGTAACAATTACAAAGGAAGAACAATAGAGTAATTAAAAAAAACAGCCACTTGATTAAGATATAGTTTAAAAATAATTAGGTAATAAGAGGTCATCAGGAAACATAATTTGATAATGAGAAATGCAGCTTTCACATTAGTAGCACAATTTGAAAAAACATGTCAAATTATAGCCAGTATCGTCACAGATCATAAATAGTAGATAACATACAGTCCTGCTCATTGTTATTGGCACCCAGGCAGTTTAACTGCATAATGTGTAAAATCTCCTGAAAAAACATGAATCACGCGAAACAGTTTTTTTGTATAGAACACTTTTGTTAAATACAAAAGAAAAATGATGAACAATAATCTAAAACAAAAAAAAGCAATGGGAAGGAAAAATAGAAAATCCTAAAGCTTGATGTGACACTAGTATTTGGCAACCTTTACATTAAATTAGTATGGAAACACATTCTGACTTGCCGATGGTGAATCACAAATGAGAATCCCTTGTGATTATTTGGCAAATGAGAATCCCTTGTGATTACTTGGCGGTGCCCATGTCACATGAATTAGCGAAGGAATGATTACTTCAGTGTTTTAACCCCTTCATGACCCAGCCTATTTTGACCATAATGACCTGGCCGTTTTTTGCAATTCTGACCAGTGTCCCTTTATGAGGTAATAACTCAGGAACGCTTCAACGGATCCTAGCGGTTCTGAGATTGTTTTTTCGTGACATATTGGGCTTCATGTTAGTGGTAAATTTAGGTCAATAAATTCTGCGTTTATTTGTGATAAAAATGGAAATTTGGCAAAAATTTTGAACATTTTGCAATTTTCACATTTTGAATTTTTATTCTGTTAAACCAGAGAGTTATGTGACACAAAATAGTTAATAAATAACATTTCCCACATGTCTACTTTACATCAGCACAATTTTGGAAACAAAATTTTTTTTTGCTAGGAAGTTATAAGGGTTAAAATTTGACCAGCGATTTCTCATTTTTACAACGAAATTTACAAAACCATTTTTTTTAGGGACCACCTCACATTTGAAGTCAGTTTGAGGGGTCTGTATGGCTGAAAATACCCAAAAGTGACACCATTCTAAAAACTGCACCCCTCAAGGTACTCAAAACCACATTCAAGAAGTTTATTACCCCTTCAGGTGCTTCACAGCAGCAGAAGCAACATGGAAGGAAAAAATGAACATTTAACTTTTTAGTCACAAAAATTATATTTTGGCAACAATTTTTTTATTTTCCCAATGGTAAAACGAGAAACTGAACCACGAAAGTTGTTGTACAATTTGTCCTGAGTACGCTGATACCTCATATGTGGGGGTAAACCACTGTTTGGGCGCACGGCAGGGCTTGGAAGGGAAGGAGCGCCATTTGACTTTTTGAATGAAAAATTGGCTCCACTCTTTAGCGGACACCATGTCACGTTTGGAGAGCCCCCGTGTGCCTAAAAATTGGAGCTCTCCCACAAGTGACCACATTTTGGAAACTAGACGCCCCAAGGAACTTATCTAGATGCATAGTGAGCACTTTGAACCCCCAGGTGCTTCACAAATTGATCCGTAAAAATGAAAAAGTACTTTTTTTTCACCAAAAAATTCTTTTAGCCTCAATTTTTTCATTTTCACATGGGCAACAGGATAAAATGGATCCTAAAATTTGTTGGACAATTTCTCCTGAGTACACTGATACCTCATATGTGGGGGTAAACCACTGTTTGGGCACATGGTAAGGCTCGGAAGGGAAGGAGCGCCATTTGACTTTTTGAATGAAAAATTATCTCCATCGTTAGCGGACACCATGTTGCGTTTGGAGAGCTCCTGTGTGCCTAAACAATGGCGCTCCCCCACAAGTGACCCCATTTTGGAAACTAGATCCCCAAAGGAACTTATTTAGATGCCTAGTGAGCACTTTAAACCCTCAGATGCTTCACAAATTGATCTGTAAAAATGAAAAAGTACTTTTTTTTCACAAAAAAATTCTTTTCGCCTCAATTTTTTCATTTTCACATGGGCAATAGGATAAAATGGATCATAAAATTTGTTGGGCAATTTCTCCTGAGTACGCCGATACCTCATATGTGGGGGTAAACCACTGTTTGGGCACTCGGCAGGGCTCGGAAGGGAAGGCGCGCCATTTGACTTTTTGAATGGAAAATTAGCTCCAATTGTTAGCGGACACGATGTCGCGTTTGGAGAGCCCCTGTGTGCCTAAACATTGGAGCTCCCCCACAAGTGACCCCATTTTGGAAACTAGACCCCCCAAGGAACTTATCTAGATGCATATTGAGCACTTTAAACCCCCAGGTGCTTCACAGAAGTTTGTAATGCAGAGCCATGAAAATAAAAAATAATTTTTCTTTCCTCAAAAATGATTTTTTAGCCTGGAATTTCCTATTTTGCCAAGGGTAATAGGAGAAATTGGACCCCAAATGTTGTTGTCCAGTTTGTCCTGAGTACGCTGATACCCCATATGTGGGGGTAAACCACTGTTTGGGCGCACGGCAGGGCTCGGAAGGGAAGGCACGCCATTTGGCTTTTTAAATGGAAAATTAGCTCCAATCATAAGCGGACACCATGTCACGTTTGGAGAGCCCCTGTGTGCCTAAACATTGGAGATCCCCCAGAAATGACCCCATTTTGGAAACTAGTCCACCAAAGGAACTAATCTAGATGTGTGGTGAGGACTTTGAACCCCCAAGTGCTTCACAGAAGTTTATAACGCAGAGCCATGAAAATAAAAAAAAAAAATTATTTTCTCAAAAATGATATTTTAGCCTGCAATTTTTTATTTTCCCAAGGGTATCAGGAGAAATTTGACCCCAAAAGTTGTTGTCCAGTTTCTCCTGAGTACGCTGATACCCCATATGTGGGGTAAACCACTGTTTGGGCACATGCCGGGGCTCGGAAGTGAAGTAGTGACGTTTTGAAATGCAGACTTTGATGGAATGCTCTGTGGGCGTCACGTTGCGTTTGCAAAGCCCCTGATGTGGCTTAACAGTTGAAACCCCCCACAAGTGACCCCATTTTGGAAACTAGACCCCGAAAGGAACTTATCTAGATGTGTGGTGAGCACTTTGAACCCCCAAGTGCTTCATAGAAGTTTATAATGCAGAGCCGTGAAAATAATAAATACGTTTTCTTTCCTCAAAAATAATTATTTAGCCCAGAATTTTTTATTTTCCCAAGGGTTACAGGAGAAATTGGACCCCAAAAGTTGTTGTCCAGATTGTCCTGAGTACGCTGATACCCCATGTGTGGGGGTAAACCGCTGTTTGGGCACACGTCGGGGCTCAGAAGGGAAGTAGTGACTTTTGAAATGCAGACTTTGATGGAATGGTCTGCGGACATCACGTTGCGTTTGCAGAGCCCCTGGTGTGCCTAAACAGTAGAAACCCCCCACAAGTGACCCCATTTTGTAAACTAGACCCCCAAAGGAACTTATCTGGATATGTGGTGAGCACTTTGAACCCCCAAATGCTTCACAGACGTTTACAACGCAGAGCCGTGAAAATAAAAAATCATTTTTCTTTCCTCAAAAATGATGTTTTAGCAAGCATTTTTTTATTTTCACAAGGGTAACAGGAGAAATTGGACCCCAGTAATTGTTGCGCAGTTTGTCCTGAGTATGCGGGTACCCCATATGTGGGGGTAAACCACTGTTTGGGCGCACGTCGGGGCTCGGAAGTGAGGGAGCACCATTTGACTTTTTGAATACAAGATTGGCTGGAATCAATGGTGGTGCCATGTTGCGTTTGGAGACCCCTGATGTGCCTAAACAGTGGTAACCCCTCAATTCTACCTCCAACACTAACCCCCCCACATCCCTAACCCTAATCCCAACTGTAGCCATAACCCTAATTCCAACCCTAACCCCAACACACCCCTAACCCTAACCACAACCCTAATTCCAACCCTAACCCTAAGGCTATGTGCCCACGTTGCGGATTCGTGTGAGATTTTTCAGCATCATTTTTGAAAAATCCGCGGGTAAAAGGCACTGCGTTTTACCTGCGGATTTTCCGCGGATTTCCAGTGTTTTTTGTGCGGATTTCACCTGCGGATTCCTATTGAGGAACAGGTGTAAAACGCTGCGGAATCCGCAGAAAGAATTGACATGCTGCGGAAAATACAACGCAGCGTTTCCGCGCGGTATTTTCCGCACCATGGGCACAGCGGATTTGGTTTCCATATGTTTACATGGTACTGTAAACCTGATGGAACACTGCTGCGAATCCGCAGCGGCCAATCCGCTGTGGATCCGCAGCCAAATCCGCACTGTGTGCACATAGCCTAATTCTAAAGGTATGTGCACACGCTGCGGAAAACGCTGCAGATCCGCAGCAGTTTCCCATGAGTTTACAGTTTAATGTAAACATATGGTAAACAAAAATCGCTTTACACATGCTGCGGAAAAACTGCACGGAAACGCAGCGGTTTACATTCCGCAGCATGTCACTTCTTTGTGCGGATTCCGCAGCGGTTTTACAACTGCTCAAATAGAAAATCACAATTGTAAAACCGCAGTGAAATGCGCAGAAAAAACGCGGTAAATCTGCCATAAATCTGCAGCGGATTAGCACTGCAGATTTATCAAATCCGCAGCGGAAAAATCCGCAGAGGACCAGAATACGTGTGCACATACCGAAACCCTAACCCTAGCCCTAACCCTAGCCCTAACCCTAGCCCTAACCCTACCCCTACCCCTAACCCTAGCCCTAACCCTACCCCTAACCCTACCCCTAACCCTAACCCTAGCCCTAACCCTACCCCTAACCCTACCCCTAACCCTAACCCTACCCCTAACCCTACCCCTAACCCTATTCTAACATTAGTGGAAAAAAAAAAATTCTTTATTTTTTTTTATTGACCCTACCTATGGGGGTGACAAAGGGGGGGGGGTCATTTATTATTTTTTTTATTTTGATCACTGAGATATAATCTATCTCAGTGATCAAAATGCACTTTGGAACGAATCTGCCGGCCGGCAGATTCGGCGGGCGCACTGCGCATGCGCCCGCCATTTTGGAAGATGGCGGCGCCCGGGGAGAAGACGGACGGACCCCGGCAGGATCGGTAAGTATGATGGGGTGGGGGAGGAGCACGGGGAGGGGGGGGATCGGAGCATGGGGGGGTGAATCGGAGCGCGGGAGGGTTGGAACGGAGCACGGGGGGTGGAACGGAGCCCGGGGCGGTGGACGGAGCACGGGGGGTGTAACGGAGCACGGGGGGTGGATCGGAGTGCAGGGGGGGTGGTTAGAGCACGGGGAGGGTGATTGAAGACCGGGGGGAGCGGAGCACAGGACGGCGGGGAGCCGGTACAGTGTACCGGACAGATCGGGGGGCTGGGGGGGTGATCGGTGGGGTGGGGGCACATTAGTGTTTGCAGCCATGGCCGATGATATTGCAGCATCGGCCATGGCTGGATTGTAATATTTCACCAGTTATAATAGGTGAAATATTACAAATCGCTCTGATTGGCAGTTTCACTTTCAACAACCAATCAGAGTGATCGTAGCCACGAGGGGGTGAAGCCACCCCCCCTGGGCTAAACTACCACTCCCCCTGTCCCTGCAGATCGGGTGAAATGGGAGTAACTTTTTCACCCGATCTGCAGGGATGCGATCTTTCCATGACGCCACATAGGCGTCATGGGTCGGATTGGCACCGACTTTCATGACGCCTACGTGGCGTCAAAGGTCGAGAAGGGGTTAATAAGCCACATGGTAGGCTCTGTTGCTTTGCCAAAATGTTGAAGACAAAGGAGCTGCTATTATTAGCAACCACAAGATTTCCAAAGGGTATAAGGCCATCGCCAAAGACCTTGGGATCCCAGTTTCAACAGTGCACAATGTTATTAAGCATGTAAGCATCAAGTACCTCCACATGGTGGAAAGAGGAAAATTGACAACAGATGTTTTCGAACGTTAGTGTGAATGGTGGAAAAAACACCACGTCAAATGTCCAAAGATATGAAGGCCAATCTGGAACAGTCTGGGGTCATGGTTTCAAAAAACACCATACGCTGCGATAAACCAAGCAGAGCTTTATGGGTGAAGACCAAGGAAGAAACCATTGCTGAAGAAAAGACATAAAAAATAACTGATCTTTGCCAAAGAGTACCTTGACAAACCATAAAAATGTTCTGTAGACAGATTAAACAAAAATAGAGCTTTTTTACAATGCAAAGCAACAGTTTGTTTACAGACGGACTCATTGCTGGCCATTTTCAAACAATCCATTTTTTCTTTTTCAACCATTCCTGTGTACCTTTGGATGTGTGCTTTGGGTCATTGCCTTGCTGGTGGACCCATGATCTTCGACTCAAGCCAAGTTTTCTTACATTGGGTAGGATATTTCGCTCTAAAAATCCATTGATAATTCTTTGATTTCATGATTCCTGTAATATAATCAAGGCCTCCAGTTCCAGACATAGCAAAGCAACCCACAACATTATGGATCCTCCACCATGCTTAACTGTTGGTAGGGTGTTTTGTGAAAGTTATATTAATAAAATTTAGCTTCTATTTTATTTATATATATATATATATATATATATATATATATATACACAGTGGGGCAAAAAAGTATTTAGTCAGTCAGCAATAATGCAAGTTCCACCACTTAAAAAGATGAGAGGCGTCTGTAATTTACATCAAGGTTGCCACACACTGTTGTTGGTATGTTGGCCCATTCCTCCATGCAGATCTCCTCTAGAGCAGTGATGTTTTTGGCTTTTCGCTTGGCAACACGGACTTTCAACTCCCTCCAAAGGTTTTCTATAGGGTTGAGATCTGGAGACTGGCTAGGCCACTCCAGGACCTTGAAATGCTTCTTACGAAGCCACTCCTTCGTTGCCCTGGCGGTGTGCTTTGGATCATTGTCATGTTGAAAGACCCAGCCATGTTTCATCTTCAATGCCCTTGCTGATGGAAGGAGGTTTGCACTTAAAATCTCACGATACATGGCCCCATTCATTCTTTCATGTACCCGGATCAGTCGTCCTGGCCCCTTTGCAGAGAAACAGCCCCAAAGCATGATGTTTCCACCACCATGCTTTACAGTAGGTATGGTGTTTGATGGATGCAACTCAGTATTATTTTTCCTCCAAACACGACAAGTTGTGTTTCTACCAAACAGTTCCAGTTTGGTTTCATCAGACCATAGGACATTCTCCCAAAACTCCTCTGGATAATCCAAATGCTCTCTAGCAAACTTCAGACAGCCCGGACATGTACTGGCTTAAGCAGTGGGACACGTCTGGCACTGCAGGATCTGAGTCCATGGTGGCGTAGTGTGTTACTTATGGTAGGCCTTGTTACATTGGTCCCAGCTCTCTGCAGTTCATTCACTAGGTCCCCCCGCGTGGTTCTGGGATTTTTGCTCACCGTTCTTGTGATCATTCTGACCCCACGGGGTGGGATTTTGCGTGGAGCCCCGGATCGAGGGAGATTATCAGTGGTCTTGTATGTCTTCCATTTTCTAATTATTGCTCCCATTGTTGATTTCTTCACTCCAAGCTGGTTGGCTATTGCAGATTCAGTCTTCCCAGCCTGGTGCAGGGCTACAATTTTGTTTCTGGTGTCCTTTGACAGCTCTTTGGTCTTCACCATAGTGGAGTTTGGAGTCAGACTGTTTGAGGGTGTGCACAGGTGTCTTTTTATACTGATAACAAGATTAAACAGGTGCCATTACTACAGGTAATGAGTTGAGGAAAGAGGAGACTCTTAAAGAAAAAGTTACAGGTCTGTGAGAGCCAGAAATATTGATTGTTTGTTTCTGACCAAATACTTATTTTCCACCATAATATGCAAATAAATTGTTAAAAAAACAGACAATGTGATTTTCTGGATTTTTTTTTCTCAATTTGTCTCCCATAGTTGAGGTCTACCTATGATGTAAATTACAGATGCCAGTCATCTTTTTAAGTGGTGGAACTTGCACTATTGCTGACTGACTAAATACTTTTTTGCCCCACTGTATATATATAGCATTTTTTCAGTGTGATAATATAGCTAATGCCTTGGAACATGCTACTTTACAGTCAATAGCGTTATAGGATAAGGGCATTACCTACTTTTACAGACAACTTGTATTTACGTTGGACAACACTTTTAAGCAGTTAATTATTTTGTGAAGATTAATTTTTTGTCTTTTCAACATAGCTACCAATAAGTTACCCGTATTTTTCGAATTTTGAGGAGAAAAAAATAAATTTTTTAATAAATTGATGGAGCTTCTTATAATCCTTGCATCTTATTGCTTATCGGGGGTGGTGGCTGCAGTGAAGCAGGGCCACTGCTGGAGGAGGCATGAGTGGGGTAATGCTCCAGGCCACAGGCAGGGATGGGTGGGGGCTCCGATGTGTGGCGCGCTGCTGTGGGGTTCTTGTGCTGCTGCCAGGTGTCTCCAGGTATTCGCCAGTTGCTGGCCAATGCTGCGGATGTCTCCAGAGCTGAAATCTCATCTGTCGAGATCTTGATGCCGAGATCACCATCAGCGCATGCGCCTGCCCCTGGCAGCGGCCATATTTCTGGAGACCAGCGCACGTGGAACTCTGGAAGTGCCGGGGCTCTGGCCTGTCGCAAAATGTCGGCAGAGCCCCAGGCAGCGCCGGACACCCACTCAGTACCACTGGGCACTGGAGACACCCGCAGCAATGGCCAGCAACCGCAGGGCACCTGGAGACACCGGACACCACCCCGGTAAGACATGTTCGCTTTCTAAGACGCATCCCCATTTTCCCCCCAAGTTTGGGAGAAAAAAGTGTGTCTTACAAAGCGAAAAATACGGTATCTTTTTATAAATACTGTATATATACACTGCTCAAAAAGTAAAGGGGACACTAAAATCCCACATATATCACTGAATGAAATATTCCAGTTGTAAATCTTTATTCATTACATAGTGGAATGTGTTGAGAACAATAAAACCTAAAAATGATCAACGTAAATCACAACTAATATCCCACGGAGGTCTGGAGTTGGAATGATGCTCAAAATCAAAGTGGAAAAATAAGTTACAGGCTTATCTAACTTCAGTGGAAATGCCTCAAGACAAGGAAATGGTGCTCAGCAGTGTGTGTGGCCTCCACGTGCCTGTATGATCTCCCTACAAAGTTTGGGCATGCTCCTGATGAGGTGGCAAATGATCTCCCGAGGTATCTCCTCCCAGACCTGGACTAAAGCGTCCGCCAACTCTTGGACAGTCTGTGGTGCAATGTGACGTTGGTGGATGGTGCGAGACATGATGTCCCAGATGTGTTCAATCGGATTCAGGTCTGGGAAACGGGCAGGCCAGTCCATAGCTTCAATGCCTTCATCCTGCTGACACAGTCCAGCCACATGAGGTCTGGCATTGTCCTGCATTAGGAGGAACCCAGGGTCAACTGCACCAGCATATGGTCTCACAAAGGGTCTGAAGATCTCATCTCGGTACCTAAGGGCAGTCAGGCTACCTCTGGTGAGCACAAGGAGGGCTGTCCGGCCCTCCAAAGAAATCCCACCCCACACCATTACTGACCCACTGCCAAACCGGTCATGCTGAAGGATGTTACAGGCAGCAGATCTCTCTCCAAGGTGTCTCCAGACTCTGTCATGTCTGTCACATGTGTTCAGTGTGAACCTGCTTTCATCTGTGAAGAGGGCACCAGTGGTGAATTTGCTGGTGTTGTGTGGAAAATGCCAAGCATCATGCACGGTGTTGGGCTGTGAGAACAACCCCCATCTGTGGATGTTGGGCACTCAGACTATCCTCATGGAGTTGGTTTCTAACCATTTGTGCAGACAAATGCACATTTGTGGCCTGCTGGAGGTAATTTTCCAGGGCTCTGGCAGTGCTCCTCCTGTTCCTCCTTGCACAAAGGCTGAGGTAGCGGTCCTGCTGCTGGGTTGTTGCTCTCCTACAGCCCCCTCCATGTCTCCTGGTGCACTGACCTGTCTTCTGGTAGCGCCTCCAGCCTCTGGACACTACACTGACAGACACAGCAAACCTTCTTTCAACAGCTTGCATTGATGTGCCATCCTGGATGAGCTGCACAACCTGAGCCACTTGTGTGGGTTGTAGAGTTGGTCTCATGTTACCACGAGTGCGAAAGCACAACCAACATTCAAAAGTGATCAAAACATCAGACAGAAAGCATTGGTACTGAGATGTGGTCTGTGGTCCCCACCTGTAGAACAACTCCTTTATTAAGTGTGTCTTGATAATTTACAATGATTTCCATCTGTTGTATATTCCATTTGCACAACAACATGTGAAATTGATTGTCAAACAGTGTTGCTTCCTAAGTAGACCGTTAGATTTCACAGAAGTTTGATTTACATGGAGTTATATTCTGTTGTTTAAGTGTTCCCTTTATTTATACAGCTCCTCCTTACTATGCTCCGCTCCATCGGCCTCAAGGACACCGTTCTCTCCTAGTTCTCCTCCTATCTCTCTGACCGATCCTTCACTATATCTTTTGCTGGTTCCTCCTCCTCTCACCTTCCCCTTACTGTTGGGGTTCCTCAAGGATCAGTCCTAGGTCCCCTCATCTTCTCTTTGTATACTGCCCCTATTGGACAAACAATCAGTAGATTTGGTTTCCAGTTCCATCTCTATGCTGATGACACTTCTTCTCCTGTTATTACGCTGACCTTTTTAGAAAACACCAGTGATGGTCTTACCGCTGTCTCTAACATCATGTCCTCCCTCTATCTGAAACTAAACCTGTCAAAAACTGAACTCCTCGTGTTTTCTCCCTCTATTAACCTACCTTTGCCTGACATTGCCATCTCCGTGTGCGGTTCCACCATTACTCCAAAGCAACATGCCCACTGCCTTGGGGTAATACTTGATTCTGAGCTTTCATTCACCCCCCCACATCCGATCACTGGCTCGCTCTTATCTGCATCTCAAAAACATTTCTAGAATTCGCCCTTTTTTTACTTTCGACTCTGCAAAAACTCTTGCTGTTTCACTTATTCATTCTCGTCTGGACTTTTGTAACTCTCTACTAATCAGCCTCCCTCTTAGGCCTCTTTCACACTTCAGTCTTTTGGTGTCAGTCTGAAACTGCCATTTTCATCAAATAGCGGATCCGCCATTTTTTTGGGCGGATCCGATATTTTCCCATAGACATACATTAGCGACGGATTGTGGCGGATGGTCGTCCGTTCCATCCGCCATGTGATGGATCCGTTGAAATTTGGCGGATGTCATCTAGACATTGACGGACATTATAACGTTTTTTGTCTGCGCCAAAATGGCGGTTTGTGACGGATCCGTCACGTCCGCCATTCCATAGAATGGCCGCCTATGGGCGACGGATCCGTCGCGACCGTCATTTGGCGGATCGGTCGCCCCAATCCGCTTTTTCAATTACGCATGCTCCAAAAAGTAGATACTTTTCCCAGACAACCCCCAAGTAACGGATCTGTCAAAAAAATGGATCCGTTAGAACCATTTTCTCAACAATTGTGACGGATCCGTCGATTCGTCACTATGTCTGAGCAGACTGACGCCAAACAACTGAAGTGTGAAAGAAGCCTTACCAAACTCTCCCCGCTCCAATCTATCCTGAATGCTGCAGCCAGGATCATATTCCTCACCAACCGTTACACCGATGCCTCTACCTTGTGCCAGTCATTACACTGGTTACCCATCCACTCAAGAATCCAGTACAAAACTACTATCCTCATCCACAAAGCACTCCATGGCTCAGAACCACCCTACATCTCCTCTCTGGTCTCAGTCTACCACCCTACCCGTGCCCTCCGCTCAGCTAATGACCTCAGGTTAGCATCCTCAATAATCAGAACCTCCCACTCCCATCTCCAAGACTTTACACGTGTTGCACCGATTCTTTGGAATGCACTACCTAGGTTAATATGATTAATCCCCAATCCCCACAGTTTTAAGTGTGCCCTAAAAACTCATTTGTTCAGATTGGCCCACCACCTCAACGCATTAACCTAACTATTCCTGTGTGGCCCATTAAAAAAAAAAAAAAAAAACATAATCAGGTTCCTCGCATCATGTTCTCATACACTTTATGCAGTTAATAGCCCTCTGTGTCTGTACTGTTACATACTTAGGCAGTTAACTGGTTCATGCAGCTTTACATGAACACCCGAGCCTTACACTATGGCTGGTCCGAATAACTAAAGCAATTGTTACCATCCACCTCTCGTGTCTCCCCTTTTTCTCATAGTTTGTAGGCTTGCGAGCAGGGCCCTCATTCCTCTTGGTATCTGTTTTGAACTGTGATTTCTCTTATGCTGTAATGTCTATTGTCCGTACAAGTCCCCTCTATAATTTGTAAAGCGCTGCGGAATATGTTGGCGCTATATAAATAAAATTATTATTATTATTATTTTTTGAGCAGTGTATGATAATCAGACAGATAGATAATTTCCTAAATAGTTACAAATAGTGATATTAACCCCTTAGTGACAGAGCCAATTTGGTACTTAATGACCAGGCCAATTTTTGCAATTCTGACCACTGTCACTTTATGAGGTTATAACTCTGGAACGCTTCAACGGATCCCGCTGATTCTGAGACTGTTTTTTCGTGACATATTGTACTTCATGTTAGTGGTAACATTTCTTCAATATTACTTGCGATTATTTATGAAAAAAACGGAAATATGGCGAAAATTTTTAAAATTTTGCAATTTTCAAACTTTGTATTTTTATGCCCTTAAATCAGAGAGATATGTCACAAAAAAATAGTTAATAAATAACATTTCCCACATGTCTACTTTACATCAGCAAAATTTTGGAAACAAAATTTTTTTTTGTTAGGGAGTTATAAGGGTTAAAAGTTGACCAGCAATTTCTCACTTTTACAACACCATTTTTTTTTAGGGACCACATCACATTTGAAGTCATTTTGAGGGGTCTATATGATAGAAAATAATGAAGTGTGACACCATTCTAAAAACTACACCCCTCAAGGTTCTCAAAACCACATTCAAGAAGTTTATTAACCCTTTACGTGCTTCACAGGAACTGAAACAATGTGGAAGGAAAAAATGAACATTTAACTTTTTTTTGCAAACCTCTTAATTCAGAACCATTTTTTTTATTTTCACAAGTGTAAAAACAGAAATGTAACCATAAATTTTGTTACGCAATTTCTCCTGAATACGGCAATACCCCATATGTGGGGGTAAACCACTCTTTAGGCGCACCGCAGAACTTAGAAGTGAAGGAGCCCCGTTTGACTTTTTCAATGCAGAATTGGCTGGAATTGAGATCGGACGTCATGTCACGTTTAGAGAGCCCCTGATGTGCCTAAACAGTGGAAACTCCCCACAAGTGACACCATTTTGGAAACTAGACCCCTTAAGGAACTTATGTAGATGTGTGGTGAGCACTTTGAACCCCCAAGTGCTTCACAGAAGTTTATAACGTAGAGCCGTGAAAATAAAAAATCGCTTTTGTTTACACAAAAATGATCTTTTTGCCCACAAATTCTTATTTTCACAAGGGTAACAGGAGAAATTAGACCACAAAAGTTGTTGTGCGATTTCTCCTGAATACGTCGATACCCCATATGTGAGGGTAAACCACTGTTTGGGCGCACTGCAGAGCTTGGAAGTGAAGAAGCGCCGTTTTACTTTTTCAATGTAGAATTGGCTGGAATTGAGATTGGACGCCATGTCGTGTTTGGAGAGCCTCTAATGTGCCTAAACAGTGGAAACCCCCCACAAGTGACCCCATTTTGGAAACTAGACCCCTTAAGGAGCATATCTAGATGTGTGGTGAGCACTTTGAACCCCCATGTGCTTCACAGAAGTTTATAATGTAGAGCCGTGAAAAAAAAAATATTTTTTTTTTCCACAAAAAAGATATTGTAGCCCCCAAGTTTTTATTTTCACAAGGGTAACAAGAGAAATTGGACCCCAAAAGTTGTTGTCCAATTTGTCCTGAGTATGCTGGTACCCCATATGTGGGGGTAAACCACTGTTTGGGCGCACGGCAGAGCTCGGAAGGAAGGAGCGCCGTTTTGGAATGCAGACTTTGATAGAATGGTCTGCGGGTATTATGTTGCGTTTGCAGAGCCCCTGATGTACCTAACCAGTAGAAACCCTCCACAAGTGACCCCATTTTGGAAACTAGACCCCCCCAAGGAACTTATCTAGATGTGTGGTGAGAACTTTGAATGCCCAAGTGCTTCACAGAAGTTTAGAATGCAGAGTCGTGAAAATAAAAAATATTTTTTTTTCCACAAAAAAGATATTGTAGCCCCCAAGTTTTTATTTTCACAAGGGTAACAGGAGAAATTGGACTGCAATAGTTGTTGTCCAATTTATCCCGAGTACGCTGATGTGCCATATGTGGGGGTAAACCACTGTTTGGGCGCACGGCAGAGCTCGGAAGGGAAGGAGCGCCTTTTTGGAATGCAGACTTTGATAGAATGGTCTGTGGGCATTATGTTGCGATTGCAGAGCCCCTGATATACCTAAACTGTAGTAACCCCCCACAAGTGACCCCATTTTGGAAACTAGACCCCCCAAGGAACTTATCTAGATGTGTGGTGAGAACTTTGAATGCCCAAGTGCTTCACAGAAGTTTAGAATGCAGAGTCGTGAAAATAAAAAATATTTTTTTTTTCACAAAAAAGATATTGTAGCCCCCAAGTTTTTATTTTCACAAGGGTAACAAGAG